>NW_023494797.1:16440000-16525000 GCF_904425465.1 Colossoma macropomum
AATGGTCCATTGTGAAACTTACAGAGGACACAAATAGAGCCATCTTATTTACTTTACAAAACCACCAGTGTCCTCAGAGTTTTATATGCAATGTTGACGATGGTAACATAGTGATAAATCTGAAAAAAATAAGTTTTCATTGTGGGCTATTTTGCCTTGTGATGCCTTGTGTCTTACATGTATCCCTCCACCATGAATGCATTTAAAAATATGTTTTAAGCCAAAAGCTTATCTCAAACTTACAGAAGGCACCAAGCAGTGTATTCATGACTATTTCATGTAATAACTCTGTGAGGAAGCTTTTAGACGCGTTAAACTCTTCAGGCGTCTGGTTCCCATCACCACTATGCTGTGAACAATTCAGACTCAGTATGTTTCTCTAGAATGGAGTATTTCACACCAAACCACTGGGAACGACTTTACATCTAAACCATTTAATTATGCAGGAATTTCTAAAAAATTGTTATAATTTACTTTTAACTTTCACTGTTAGAAATAAAGGCTCTGTTCAGGTACATTTTTCATTCATCAAGGTACAAACAATGTAAATCTTCCCTCAAAGCTACAACAGTGGTTTTAAGGTTTGATTGTGAACCTTTAATAAGTTTTTCCAGGTGAAAAGTTTGTATTTGTACCTTTTCATAACCGAATGATTTAAAACAGAACAGTAAAATAAAAGCCTGGAGACGAGACGGGGTGTGTGGAGTCAGTACAGCTTAGATAATATCATTTCAATGGATTATGGTACAGTTATGTTTCATATACATTTCTGAGACTGTAGGATGAACAATGCTTTCCCCAACATTGTACAATGTATAATATATACTATGAGGTTTGTGAGGTTTGTGCTCCATTTTAGAGAAACGTACAAGACAGAATTTTTCACAGTGGTGGTGATGGGAACCAGACATCTGAAGAGATTCATGCCTCTAAAAGCTCCCTCACAGGAAGTTATTACACATGATGGTTATAAATATGCTGCCTGATGATGAGACACTGTTCTGTGATAGATCTGAGAAGGTTCTGGCCTAAAATATATATATATATATATATATATATATATATATATATATATATATATATATATAGATAGATAGATAGATAGATAGATATTTAAATACATTCATTTCACACAGGCCATTATAATCTCAGCCGTCCTCTGTAAACACACATCAGTACTTGAGCGTGAGGGTTCCAGCAGGTGAGTGGAAGCTTCTGATCTCCTGTCTTATTATTCTGTCTTTTCTTCTCTTTCTCCTCCTCCTGCTTTGTCTCTGTGTTAATAGAAGTGTCTCCGCGTGGCCACTGTTTGCGGGACAGCAGCGCTGGACCATATGGAGGAGTTTTGTCCCGCCTGGTTTTGGCGCAGATGGCGCTGAAAGCAGCTCACAATGCCACCGTGCCCATTGTTTCTCCATTTCAGCTGTAATAAGGAGATGGCAAAAATAATAAAGGTCAAAAAGAAAGAAACGGGCTGTCCTAGTTTGAGCTGGTGCCCAGAAGGGCCGTTTCCTCAGAGAAAGCACTCAGTCCAGTCAGTCCGGTAATTAAGCGATATGATAATGAATGACTAATTAAGCCTGTCCAGGGCCATCAGGGCCATCAGGGGGACAAAAGCTCCTCGACCCGTTTTTGACAGACTGTCACCGTTTCCCCAAAGGGCTTATCACCCTGACCCTCAAATACTCACCGAATCTGTCCATCCGCCTTCATACACTCATTTATACACACACACAAGTGCAGCGTGCATACTATCATACACAGTATACGCATACACACATATGTAGGTCTGACCGTGCTTGTGGGGACCTCCTTTGACTGCATTACTGTAGCCAAGTAATACTACACCTAGACCCAGGGTTCGAATTGTGGGGGAGGTCTTGGGGTCCTCTGGCGGAAAGTCTGACTATGCATTGTTAAGGATTTTATACTAAAGGCTGCTCTGAACTGGACTTGGTACATCATGCAGCATCTGAACAATAAACATTGTTTTTAGTGAAGGTTCACTTACCGGCCCTGACATTTGGCATTACTGTGTTAAATTAGACCCAGAATTAGATCACAAAAAGCCCTATAAGGCTTGAAATGTACATCTAGATGTCCTTTACATAAGACAAACGCTGGTCTGTTGCAGCCTCATCTCATATCTTTCAGATACCAAACAGCATCAGTTATATTCAAATTTTTATTACATTCAATTTATATGAAAACAGTATGAAAGCGAATTTGAACTTGGTGAACGTGGTGCTCCAGCTCCCCTCGCAACCCAGAAGGATAAGTGGCTTAGAAAATGTGTGTGTGTTTATTGGTGGTGTCACTGCAACACATTTGTACTGTAATTGCTGAACCTGAACCTAATCCTAACCTTAACATCAGTAACCCAAAGGCTATTTTTCTGCTCTTTTAGCGCTTTTTAGCTCTGCTCTTTTTCTAGTCCGCATGCACACAGGTACTTTTTAAAAAGGGTTTCCTGCTTTGTTTAAAAAACAAAAACTTTGTCCTTACACTACCTACACTATACCAATAAGAGTCCTTGGGCAAGACTCCTAACACTACCTTTGCCTACCTGTGTAAAATGATCAAATTGTAAGTCGCTCTGGATAAGAGCGTCTGCCAAATGCCTTAAATGTAAATGTAAGTGTAAATGTAAGTGTAAATGTAAGTGTAAATGTATAAAAATGCAAGAATGTGCTGTCAGCAGCTCATTCATTCAGCGATGTCCTTGACAAATGAAAATTCTCTTGCCATTCTTCTACAACAACCACTTCATTTTCAAAGCTGTCTCACCAACTAGAGGTCCGAACTGGCAACACTGGTACACTCTCAGAAATAAAGGTACAAAACTGTCACTGGGGCAGTGCCCCTCTTGTCACTGGGATGAAACCCTCAAGGGTACATCTCAGTACCTTTATTCAGGGAACATAACTGTACCATAATCCACTGAAATTATATTGTATTGTAATAATTGTACTGACTACACACCCCGTCTTGCCTCCCGGCTTTTATTTTATTGTTCTGTTTTAAAACATGAGGTTATAAAAACGTGCTTTTCCACTGGGAAAAATTTACAATTGGACCTTAAAACCACTGTTGTACCTTTGAGGGAACATTTACATTGTTTGTACCTTGATGAACGAAAAATGTCCCTGCACAGAACCTTTATTTCTAACATTGGCAGTAGGGGGGTCTGTGTCGTGGGCGTGCTGGATGTAGCAGTGACCTCCATAGTGCATTTTGACACCTCTGTTCTTTAATGTAGTGCAAGAGTAACTATACATCAAAGTGTAAACATGTAACAAGGCCTGTTAGCAATGTTAGAACCAGCACTATTTTGGCTACATCCACCACTGCACAAAATCACCATCATCAGGAGATAACGGTGTGCACTGTTGGTGTTACAAGCCAAAAACTCAGTTTTCTCTGTCTGAACTATTGCAAAAGGTCAGCTTTCAGTGACCTAAAGCGCTGTTTGCTTGTGGATAAAAGGCCAAATTGCATAGAAAAGGCTACGTTTTAAAAAAATACCTGTGTACAAGACCTTAGTTTCTCAAAAAAAGGTTGAATTTGTGGTGCAAACAATAAAGTAAGAGCAGCAAAAATGTCCTCACAAAATCCTGTTGTCTAATCATTGTGAGGACATTTGGTCCTCACAGAGGAAACAAGACAAGTACACACTCACACTCACACACACATCCCTCTTCTCTCTGAGTAGGTGTGTGTGGACATGGTGTCAGTCAGTTTGGTGCCGCTTACACACTGAACCCCCCGTGATGGTATAAAGGGAAGGCATGTGGTGATAAAGCCTGGTAGCTGGGAGACAACAGTCTGTTTATACACTGTTTGTAAGTTTGTAAACACTTATTGAAGAGCAGATTAAAGACTAAGCAAATAGTAAAATCTTACTGACCGTATTAGTATCAGTGCTTTATTGGGATTAAAGCCAAATGTCAGATATTTTCTCCCTTTAGTGTGTCTAAACTTTCAGCTGTTTTCTAGAGGCCCCCTAGTGGCCCTTCTGTGGACAAAACAGAAATTAATCAGTTTTAATTAATACATACATACATCATCTAAACCGCTTATCCTTCTGGGTCGCGGTGGGGTGCTGGAGCCTATCCCAGCTGTCATTGGGCAGAAGGCAGGATACACCCTGGACAGGTCGCCAGTCCATTGCAGGGCAGACAGACAGACATACACAGTCACACACACCTAGGGGCAATTCAGCATGTCCAATCAGCCTGACTGCATGTCTTTGGACTGTGGGAGGAAACCCACACAGACATGGGGAGAACAGGCAAACTCCACACAGAAATGACCCTGGTCGTCTGCCCGGGAATTGAACCCAGGCCATTCTTGCTGTGAGGCGACAGCGCTACCCACTGCGCCACCGTGCCGCCCGTTTTAATCAATAGGATCAAATTAAATATTGTTCCTATAATTCATGTTATCAGAAAAGTTAGAACACTATTCTCTCTCTCTGTGCGAAGTGTTGTGACTCTGTGTTGAGCTGCTAGTGAGCAATGAGGGGCGAAAGAAAAGCTGCTGTGAAAACGTTTCACACCTCACCACAAAGACGACCATGCAGAGATAAAACGGACACTTTCTTTGTATCAAACGATACAGGAAACATATTTCCTCTATATAGATTAACCCTGTCTGTCCTTGTGTGTAGTCTGCGCATGTGCTGCCTGTGTCAGTCAACTGATCAAATCTGGTTGTGAATGTGAGCAGCACATCATGAGTACAGGAAGCACCTAACACTCACTGCATGATCTGTAAAAGTATCTAATCACACTAATCTGAAACTAATGGATAAAGAATCTCCAGTCTGAGAAAGAGAGAGAGCCAATGTCAGTTAATTCAGAGTTGTTTTTTATTCCGGGGCAGCTCTGTAAGCTTTATATTTTATTCATAAAGATTTTATTTCAAGGTATCTGTTTTCAGACAGTTTCTACTGGCTAGTTTCTCAGTTTTCAAACAGAGCCAGTGGTTCATCATTTTATACATAACTGGCCTTAATCCTTGTGTGGTGTTGATGTGTGTGTTACTCAGTGGTCTGCTGAACCCACCACATTATTTTAATCAATATTTAATCAATACAGCCAGAACAATTTCTGTAAAGATACCAGATGTTTAAAATATCACAAGTGTCCAGTGTAGCATTCTAGTTTAGCAGCTGTAGCCAGTCAGCAGCCTGTCCATGTTGTCCACCCTCACATACACACACATATACAAACACATACAGACACACACACTAACAGCAGGCCATGTAGGAGGAGAACAGAGTGAAGGACACAGCACCTCCACACTTTTACTCCCCACGGGTTCAGCCCAACACCACATGGGTAATATTAACGTGTAGGGGGTGAACAGAGTGAAGGCACTGAAAATGGGTTATTTTATATGTTCGTCACAGAAAATAAGCAATGACCAAGAATCTGAGGCTGAAATAATAAAAATCACATCATTTTTTTCTTTTGGTAAACATTGAAAATGGGTCCCACAGACCCCAATACCCCCCAGGGTTAAAGGCAGGGATACTGACAGGCCTTTTTAAGGATGTTCACTGTGACTGAATATTTCTTTCTATAAAGTACTGAAAGGACTGCCGGGTACTATCCAGTTGGTGTTTAGAGAGTAACATAGAAGTAAAGTAATGAATGATGAGATTCCTTTTTTCAGGAAGTAGTGAGTAAAGTATTTCATTACAGTTTGAGAAAAGTAATTATTCATTTGTAATGGATAACTAGCAAAAAACTGGTCTTGGACTCCAAAAAGGTCATCTGCAACCCTATGTATAACTAAAAACCATTGAAACCTATGCTGCCCCCGAGGACACCGTGCGGTACTGCACTTTTTCATTCTAAACACTTACTTATACAACACAGCGTCTGAAAAAATAACATCATGAATCAAGGAAACAGCACAAAAAACCCACTCAAACTTTATCTTTTGCTCCTTCCTCTCTCTCTCTCTCTCTCTCTCTCACACACACACACACAAACACATTGTGCTTATTCCTCTCCGGCATGTATTATTCATCCATCTGTAGTGCTTTCTAATGTTCCTCTGACGCCACCACAGGGAAGAACATCTGGAGCTCCACTATCACACACACACTCGTACGCTGTGTTTCTCAACCTCTCTGCTGCAGGTGGAGGTGAGAGGATCGAGTGTGTGTGTGGGTGGGTGTGTGTGTGTGTGAGAGAGAGAGAGAGAGGGAGAGAGAGAGAGAGAGAGAGAGAGTGATGGATTGAAGAAGCTCCAGCTGCACTGAGCTGCAACGCCACAGCCGCCTCGACAAATCAGCTCACAACAGCAGCAGCCTCTGTTTTAATGGAGCATAATTAAAAATGAGAGAGAGAGAGAGAGAGAGAGAGAGAGAGAGAGAGAGAGAGAGAGAGAGAGGGGTGTGAGAGAGACAGAAAGAGTGAGTGATAAAGCAAGTGAGAGAAAAAGAGACAAAGGTTATATATATATATATATGTGTGTGTGTGTGTATTTATATAGATTGATATATATATATATAGATAAAGATATACACAGTGAAAAAGGGGAAGAAAGCAAAACTATCAGGAAGATAGATAGATAGATAGATAGATAGATAGATAGATAGATAGATAGATAGACAGACAGACAGACAGGCAGAGACGAAAGAAAGAAAAAAGGAGAAAGACCAAAACAGTGTCTGTGTGTATGAGAGTGAGAGATAGAGAGAGGTTGGGGAAGTTGTTTTTTTTTTTCTTTTTATGAGGGTGTTTTGCAAGGTTTCGAAAGACAGGGGTCATTGAGGCCAGTCTACATATGATACTGTGTGTGTGTGTGTGTGTGTGTGTGTTTGTGTGTGTGTGTGTGTGTGTGTGAGATAAGGCCTGTCCGGACAGCACTGCCCCGCCTGCCTCCAGATGGCTGTGTTCCAACAGGTGCTGAAGGTTGGGGAGGGTGGTGGTGAGAGGACCTACATCTGCTGTCCACACACACACACACACACACACTCATACATACATACGTACACATTAAGCATGTACACCAAATATATATAGTGCGTATGTGTGCATAAATACATATATGCACACATTCCCTATGAGGCTAAGGTCCAAATGCAGCCACTCACAAAACAGCGTTTCTTCTGAAATTAAGTATATTAATAGTGAGTTTGTCCCTCTTTTGCTGCAGTAACAGCCTCTGCTCTTCTGGGAAGGCTTTACACTAGATGTTGGAACATTGCTGTGAGGATTTGGTTGAGCGTTAGTGTGGTCAGGTACTGATGTTGGATGGTCAGTTCTGGATCACTCAAGTCATCCCAAAGGTACTGGATGGAGCTCCACAGACCAATGCTGGGGTGCTTTATACCCCTCTAGCCCATGTTTGGCATTGAGCATGGTGACCTTAGGCTCACATGCAGCTGCTCTAGAGCGTCCCATTCTTCCTGAATCCAAAACACGACCATTCTATTCTTTATTATCGTCACACACATAAAGCCATCTATAATGCAGACTTCTTCACTGACAAGCTGCAAAACACACACACATACTCTACTCACTGTTGGTGCTGCCTGAGGGCAGCTATGGCCCGCAGTCTGTTTACACACTGCCAGCTTCCCTACAGAAAGACCGAGGGCACCGAGCTGAGGATAATGTCCTTCACGCTGGCCAGAGGTCAGCTGCTCTGTAGGTTCAGATTTGGGCAGGGGGATCCATTTTTAGAGCTGCTTTGCTGGTCATGGACTAAGCCTAGGCTTGGGCCTGAAATGGTTCACTGAAAATTACATTTACACAATTTTCACAAATGACCACACATGTAGTCAATCAACCAAGACATGTTTGTGTCCATATTTTCTTTAGTTTAGTGCTGATGCTGCCAGACTATAACAAACACTAGAAGTCAATAGTCACCCAAATCTTTCATATTTATACATCCCCAAAACTTCAACTCTTCTCAAACCACATCTTCTTTAAGGTTGTGAAGACTTCTGGATGTGGTTCAATACAGGGTTTCCCAAACCACTGGGCTGTGGATCACAAGTGGGCCAGGAAGCTCCGTTTGGTTGTCCTTGCTGGGTCGATGCTGACGTAGAAGGTCATAAAAAGCAGTGGGAAAATAATTTCTTATTATTTTACTTATCAATTTCTTATTATTTTACTTATCAATAAAATAAAAATATAAAATATTAAAAAATACAAAATTCTAACCCCCCATCGTGTGTATATCACACAGACATATGGATTTACAGATTTAATTTGCAGTTTCTGTTGATGTCCTTTGTAATTTGTAAATAGAAACAACAGAAACAACTGCAAACATAATTTGTAGCATCGGTTTGACTGTGTGAGTCAAACTCTACATTGTGTGCACGTCACTCTACTGTTGTCAAAAGTGGCTGCCCCAGTGTGCAGCTACATAATCAGATTTTGCTCATTTTTTAAGCCATACTGTGTCCTAAACCATATCAACAAATCTGTGTAAACTTAATGAAGACGGTTTGAGCGGGTTGAGAGAAGTTTTAGTGATTTATTTAGGGAAAACATTTCGGTGACTATTGACATCCAGAGAGAGGCTCTGGCTGGAAAGAGGCTGGCCTCTACACAGGACAATGATCCAAAACATACCTCAAAATCAACCATGAACTACCCCAAGAAATGCAAGCTAAAGCTTTTGCAAGGGCCCTCACATTCTTCTGATATTTTTCACAGCAGGGGTCCTCACCCCTGACGTTTCTCCCTCATTGCTCACCAGCAGCTCAACAGTGAGACGATACTGTCTTGGTTAATTTGATTACAGTCTAATGGGGAAAAATATTATATTTATAACATTAATGATAAATATCCAAGTCGATTTCCATTCCTCCAGCAGTACGGCCACTAGGGCACCCCCAGAAAGAAGTTAAACATGCTATGCATGCAAGACGGTTCCAGATTATCCCAGAACTAGAAGGGCTCTGCGAAGAAGAGTGGGTGCAGATTCCTAAGAGAAGAACAGAAAGACTCCTAGCTGACTATAAAAAGTATTTTTATTATTATTTTTATTCTATTTTTATTTTAAACATTTTTCTTCTACTGAAATATTAGCATTTTACAGATTTTGGGAACCTCACTACATCTGAACCTTTTTATTCTGTAGAGCGAGACACACGCCTCACACACGCCCCCACCCTACACACACACACACACACACACTTACAATCTCCTGAGTCTCCACACTGCCTCTAATCAGAGCCCTTTGTTTATTCCCAAATTATCTCACATCATTATGCATTCTGGTCTCCGGTCCTGGCTTAGATTGTTTAATTGCTTATTCAAGTGAGCTATTTAGGAGACACACTTCACTGATATAGCCACAGTCACACACCAAAGCGCTTTTTTTTCCCCTCGTTCGACTCCAGATACTCCGCCAACTTATTGATAATTACTGTCGGTGGTGGCAGACGGGCCAAAATGAGACTTAACTCTCGCCTCGGTTCTGCTTTGTCATGCTAAGCGACTCAGCACAGAGATATTACTGCATATTATTAAATGGAGAGCTCAGGTCCCAAAATCTGATTGGCTGAGCTGCGTTCAAAGCCTTTGAAAAATACTTGACATACACATAAATAAGATCGCCTCACAACTGTTGAGCTCTGTATTAGCGCATGAAGTCATTAAACAGCATTGTGCTGTGAAGGGACTCTTATTCTCTAAACTGAGAGACTGAATAAAGGCAGAGTTGAATTACTAAATGTTTCACTGTAAAACTGTTTCTAATGTCTTATGTGCTTCAAAACCTTTGGTTAGATCTGCCTCCCCAGTGGCACTGTTAGCCTGATGCTAACACAACATATAGAGGAGCTCATATGGAGGTGCTCATGGAAATTAACGTTAACATTAAGGTGGTAAATGGTGGGGAAAAACTACTTATGGTAAAGGTGAAGTTTCTGCATTAACATGCTTAACACAGGTATATTTTGATATGTTCATTATTATATGACTAAAGATGTTAAAGTTCATGAAACGACTGCAATATTCTGTAGTGTCCCACTACTGACTCACACAGCCATAGACACATGGGAGGCATGGCCATGCAGAGAGGTTAAGAGAAGTTTATTTAGGGAAAACATTTTGGTGACTATTGGCATCAAGTGTTTGTTAGCAACGTTAGCCTCGTAACTACAGCACATATCTCAACAAGTGAATTACGCAGAAATTTTGAAAAAATAGTGGAATTCTCCATTAAGGGAAATGTAGAAGTCAAGGCAAGATCTGGAAAACAATAAAGCTGCTCAATGCTGTCCAGAAAGGCAAAGCAAAACCCCCAAATGACAGCAATGAAACAAAGAAGGGAGGTTCTGCTGACACAGGACTGGCGCACGGCTGCCAGTGCTGGTAGGAGAGACTTACATCTTGTAAATCGGTTGTTGTTTGTCTAAAGTGTGTCTGTGTGTTGCTTGTGCGTTACTGTGTTGGGTTGTAGGGTGGTAGAGCAGTGTTGGTGCCTACTGTCAATAGAGTCGTATGGCTAGAAGTGACCTGCCTGCTGTCTCAGCCATTTCAGCAGTGCTGATCATCGGTTCCTCCAGAATCTTTATTCACCAAGTTCCAGGTGTACAAGGAATTTTTTAAGATGCATTTGTCAAAATAACATTAAATCCAATAAAATATATATAGAAAAAGATATACTACAAATAAACATAAAATATATTCAAACAAACAAACTGCAAGTAAAAGGTTGTGCAAGGGAGATAGTAGATACAATCCGGTACATACACTATATGGACAAAAGTATTGGGACGCACCTCTAAATCATTAAATTCAGGTGTTTCATTCAGTCTCATTCCAACAGGTGCATAAAATCAAGCACCTAGCCATGCAGTCTGCTTTTACACACTTTAGTGAAAGAATGGGTCGTTCTAAAGAGCTCACTGAATTCGAGCGTGGTGCTGTAATAGGACACCATCGCTGTAACAAGTCAGTTCGCAAAATTTCTTCCCTCCTAGATCTTTCACGATCAACTGTGAGTGGTGTTACTGAAAAGTGGAAGCATTTAGGAACCACAGCATCTCAGCCACGAAGTGTACAGTCAAATACCTTTGGGATGAACTAGAATGGAGATTGTGAGCCAGGCCCTCTCATCCAACATCAGTGTCTGACCCCACAAATGCTCTTTTGGATGAATGGGCAGAAATTCCCACACATGCTTCAAAATCTTGTAGAAAGCTTCCCAGAAGAGTGGAAGCTGTTAGAGCTGCAAAGGGGACCAACTCCATATTAATGCCTATGGATTTATAATGGGATTCATAAAAGCTCCTGTTGGTGTGATGTGTAGGTGTCCCAATACTTTTGTCTGAGTAGTATATATAGTATATACAGTACAGTATGGTCTGTACAGGCAAAAAAAGATACCAAATATAAATGTAAACATAATCATAAAATATAAAATATATGTATTGCAAAACCATTTGCTTGAAGCACAACGTTCCCCGCATCACAATTTAATGATATCAGACTGAAAGTTCTTGTCCTCCTTCAATAGTCCAAGGCTACTTCACAATAACAGCAAACTCTAAACCCCGTGTGTCAGACACAAGGCCCGCGGGTCGGTTCAGGCCTGCAGCACCATCCTATCTGACCCGCAAAAGTATTTAAATTTTCTATTAATATAAGCTCGTTTCACAGTGCACTGCACTACAGTCCCCAGCATGCACTGCAACGTAATGTGCTCTGAGTCGTCTACCCCAACAACAGCCTATGTGACAGTGGTTACGCCTCAATTCTACACAATTCTGCACAATTCCACATCAGTCATATCACCGAACACACTAGCTGCGTTTCAGCTGCAGTTCAACCAACATACTATAGGGTCATTCTACAGAAACGTCCACTTTTCTATCTATCCATAGGAGTCATTGGTGTTACTGATCCTCATTGGTGTTACACATAAGAAAGGTAACACCAGAGACATTTCTTTATGTCATTTAATGTATATATTCCATAGTCATGTAAAGATTATCATAGTTAAAATTGCAGAAAAACATGTTTTTACCCCAAAATATGGCCTCATGACTGTAGGGATGAGCTCTTCTGTGGTGCATGGAATTCTATATAATTGATTTAAAAACCAATATAGCTGAATTGAAGCTCAAAAAGGTGTAATTGTTAAAATAACTTTTTTTTTATATATATAAATACATTGTAACTCTAACATGTTTTTGTGTTATATAAGGTTAATATATCTGTAAATAATAAGGGACACAAAAACGGACGTGGACATTTACATTTTGAATATTTCAGGTATTTATGTAAAATTTCAAGGTCCAGTTTTTTTCATATTTTAAGTAAACAATGATCAGCTCAGGTTATAGCAGTAAAAACACAGGTGTTCTCTGACCCACAGATTTGAAGAGATTTTTAAATATTTTTAGTGGTTTGACACTCCTGCTCTAAACAAATCGCATTTCTTGGTGGAAGAATTGTTTATTGTGATTGTTGTGAATTGCGTATTGTGTGTTATTGAAAATGTGTGTATTATATGATATTTTTGCAGTCTTTGCAGTTTTGTAGAACCAATACGCCACTTAAGGCCGTGCGTGTTGTGATTTTAACACAGGTAAGCAGGTTTAAGGACAGCAGAGCCATTCATTGTGGCTTATTGCTTTATTTTAAACACAGTGCTGAGGCCATTTAAGCAAAGCCACATTTGTTACACGATAATGAACAAGAGCAGCACAGCATTAGCACAGGAGCAGGACAAACGGCCACTTTAGTAATAACGGTAATATTGCGTATATTAAACAATAAGAGCGTTATTTCACTGTTGAAATGTAATACCTGTTATTTGGAGAAACAGTAATATGGAAAAAGGTAATATATCAGTTTTACTGTCCATTCAGTGCTGTATTGTAGTTTAACACCTACTGCAGGTTATTATTATAAGCTCTTCAGTGAGTTCGCTGCCACTTCATTACCCAGACCCCCAGTGTGTGTGTGTGTGTGTGAGTGTGCGTGTGTGTGTGTGTGTGTGTGTTCTCATTAGTAGGACGGGTGTTTGGAGAAATTGGGCAGTGTGTGGTTGTGTGCTTTTACTCCCACAATCCCCTGCTCTTCACCCCGCAGCTGTCACTCAGGAGAGAGCAGCCGAGCGCAGAGAGATGATGAGGAAAACCAGCATAAATATAACTCTCCCCCCTCTATTTTCAGGTATCTCTCTCTCTCTCTGTGTATCCCTCTCTCTCTCTCTCTCTCTCTCTCTCTCTCTCTCTCTCTGTATGTTTCTCTTTCTCTCTCACTCTCTCTCTCTTTCTCTTGCTCTCTCTTTATCTCTCTCTCTCTGTCTCTTTCTCTCTCCCTCTCTCTCTGTTTGTTTCTCTTTCTTTCTCTCTCTCTCTCTCTCTCTCTCTTGCTCTCTCTTTATCTCTCTCTGTCTCCCTCTTCTGCTCTCCCCCTCTCTCTCTCTGTATGTTTCTCTTTCTCTTTCTCTCTCTTTTGCTCTCTCTCTCTCTCTCTGTCTCTTTCTCTCTCCCCCTCTCTCTCTCTGTATGTTTCTTTCTCTCTCTATTTTGCTCTCTTTATCTCTCTCTCTTTCTCTCTCTCTCTCTCTCTCTCTCTCTCTCTCTCTCTCTCTCTCTCTCTCTCTCTCTCTCTCTTCTGCTCTCTCTCTGTCTCTCTCTCTCTCTCTGTTCCAGGTGATTTAATGGCATATTTTATTGCCAACAGTTTGGAAAACGACAGAATATTAAGGAACAATAACTTAATATTGTATCTCCATGTTTGTTCTTTGTTTTGTTTTTTGAAGAATTAAAAATGTCAGCTGCTCTTTACAGAGAGTTAAACACTCTACAATCACAAAAAAAAACAAAAAAAAACTTGTTCCATTAACCTCCACGTGTTTTGGAGAGAGTGTCTCTCTCTCTTCCTCTCTCACCTCTAACTCTCATACCCCTCCCTCCCACCATCTCTCTCTCACTGTGTCACACAAAGCGTCACTCATCCCGCACTGTGTTGTGCTGAGTGTATTTGGGGGAGGTTGACAGATGGCGTATGGGCTGTGAGTGTGAGAGAAATCAGACAGACAGACAGACAGACAGAAGCACATTAACCACATCAGTAACCGTGTGACCACAGCAGAGCACTGCAGGGATTGACACTGGACTCCTACTGCCCTCTGCAGCTCACACACACACACACACACACACACACACACACACACACACACACACACACAGGAACTGATGGAACAAACTCAGACTACATATGCATTCTTTCATAGCAACTGTTGCTAAGTTGGACAAGCTTCACAGAACACTAACAGAAATCCCATTCACACTAATGCATTTGGGCTGGAGTTTAGATCCGTTACATAACCGTGAGTTTCTGCACTACCAAGCGTGCTGCTGTAGCTAAAGCCAGGGTTACACTACACGACTTTCCCCCCGATTTTAGCCCTGATTCTCAGTCTGGCTGAGTCTGTGCTGGTTGGCTGTAGTCTGCAGATTTTTGGGTCAGTAGAGTCGACGGTTGGAGAGAGAGTCGAGTCGCCTGTGAGGGCCTCCCGATCGCATTTCAGACTAGTTGGAGTTTATCAAACGTTTGACCTTTTAAAATGTAGTTTTATTACATATTCATACACAAATTACATATTTATTACCCACTTAGCTCATATATCAAAGCCAATTTGGTGTGCCGTTTCCTCAAATTAATAAAATTTGTAAACATGTTTGTGACAATGTGCATCGGTCAAACATTAAAACAGAAAACTTACACCATTTGAATGGAACTAAAAGGGGAGGGGGTGGGTAGTGTGTAAGTGTGGTCATAAATTTGGGGTTAAATTGGGCGCACGTGTCTTTAGCATCAGGCTGGGGTTCAGCACTGGCCATTCAGTCCTGACCTTTTGACCACAACCTTGCAGATTGCCTCATTGTCCATGCCATAATATTGATTGGACAAACAGTAACATGGCAGTACGACTGGTTCAACTTATGCTCATGAAATCTATTTAACAATCTGTTCAAAATGTGTTTCATTCTGAAAACAAAATATTTTAAATAGAAGCTAATAATGGAACTCAATGGAATTGTTTTTTCTGTGTGCTGCCATGTTTCCTATCACTGTGTAAAAGAAGCTCCACACCTCCTTCATTGTTGGATGCCCTACGGTCGTGCACACATTTAGAATCCAATTCATATTCAAAGCAGTATTACTGATTTGTTTAATCAGAGTAACGATAAAAATGCATCTGAAGTGTTACTTTTATTCCTATCTGTGTGTTATCTTGTTTAGAAAAGGAGTAAATAAATAAAAATATATGGATTTTCAGGTTAAATCATGTTCTTTATGTATCAAACATGCATAACAACAATGAGAAAAGGCATTATAAGCAGAGTGGAGCAGTTTGAATGACAGAATCTTTGTGCATCTGCCTTAAAAAGTTAAACACAGTCGATGGTAAAAGCCCTTTGCCTGCCAGAGGTGCCCACTGTGAAAAAATGGTGCAGACCACTGGCCTATAGGCACTCACCGAGTCTCTCTCTCTCTCTGTAAAGCAGTGCGACCTCCCGCTCTGTGTCTGACTCCCAGGCCGAGCTGCTGCTCCATTTTCCTTTTTGAGCAGCTTCCAATAAACAAACAATTACATGAGCGGACGACTTATCAGGCTGAACTGCTTCACGATGGCGGAGCGTTTAATTTACGATTTCACACTCGCTGGAACTGAGGACAGCAGACAGAGCCAAACAGACCCCCAGCCCCGAAGCTGCTCTGCTCCACCAAGCATTAGGATTTAGGTTCAGTTTAAGGTTAGGATTAGGGCCAATGTGAGGGTCAAGATTAAGTTTTGGGTTGAGGTTAAGGTTAGGTTTAGGATTAGAGCCAGGGTGAAGGTTAGGACTAGGTTTTGGGTTCAGGTTAAGGTTAGGATAAGGGCCAATGTAAGGGTCAGGATTAGGTTTTGGACTAAGGTGAAGGTTAGGGTTAGGATTAGAGCCAGGGTGAGGGTTGGGATTAGGTTTGGGGTTCAGGTTAAGGTTAGGATTAGGGCCAATGTGAGGGTTAGGATTAAGTTTTGGGTTAAGGTGAAAGTTAGGGTTAGGATTAGGAACAAAGTGAGAGTTAGCATTAGGTTTTGGGTTGAGGTTAGGGTTAGGTTTAGGATTCGAGCCAGGCCAAGGATTAGGATTATGGCCAATTTGAGGGTTAGGATTAGATTTTGGGTTGACATTGAGATTAGGGTTAGGATTAGGTCCAGAGTGAGGGTTAAGGTTAGGATAAGGATCAATGTAAGGGTCAGGATTAGGTTTTGGACTAAGATGAAGGTTAGGGTTAGGATTAGGGCCAGGGTGACGGTTAGGATTAGGGCCAATGTGAGGGTTAGGATTAGGTTTTGGGCTCAGGTTACGGCTAGGGTTAGGATTAGGGCCAAGGTGAGGGTTAGGATTAGGTTTTAGGTTAAGATTGAGGTTAGGGTTAGGATTAGAGCCAGGGTGAGGGTTAGGATTAGGGCCAAAGTGAGGGTTAGGAGTAGGTTTTGGGTTGATATTAGGGTTAGGATTAGGATTAGGGCTTGAGTGAGAGTTGGGTTTTAGGTAAGGCTGGGTTTGCTTAATGGATGAACCATATAAAGTCTACTTCATGTACCATATCAACAATATATCTACTTGATGTAAGTAATGCATCAACAGAACATCTACAAGATATTTACTTCAGTGTATTCAGATGCTGCACTACTGCTAGGTAGACTAAGGATTAGGGCCAAAGTGAGGATTATTTTATTATGACCTTTTTACCCAACTTTACCAAAGGTGCCAATAATTATGGAGCAGAGAGTAAATACACTCATACATGCACACACATGTACACAGACATAGAGAAATATGCACATACACATGTTCTAATGAACAGAACCCAGTAATGTGTAAGCAATTTACACCCTCCTGCTGTCCACGTGTAGCATTCTGCGTTTATTCAGTGTAATAGTGCTGGTGTATTACAGCCAGGGGACATCATTAATCTCCCTCACACACCTCACCGTCCACCGGTTTGACCACACAGTAAATTAAAATACATTTCAGCCTGTGGCCAACCGTAGCCATTAAGGGTTAGTGACCACAGTTTTAACAGTGCATTAATGGATGGGCACAGTGCTGCCAGGCCTCAGACCTGATCAATAGATCCCAGAGTGAGCTGGGGCTTCCGGCTCTTCCTGAAGCCGCAGAGCAGCGTCAGTGTGGAGCCACGGCTCAATTATGTGGTTTCTGACACTGTTCTGATATTCTGTTCTCAAAAACATGAACAAAAGTACAGACAGCTTTCAAGCCCCACTGTTTTCAGCTGTGTGAGGAACTTTAGCCCATGTTTATAGATAACAGGATATCAGACAAACAAGACTATTTCTAGAAAACGTCTCCATAATCATGCTGTTCTAGAATGCTCCCTCAATTTCATAGTGTTCTACAACATATCCTCCAATTCACTCATCTAGAATATTCATGCTGTTCTAGAATGCCCCTCCCTATTTCCCCTATTCACTGTTCTAGAATACTACTGTCCTATTCACACTGCCCTAGAATGTCCACCAATTCATACTGTTCTAGAATATTTTCCCCAGTTCACTTTGTTCTAGATTGGGCTCCCCCTTAACACTCTGGAATGAGGTAACATTCACCTCACTCCAGAATTTTGGGAATTTTCTCCACTATTCACACTGTTACACAATTCATTCCCCAATTCATTGTGTTCTAGAATGTTCTTTCTCATTTACCTGGTTCTAGAACGTTCTCTCCATTCACAAAGTTATAGAATGCTCTCCCCATTCACAGAACAGTCCCCCCATTCACACTGTTCTGCACCCTTAAAAAGGACGGTTCTTCAAGGGTTCTTTATGAAATGTGATTGTTCTATTTAGAACCATGAGTTCTATATAGAACCATTTCATGTTTAAATGGTTCTTTGCATGGTGAAACGGTTCTTCAGATTGATAGACATATGTACATATGTGTTAAACATATTTAAATGTGGCATTTTAAATATTTAAATATATTTAGACTGATATACACATTTACTCCGATCAGGCATAACATTATGACCACCTCCTTGTTTCTACACTCATTGTCCATTTTATCAGCTCCACTTACTATATAGGTGCACTTTGTAGTTCTACAGTTACAGACTGTAGTCCATCTGTTTCTCTGATACTTTGTTACCCTGTTCTTCAGTGGTCAGGACCCCCATGGACCCTCACAGAGCAGGTACTATTTGGGTGGTGGATCATTCTCAGCACTGCAGTAACACTGACGTGGTGGTGGTGTGTTAGTGTGTGTTGCGCTGGTCTGAGTGGATCAGACACAGCAGTGCTGCTGGAGTTTTCAAACACTGTGTCCACTCGCTGTCCACTCTATTAGACACTCCTACCTAGTCAGCCCGCCTTGTAGATGTAAAGTCAGAGACGATAGCTCATCTGCTGCTGCACAGTTTGTGTTGGTCATCCTCTAGTCCTTCATCAGTGGTCACAGGATGCTGCCCACAGGACGCTGTTGGCTGGACATTTTTGGTTGGTGGACTATTCTCAGTCCAGCAGTGACACTGAGGTGTTTAAAAACACCAGCAGCACTGCTGTGTCTGATCCACTCAGACCAGCGCAACACACACTAACACACCACCACCACGTCAGTGTTACTGCAGTGCTGAGAATGATCCACCACCCAATAGTACCTGCTCTGTGAGGGTCCATGGGGGTCCTGACCACTGAAGAACAGGGTAAAAGGGGGCAGAGAGGACTACAGATGGACAGATGGACTACAGTCTGTAACTGTAGAACTACAAAGTGCATCTATATAGTAAGTGGAGCTGATAAAATGGACAATGAGCGTAGAAACAAGGAGCTGGTCATAATGTTATGCCTGATCGATGTATATGTCAACATATTGCATGTAGATTAAGTGTATGTAATGGTGACAATTTTTTCCATTTACATATATGTATATATGACATGTATATGTCAAAAATACATGCAAATATATAAGAAACCCATTTTGAACGCAATTTGAAATACGTAAATATGTGGGAATCTCTCTCATCTCTCCGGAAAGAGACGGTTGCACTAGGAGAATAAAACTGATGCGAGTTGAATTACAAAATAGATCACATGACCATCAGTGCAGATGAAGCAGAGTCATGCTTAGTTTAACAGGTTTTAATGGTTTTATTGAGCTCTGGGTATCACAGTAATGGGGTGAGATGTTGCATTAAAGCGCAGTGAAACAGCTCCTGATGACACGACGCACGCAGACGCTCACACATACAGGAGCTCAGGCTCTCCTTTGTGCTGGTAATTGTATTGTTCTGGGGGGTCGTGTGACATCTGCCTGCACTGAGCCTTCTGTTTCCCACTGTGCCTCACACACTCCACACACACCTACAAACACCCACACACGCCTACGCACACCCACACACACTCCACACACACCCACACACCACTATAAATAGCACACACAGCCTCACCTGCATATTACTTATACTGAGACACAACCTTCAAGTGTCTGGAGGCCAAAGAGCTCACAGGTTCCACACTGACGATTAATATGAGTCACTAAACTGTTCAACACACTGCAGATGTCTGTAAATCTGTGAAACAGAAAGGAGTTGGAAAGAGTCAGAGCCAGAAAGAGAAAAGGAGACAGTGATATGTATATATATATATATATACTTTGCTGTTGTTGGAACAAAACCTCGTATCTCCAAAATGGTAACTTTACAGGAGAAAGAAAAAACACACTTTACTTTTAATGTAAGTCAGTGGAACCAGATGTTTTTCCAAGTCATATTGGGTCATTTATTTCAGTCCATTCATCATGAAATGGTGAGGTATTTTCAAATTATGTCAAAAACTGAAAAACAACAAAAATGGAAATATGAGGTTTTCTTCCGACAACAGCGACATACATATATAAATAAAAGAAAAATATATACGCAGACTCAAAAAGTAAATATATATTTTTTTATATATATATATTTACTTTTTGAGTCTGTGTATATATTTTTCTTTTACTGTAGAATTGTATATATATATATATATATATATATATATATATATACATATCAAGAAGGAAAGAAATGATTCTCTGTCTCTCTCTGTCTCTCTCTCTCTCTCTCTCTCTCTCTATATATATATATATAGAGAGAGAGAGAGAGAGAATCATTTCTTTCCTTCTTGATGATTAATAATTCTGTTAATAACATTTATTTCCTGTTCTTTTTCTTCGTCTATTTTAGTTTGTTATTCTCCCTTTTATGTTCTTACGTTAATTGACTCTCTATAATTAAATTGGAATATTCATATGAATGAGACGCTCATGAATTAAACTGATAAACAGAGTCAGAGAGAGAGAGAGAAAAAGGGAGAGAGAGAGAGAGATTTGCATAAACTAGCTCACAGTTCATCTGTCTAATCGTGACAGAGCTGTCAGGACGGATCTGCGTGTAAAGCTCGGATTCTTTAAGTCGGCCACTCCAGGCGGAGGGGCCCCGGCGTTAACCTTTGACCCCCAGCTGCTGCCACGTGTCAATCTGCTCTGAACAATCTCGTTAATGGGTAAACGGCCCTGCACCTCAATGAAAGCACTGACCTCATTAACGGCCCCATCAAAGCCCTGTTTAGGCCTCTTTCACCGCGGCGCTTCAGACGCTACGCTAACACAAACAGACAGGCAGGACGGAGAGAGACGGCCTGAAACGCGCTACGGTCATCTCCCTCAACGAGTTACTGACCGCAGATTACAGCTAAAGCACTTTCACCAAGTTCTGAATTCATACCACTCAAACATGTTACTAGATTACATTTATATTACATATATTTACATTACATAGATTACAATTATTATTATATTATTATTATTATTATTAATAAGAAAAAGTTCTATCAGTTTAATTCATGTAGTAAAGACCTGTGTGTGCTTATTATAGGATGTTGTGTTTTTTTTTAAATGTTTTATTTATATATAAATATGTGTCCTGTGCAAAAGTCTTGGCGCCCCTGGTCAAACTGCTTGTATTTATTGATTTTCTGAGTGTGAATAAGTTAACACACCCCCGACAGAGAACACACTGCTGCACATTTTAATACACGATTACTGTTTATTTGCTGAATTTAACTTATTGGGTGGGAAAAAAACATAAACATGTGGCCTGTGCAAAAGTTAAGGCATATTTTTATGTTTCATTTTTATCATTATGGTAAACAAAGCAAATATATAGAAATTGCGCATTAAATCAGCAGAAAACCTCCAGATTTAAGTGCGTCTCTGTAGAGGATGGGTTTTTTTTTACTTATTTTCACTTAGAAAATCAACAAAACATGTAATTTGACCAGGAGTGTTCAAATCTTTGCATACAACTGTACATCAACACAGTTCTCACAAAAAGACAGGGACGCTGCTTTCAGGACTGTTTAGCTGCTAAACTGGTAGATAGATAGATAGATAGATAGTTAGATAGATAGATAGATAGATAGATAGATAATCAAAAAACAATGATCACTATTATTATTAATACTGTGAAAAAATAATTTTACAACTAAAGAATTCTGAGCATGATAAAGGCCTACATGTGCTTGTTGTATGACTAAATGTTTTTATGATATAGTTATATATTATTATTATTATTATTGTTGTCGTTATTGTTGTTGTTGTTGTATATTTCCTTCAACAATATGTGACTGGTTCAGAGCATGTTGCTAATGCATCTTCATAAATGTGAATGCATGTAAACAATGTATTATTTATTTGTATTGTATGAACATATAAACACTGACTGCCCGGATAAACAGCTTTACAGATCATTTTGTTTCGCAGTTCTGTTAATGTTACCTGAAAATTCCTGCATCCCCACTTTAAACCACCTTCCTACGTCCCCACCAGGAGCAGCAACTGAAAGACAGCAATTGTGTTGATGATGTAACATATTTTATACATTAAACCAGCTGATCCATTTCAATCATGTACATTCAAAGTGCCTTTTTCATTCGATTGAGGGATGAATGGACGCGTGCTGTCCTTCAGCAGAGCCTTCAGCACATCAGCTGAAAACACTGGTAAAGCTCCACGACAGCTAAAGGACAGATTCCTTAAACAGCGTTTTAACTCCACATCAGAGGATGTGATGACATGTTTACACACTGCCAGCATTTTAGAACACTTTTAATAAATCATAATGTTTTCTTTGTAGTAAGTTAACACATTCAGTAGTTTCGATATCACACTTTAACTTCGCAAAAACTGTCTGAAGAAACAGCTGAGAAAAGCTGAGAATAAAGTCCAAGTCCACACATTTTAACCCCTTGTTATGATGCCATCGCTCTTCAGCACTCATTCAGCTGTTTAAACTACCCGCGAGTTTCAGTCATAGGTGTAATTCCCAGTTTGGGGGGGTTAAAATCCCTCCACAAACTATAACTTACCCATACCACACCACACCCCCCGCCTTGAAGAACCACTATTAGAGTTCTTCATTTACATGGTGCTAGAATGTTCTCACCATTCGCAAAGTTCGAGAATAGTCCCCCTATTCACACTGTTCTACACTGTTCTACTTAATTAAAGGTGATGGTTCTATTTAGAACCATGAGTTCTATTTGGAACCATTTCATGCTTAAATGGTGAGGGTTCTATGTAGAATCTTTTTGAAAAGGGTTCTCAATAGCACCAAAAAGGATTCTTCTATCGCTACAAGCTGCACAGGTCTTCTTTAACTTGCTGTGATATCATAACAAAATCACTGACTACCCCAAAAAGGTAGGGGCCCAACAAACACTTGCGTCCATGGGCCCATAACTTGGTGATCTGGGCCTGCCTGTTAGTCACGGTTCGCCACTGGTTTGTGCTACTCCCCAAACCTCTGGTCAGCACAAATGAAAACAACAAAAGCAACAAAAAGCCGCCCGGCTCTCAGTGCAGCCCCTGCATTCTAATTAAAGCCCACTGACGGAATATCTATCACACTGTCACTGAGAAAGCTCCTCTTAATCTGTTCACAAACTTCGCGGCTTAAGGACCGCAGCTAATTAACCACGCGCCGAAACAGGAATACATTTCAATATTGATTCCTATCGTCCGCGCCTGCCTCTCCAGCACACCGAGCACGAGCGCACGAGTATGATTATGAATATTTTAGAGGCACATTTAACGCAGAGAAAGACGCGAGGGCCTAATGACCCCGGGCGCTTCCAGCAAAGCGTCTTCATATTTTAAAGGAAGTCAATAGTGCAGCAGCTCAGTCAGCAGCATTAGAGCTCACACTCACACGCCACGGGAGCAGAGCGCGAGGAAAAAATTAATAACACACGTGCCTAACAATCCTCTCTGCGATTTAGCGAGACGCTGAGCCACTCTGCTTCAAATGCAAAGTGGTAATGAATACACATGCAGGGCGAATTCAGAACACGAATCCCCCCTTTACCTTTACACACACACACACACACACACCACAGCACACACACACACACACACCACACACACAGCACACACAGCACACGGCCCCTCCATCCTCTAAAGCTCACACACACATACAAACTGAGAAATAATGTTTGGTGCCTCTTCTCAACAAGAACAACAGAGGATTTTATCAGGCTATGATGATTTTTTTTAAAGTATATATATATATATATATATATATATACATACATATATATAAAACTCTAAAACGCCCATTTCAAACGGACTTAGGCGAAGTGGAAAAGTGTCCTGTGGTCCAATAAATCAACATTTAAAATTGTTTTTGGAAATCATGGACACTGTGTCCTCCGGGCTAAAGACCACTCAGCTTGTTATCAGTGCACAGTTCAAAAGCCAGTATTCATGATGGTATAGGGGGGCATTAGTGCACATGGCATGGCTGACATGCACATCTGTGAAGGCAACATTAATACTGAACAATAAATATATGTTTTCGCAACATATGCTGCCATCCAGATGCCGTCTTTTTCAGGGAAGGCCTTGATCATTTCAGCAAGACAATGTCAAACCACATTCTACGTGTATTACAACAGCACTGATCTGTATTAAAAGAGTCTGGGTGCTAAACTGACTGGCCTGCAGTCCAGATCTGTCACCACTGATAATATTTTGTGAAATGAACAATACTGCTAATGAGACCCTGAACTGTTGAGCAGCTGAAATCCTGTATTAAACACGAACAGGAAAACATTTCACTTTCAAAACTACAGCAGTGTCTCCTCAGCTCCCAAACGCTTACAGAGTGTTGTTAAAAGAGGAGGTGTTGAAACACAGTGGTAAACACCCCCCCCATCCCAACTTTTTTGGAACGTGTTGTTGGCCTCAAATTCAAAATGGGCATGTAGTTTTCTAAAAACAATAAAATTTCTCAGTTTCAACATTTAATTTGTTGTTTTTATAGTATTTTCCTTTAAAAATATGGTTTAAATGATTTGCACATCATTGCATCTTATTTTAATTTACATTCTGCACAGCGTCCCAACTTTTTTGGAAATGAGATTGTATTGTAAGCATCTTTTTAAGCTCTGCAACCTTTGTGACATGGTTTTCCGCTCCAAATGGAGAATGACCCATGTACATGTTGTTATTACATTTAGGTACTTATAAATAATGTAAATGGTACATATTATAATATAGAGATATTTACATACATTGTAATGCATATAGGCCATGTTATTGTTACATATAGCCTAGGTACACATATATGGCACATTTAGTAATGATATTACAACATGTGGGTTCTAGAGTTCATGTGTGCCTATTTTAGCATTCCACCTGCTGTTCCAGACTGGGAATTGGGACTGAGGTTGGCTGACTTTGCTGGTCAGTCAAACTGCCCCAGTGTTAAATCATGTCTGTTGAAGCAGTCACTGGAACATGGACAGGAACTCTCAGCAGACTGGTTAACCCTTACCTGACTGGACTGGTACTGATGCTAAGCCACATGGGATGCATTAATATTATATTATTATTAATATTGCCTAAATATATTGATGCATGTAACTACATACACCTACTTTTTTGTACATTATAATTACATATTGTGTATGTTCTGTAAAATTCTCCTGTAAAGTTGTTATTTTTGAGATTTTTTTCTCAGTTTTTGTGTAACTGAGCAGAGCCAGGGACCTGCTCGCACACAAACTGCAAAAACAAGTGTAAACAAAGTAAAATGATCTTAAATATGGTCAATAAATCTAATATTTCTACTGTTGAGATTGCTGTACGCTTAATTGAAGATAATTTACTTTATCTGAGTGATTTTATGAGGTAAATTTATCTCACTATATGGCACATAATTGTGCTTGTTTCAAGAAATGTGTCTGAAACCAGCAACATTATCTACCAGTATAGTGAGATAATTTTACTTAATGAAACAAGTAAATAATATCTCAGAATAAGCTAATCTAATAATAAGAGCACAACCATCTCAAAATGGGAAGCATTAGATATATTGACGAGATTTAAGATCATTTCACTTGACAAGATGCCATTTTTTTGCAGTGCACACACACACACACACACACACACACACAAATCTTAGCTCATACTAGATTTAAGATCATTTAAATCATAATCATAATCTTAGCTTTATGTGCTGTATCGGGTTCATATGGAGCAACACAACTAATGATTAATGCCAAAAATGATCAAGTATTACAGCTCAGATCCACAAAGAGCACAACACTGACTCAGAAATACAGCTCTCTCTCTCTCGCTCTCTCTCTCTCTCTCTCTCTCTCTCTCACTCTCTCTCTCTCCTTTCTTTCTTTTCCTTTCTCTCCACCCTCCCTCTCTTGCGTTCTCTCATTCTCTCTCTATGTCTCTCACCCTTCTCTCACTCTTTCCTATTTCTGTCTCCTTTCTTTCTTTCTTTCTTTCTTTCTTTCTTTCTTTCTTTCCATCCACCTTCTCCCTCTTTTCCCATCTCTCCTTTCTTTTCTCTCTGTCTGTCTTTCCCTTCTTCTTCCTGTTTTCTCTCTTCCGCCTCTCTCTCTTCATCTCCTTCTGTATTTCCCTCTCATTGCCTCTCTCCTGCTCTCTTCCTCTTTTCTTTCCCTTTTTTCTTTTTCTCTCTCTGTCGCTTCTCTCCCTTTATCTCTCTTTGCTTTCTTTCTTTCGTTTCCCCTCATCTCTTTCCTTTCTCTCTCCACCCCTCTCTCTGTCCATCTCCTTCTGTATTTCTCTCTCATCCTCTCCTGCTCCCTCCTTTTTTCTTTCCCCTTTTCCCTCTCTCCGTCGCTTCTCTCTCTCCCTTTATGTCTCTTTGCTTTCTCTTTCTCTGGTTTCCCCTCATCTTTCTTTTCTTTCTCTCTCCACCCCTCCTCCCTATCTCTCCTTCTCTTTCTCTCAGTCTCTCCTTCCTTACTTTGTCTATCCTTTTTTCTCTCTCAACCCCTCTCTCTCTCCATTCTTTCTCTCTATTCCTCCCTTTTTTCTATGTTTCTTTCCCTCTCTCTTTCTCTCCCTACTCCTCTTTATCTCTCTCTCTTTTTGTCTCTCCATTTCTCTCTCTCTCTCTCTTTTCTGTAGTAAGTCTGGGCCGCTCTCCCACTGAGGCGAGAGAGCATATGGTGCTGTCTATCTGCGAACATACACCAGCAGAACAGCGTGACAGAGACGGGGAGGGGGGGCAAGTGGAGTGGGGGGGGGGCAGACGGATGCCAAGCCGTGAAAAAAAAGAGGGAGGGGGAGAGATGGAGGGATGGAAGTATAGAGGGAGAGGGGAGGAAGAGAACAGATTCTTGAATGCTAGACAGGAAGTGTGTGTTTGAGGAGGTTCCGCCGTGTGACTGCTGTGTGTGTGAGGGGTTAGTGTGTGTGTGTGTGTGTGTGTGTGTGTGTGTGTGTGTGTGTGTTCAGCATCATGAAGCCAAACAGTGTGTGCATCCCAAATGAAAGCCAAACTGTTGTGTAACAGGATGAACGGCTGGAATAAAAGAACGAAATCATGCCATCTGGAAGCCACTCCGTCATGTTGTAATGAATAAAAGGCCAAGCTGTCACTCAGGATATACACAAATATAGAAAACGACTGTAAACCCCAGTAAGTTAGTAGAACTTAGAACAATTAAGGAGCTCATATCCTACAATTTCCCTGTATTTTCTTCTCACATTGAGGTCCACTTGTGACTTTTTTTGTACATAATTTGTACCAAAATCGATCATATTCATTCTTAGATGATCATTTTCATCCTCTATTCCTCCCTCAGAATTAAACATGCTGTTTTTATTACTGTGCGTTTTAACACTGATATATGCAGATGAACTGAAACACTCCTTATAACTTCAACTGCTGTAGACTAAATAAGCGAGCATATGTAAATACACTGGGTGTTATGATGTCACAAAAACAGTTCATTAAAACCAGGCTGTTTTAGCAGCTACGCTTCTGTATACAGACTATAAGTACACAGGAGCGAACAGTAACTTTTGTGACGTTTAATTCCCACAAAAGCTTTTATTTCAACAAAGCAAGGAATTTTTCACAATAAGGGCTCTTTAAGGCAATCAATCAGTTGATAAAATCAAAAGAAAGTTCATAAAATCAAAAGTCAGAAGACTGTAGAGCTTATAGGTTTACGATATGCTACACAAATATATTTTAATTGCATGACACTTGAGAGAAGTTTTTAGTTAGTAGTTTTAGTTGACGCAGCTTTAAATGCTTATTTCTGTACTCATACCAGAGCCGGTTTATAAGGAGCCTGGCCACTTCCTATTTCCCCCGTTATATCAAAAACAGGAGCGTGAAATGCCAGAGGGCGCCTGCAAGTGAGTCCTCAATGAATGGGGTGAATGGAGCTCAACGGCTAAAAACGAACAGTTAAAATAGTTTCTAATCACTCGCCCAGAAAGTTTCTTTAATTTTAGAAAGTAGAAGGATGAATTTTATTAAAAAAGCAATGAAAGCTCACCTGTATGTTTCCTTTTTCTGCAGCAAACGGGTTTTGGGCAGCAGGACGCTAACATTACTGCTACTGAGTGCTGACTGGCTGGCGAGCGGAGCAGCTCACTGGCTGTTCGCGCTCACTGACGTCATGAACGTACATGAAGCGCCTTTTTAAACTCCTATAACTCGATTTTAAAAGCTCTTAAAAAATACAACAGCAGTGTTAAAATGTTTTATGCTCTTCAGTGTTCAGGAAATGATTGTGTTCTTTTACATTAAAAATGTTTCAGCATTTATAAACTGGTTGATTGATTTTGCTCTAAAACTCCATCTTAACCCATTCATTTTGGACTCACTCGGGAGCGCCCTCTAGCGTTTGAGAAACCTGGAAGACTTTACAGAGTGGTAGTTCTCCTCTCTACAAGTTCTAGTTTGGTGTGAAACGGTTCATCGTAGAGACTTATTTACAGTGGTGGTGATAGGAACCAGGGGTCACCATGACTACAACACAGATATAGCGATTTTATTTACTACCCAAAACCACCAGTGAACCAACACAATTCTTATACGTAACACTGATGATACTGAAATAGTGGACCAATCCAAAAAAAATGCCTCATAAAGACCTGCATGTTCCTCTCTTTCATTAAATGATTTAAAACAATATTTTAGGCCAAAACCTTCTCAAAACTATGTTGATACAATGTCTCAAGCACCAGGCAACGTTGTCATAACCAGGGAGCTTTTAGAGGCATTAAACTCTTCTGATGTCTGGTTCCTATCACCACCACTGTGAACAATTCTGAGTTAGTACATTTCTCTAGAACAGAGCATTTCCCACCAAACCTCTCTGAATGGCTTTGTTTACATCTTCACCATTTAATCATGAAGAAATTTAAACAAAAATCACTTTTAAATGACTTATTTTTCAAAACGTCTGCATAATTCAGTGGTTAAGATATGAACGAAGTCATTCTGAGTGTTTTTCTTCATTTCTTCTATTTTCACACCTTTTGAGTAATTTGTGCAGAGCGTTTGCATCATCTTAGAATAATGACATTAATCTGCAGCCAAACTGGTTTTATATCACCGAAAACACTGATTCCAACCTTGTAAACAGTACATAGAAAGAAGTACGGCGAATAAACAGCGGCTGGAGGTAATGAGGGACGGATTTAGTGCAGTGACTCTGAAGAGGTCCCGCGCTGTCTGAGAGTCGGACGGTGAAAAGTCCTGATTGTCTCTCCGGCTCAGTCATTTCCGCAGCCTTGGGAGAGAGCTGAAAAGGAGCGGAGGAGATCAATAACTCATTAGAGAGACACCATCAGCGGAGCCGGTGTGCCCTGAGAACTCAAACAGGCCGAGCAGAGAGACTGCAGAGAGAGCCACAGACTTTCTCTCACATTCAGCAGCTCTATCCTGACCCCAGCTCACCGAGCGCTTGGAATTATAATGAGCGAGAACGACTCTGTTGGATTTCCTGTCAGGGATAGAGCTGTACAAGATGCAATGACCACTAAACTCCACCTATAACCAACCCTAACTATTCATACGAGTCGATGCTTTCCTCCTAGCTGCTCCACAGGGTGTGCGGCCTACATTCTTACGCTTCGTTAATGTCTCACTCGTAGTTCATTGGAACAAGCTGAGAAATTGTGTGGAAAGTGCAGCGTCTATATGTTCAATCCATACCACATTTGTGTTTGTAAGTAGAAGAGGAGATATTTTATTATGATATGAATTTGATGAAAAATATTGTGCATACAATCTTCTTTTTCTAAACTTTCTTTACATTTTAACCTCATTTGGACCGTTCCTGACATCAAAACTAACCGAAAAAAGTCAGAAATGAGACTGAAACCTGTCAATGCATGAACATGACTTGAATGTAAATGTAATTCATTGTGTAACTATGTAAGTAGTTAAGTATGTAATTATGGAAATACATACCAAACACTACATTAAAACAATAACAATAGATCTACACTATAAATGTGCTTATAGGTAAATGTACAGTGGAAACACTGCAGTAAGTGCCCTGGTTCTGTTAATAAGCTTTTATTTCTTCATCAACATGAAAAGGGGAATTCCACCAAATTTTCAAAATGTATGCATAATTAAATGGTTAAGATGTAAACAGTCATTCATAGTGATTTAATGTAAAATCTTGAAAACAGTGGTGGAGATGGGAACCAGATGTCTGAAAAGTTTAATGCCTCTAAAAGCTCCTTCACAGTAAGTTCTTACACGTAGTGGTTATGAATACACTGCCTGATGTCTGAGACACTGTTTTATGATAACTTTGAGAAGGTTTTTAAAAATATATTCATGGTGGAGAGGTAAATGTAGGGCATTGTAAAGACAAATGGACCCTGAAATGCTTTATTTTTTCAGATCAACGTTACACATAAAAACTCAGAAGACACGTGGAGGTTCACTGATTATTTTGGATAGAAAACAACGTTTATTTGTGTTGTGGACATGGCGACTCCTGGTTCCAATCACTACCAATGTAAGGAAATCTGAGTCAGTACGTTTCTCTGCAACCACCTACCGATCTACAGTCAATTCACAGCAAACCACTCTGAATGACTTAGTTTACATCTCAGTGATTGAACTGTGCAATTTTGAAAATCCAGTGGAATTCTCCTTTAATTTCACAAGTTTTTTTTGTTTGTTTGTTTGTTTCATCATGTTAGTCCTACCCTAAAGATGCTTTTGAATGTTTTGGTTTTCCAACCATGAGTGTTTCGTTGTCTAGTTCATCTCATAATGTTATATTAATACAGGCATTGGATTACTGTCAGCTTTATGATTGCAAAAACTGGCAAGTAACTGCTAATATCTTAAGTAAAATGCACTTGCTAAAAAAATTTAATAGTAAATAATAAATAAATAATAATTCTAAATATAATCCCATTTCCAAAAAAGTTGGGACACTGTGCAGAATGTAAATAAAAATAGAATGCAATGATGTGCAAATCATGTAAACCATATTTTTGAAGGAAAATACTACAAAGACAACAAATCAAATGTCGAAACTGAGAAATATTATTGTTTTTTTTTTAAATATATGCCCATTTTGAATTTGATGCCAACAACACGTTCCAAAAAAGTTGGGACGGGGGCCTGTTTACCACTGCGTTTCATCACCTCTTCCTTTAACAACACTCTGTAAGCGTTTGGAGACACCGCTGTAGTTTTGAAAGTGAAATGTTTTCCCAATTCCCAATAAAATTCCTCAGTTTCAACATTTGCTATGTTGTCTTTGTACTATTTTCAATGAAATATAAGGTTTAAATGATTAATTGCATTTTGTTTTTATTTACATTTTGCACAGCGTCCCAACTTTTTGGAAATGTGGTTGTAATAACATGAACATACTGTTCAATTTAAATAGTTAAAATTCAACATTATGAAATACTTCCCTGTAATACCCTATTACAGTATTATTCCTAGTAATAGGCATTGCGGTACGGTACAACAGTGCCATATATAAACTACACCTTGCTGTAAAAACAGTACACAACGTGCTGTAACTGTACTGTAACAGTACTGTAAATAAACAGCACTATACTGGAGAAACTGCTGTCAGTACATTACTGTAATTTCACAGGTACATTTTGTTACGGACTTCAAAGAGTTAATCTCTACTAATTTGCAATCATGAGGCTGCGCTGACTGTCCGTCCTCTTTTCTCCTCTCCACTCATGCAGCACTCCTCCACCAATCACTCCGTATGATTAACACGTCATATCGGATTCCCTTATCGAATAAATCACGCCGCTGCCTCTGCTGAAATCCTGGGAGATTTTCTAATCACACCTGCTAACCGTGATTCATGAGTGATTCGAGGCCAGACTGCATCAGCTGAACACCAGCATGGAGCCGCATGTGTCTCTCACGCACTCCGGTCCCCACGGGCACCAGCTCTGTGCACTGATACCCTCCACATGGCTGCCCGCCTGTGCCACAGTCTGGCCAGCTTCCAGCACAGGCGCCCTGAGTAGAGGGCAATATTCTAGCCCAACGGCAGACAGGACGGGGTAGTTAGCCGACTCTGCTGGAGAACAGGGGCCAGGACTTTTACTTTTTGGAGGGAAACATTTTTATGTAAACTAGAAAAGGCATGTTATTCAATTATGACAGGGGAATTCCACCAATTTTTCAAAATTTCTGCATGATCACATAAAAAAGGTGTAAAAGTCATTTGATGTGAAACACTCTGTTCTAGAAACTTCACAGTGGTGGTGATAGGAACCAGACATCTGAAGTGTTTAATGCCCCTAAAAGCTCCATCACAGGAAGCTAGTGGTTGTTAAAACGTTGCCTAGTGCCTGAGACATTGTGTCATAATAGTTTTGAGAACATTTTGGCCTAAAATATAGTTTTACTGATGCCTGAGACACTGTTTTACGATAGTTTCAAGATGAGATTTTGGCCTAAAACATACTTTTAAAATCCACTCATGGTGGCGTGATACACGCAGGGCATTGTACGGCCAAATAGTCTCCAAAGAAATTTTTGTTTTCCATACTTACCCCTATTTTATCATCATCAACATCACATATGAAACTCAGAAGACACATGTAGGTTCACTGGGGCTTTTGGGTAGTAAATGAAATGGCTAAATTTGTGTTGTAGACATTGTGACACCTGGTTCCTATCACCACCACTGTAAAGAAATCTGAGTCTGTTTTTCTGTAAACTGAACCATTGCACATCAAACCACTTTGAATGATTTTGTTTACATCTGAACCACTGAAAAAGCAGAAATTTAGATGAGTGGAATTTCCCTTAATCTTAAAATGTAAGATTCAGTAACTGCTATGAATAAATAAATAACTATTACCAGATGAATGTGTAAGTTGTGAAGAGCCACATGCAGAACCCTGAGGATTCAGGATTTAAGCCATTCTAGGCACTGAGAAGTTTTTCAGCTAAATGTTTTGAGGTTTTATAAAAATTAAGGCTGAAACAAGTATAAATCTCATGTTCACTTCTGAAAAGGTCTCCTCACCAGTTTCAATCTCCCTTTCACTTACATGTACAAGGAAGAAACCTAAACATGGCATTTTTCATTTAATTCACAGTTTCTATTTACTTGCTGAGTTTAACATATTACAAAAAAATAAACTCTAAAATGTGCCTTAACTTTTGCACAGGCCACACTGTATATTTTATATCTTTCCAATATGTTAAATTCAGCAAATTAACAGTGATTGTGCACTATAATGTGCAGTAGTGCACCTTCATGACCGACAGATATAAGACAAACTTTCATATGCACATCTTTTCCACAGCATACCCGCCCATGTCCCTCAAAGGAAAGCTCCAGAACACAGGGAGGAGGTGGGTTCTGCTCCAGATCCTCCATTGCGCGAGGTCCAAGGGACCAGCATCACCAACATATGCTCCAGAAAAGACAGCGGCTGGAAGCCTGCTGAAGTGTCATAGCAGCAGCGTGTGTTTCCCTGTCCCGTGCCACGATGATCGCTTATTCCCCTGCCACCACACATATGCTCAGGACACGAAGCAGTTGGACGTGGCCGTGGGCTAAAGTGGGTCAGCCTGCCACAGATGGAGCCAAACCCCACTGGGTCACCATCAGCTGAGCACTACAAAAAACCACCAAGCTGCTTCCTTTTGAATCTTGACAGATATAATCTGGTCCCCCCACTGCCAAAACATACAAAAACAAAACAACAAAACCCTCTTGATCCAATCTGGGTCGTGGAGCTCAACAGAAGCCATCACAAGGCTCCCAGATGAAACGGATGTCTGGATCACTTAAAAAAATAATGCCCGTGACATGCTTGTGTCAGAAGCTTTCGCTGGCACTGGTGTAGCTGTTCCACTTTGAGACGAGCGTACCCTGTCATTCCCTCATAAAGAATGCCGAGCACAATGCTTTATTCAAAAGTTCTGAGCCATCTCGGCCCCTCCTGAGGTTTCGCCACTTTTGCAACATTTAAAGAACATGACGGGACTACCCTTAGAAAAAAGACAAAGTATCCCTTTCCGAGCAGCGAGAGCTTTGTAATCGCCTCAGAAGGAATGGCATTCGCGGGGATAGGAAAGCTTTGGGAATATCCTGGCAAAGGGAACATGTGCATCCCTCATGGTAGACATTTTAATTAGCAGCTTAAACCACACGTGTTTTTTTGCACAGATGGAAATGGAAAGCACCATACATCATTGAAGCTCCCAAGAAAGATCCCTGGGTTTAACCAGAAGATAAAAACGATGGAACAATTTCAGGGATGTGGAGTCAAGAGGGCCTAAGATGATCTCCAGAAATCTAAGGTTGGCGACAACTTCTAAAACTGAGGAGATTATTCCCATTCTTCCACCGGAGGTTTAGAAAGTATTGGGAACTCATTACATTTGCAAATCAGCGCCCCAGCTGAAGGATCTTGCACGTTTGATCCCGAAAGTTGCCTAATTCCAGAGATAACACCACGTCAAACGGGTCCAGATGTGGCACCGTCTCCCTCCTGTTCGGTGTATGTGTATGAGAATGTGCAGGGGTGTGTTTACGCTGCTGTATCTCTTGGAAAGAAGTCAAGTTTGCAGCTGCAGTGCCAAATAATTCATCGCCCCCTCTGCACCCGGGAGGAGCCACAGGTAGTTGATGAAGTGGCTGTGCCAAGCATCCCAACTGGTGAAGACAATGCGCAGCTGCCGGGAGTCAGCTCGGCCAGATGCCGCCGCCGCCGTGCCATGTGTTTCGAGCGGGGCAAGGGGGGGGAGGGGATGAGAAGCTTGCCAAGACGTTCTCATCTGGTGCCAACCCGATGCGTTTTGGCACTCCCCTTGATTTCCGTTCCCAGCTCACTCTGCTAGCATCCCGAAAAGAGGAGCCTCTCTCTCTGGTTTGATGTTTTCCCTCAGAATCCTGCGCCAAACAAACAGAAAGTTGGCGCCCGCTGCCGGACGCTTTACCTGCCAACGCGGGGCCGTCCAGAAAGAGTGTCCTGGCTTGGAGCCCCGCGGTCTCTGCGGAAGCGCACTGGGGTGATCGCCGCTCGGCTGGATATCCTTCAGCCCTGCGGCTGCTCCCGATCCGCGTTCCTCGTTGTATTCCTTATTGTATTTCCTTGAGGCTGGTGCCAAGAACATGGCCGAACCTTGAAACCGAAAACGCTAGCCATGGTCATCTTCCAAAGCGGTCCACAAAAAAATCTCAGACCGTATATGGTTTGGGTCAAGCTTAAAAACCTTAAATGGGCAGCAAAAACAACATCCTACTGAGCTTTTCTCATCTTCTGGAGGGCATCCTCTCTCCCAGCACCTTCTTTGTGCGACGCTGACGATACTACTCCTCAAACTGGAGGGGAGATTCTGAGACAAAGCTTCCAGTTTGCAGGAACATGCCATCCTCGTTTGCGGCGGAGGGGTTTAGGGAAGTGAAAACTTTTTGAACGAGTGCCATCTCTGAGCAGTCCTTATCTGAGGCCCGCGACTGCCAGCTGGTGGCTGAGTGTGCCCGTGCTGTGAGCCGATGCCAAAACCAGTAGGCTCGCGCCGAGACTGGCTAACAACAGCTTAATGGCACAACACATGTTCAGGTGTCACGCCACCAATTTGACTGCGCCGTCTGTCCGCGTGTACGTCTGTCTTTTCTTGCCATTGTTACTTACAAACAAGGCCGCATTGCTACATGGCAGAGAGAAGGTAAAGTCAGATTTTAGAATCCATATTTTAGTCCAAAGCCTTTTATCCATTAAACTTCAGTTTCAGCTTATACTGTTTACTACTCCAAATGTTTGTTTATTTACCTATGCTGCTAGTTATGTGAATATATAAGGGCAAGGCAGCTGCAAGGGCAAGTCTGCAAGATTAAAACACACCACAGCACATCCCTTAATGAATAACACTGTTATAAACCAATCAGATAGGCCTGAACCAATGGCATAGGCCCAATCCTGGTCCTGGAGATCAACCACTCTGATGAGTTCAGATCCAACACACCTGGCTGTAACACTCAGAGGCTTCTGAAAGCCTTCATTCCCTGGATAAGGTGTTAGATTAGGGTTTGAGCTAAACTCTGCAGGGTGGAAGATCTGAAGGCCCAGTACTGTCATAGTTGTCATCGGTCTAAATAGTTACCTGAATAGCACAAATATTTGGCTGTTATTTTTATAATCAACTGGATTTCTTATTGACAGACTAGACACAAATATGCCACTAATGTGCCGTTCACAGATCAAATTTACAGCGCATACCCGTGATGTTAATGTTTGCCATGCAGAAAATGTCTCACTACTTTTCCTGCGCCGTTGTAAACAATAGAGTAGTCACAGAGGACTGACTGGAACGTTCTGCCTAGTTTTGGTTTCCACCCGGAACTATAAAGCGCCGTAGTGCCTCAAGAGTGACTTTTAGGTAAGACGCTGATTTTTTTTGTTTACGCGCTTCGGTTTCGGCTGAGTTTTGTTTGTTAATATATCGTCTGTAATTTCGAAGCATAAAACATGCGCTCATTATTTTCGTAGATGACCGGAATGTGGTGGGAAGTGAATGTTTATCCGCTGAGCGGTCAGTGCAGTGTTAGCTGCGTTAGCTGTGTTACTCCGATTCGGCCTCGTGCTGCTCTCGCTGTTCATCATTGATCAGGTTATAAATACGCTAAATTATCATTTAAATTACTGACATCGGCATCATTTAGTTTAAGCATGATTATAAACACATTACCGAACAATTCGGTCGATTTCTACTTGCAGAAAGTCTGATAATGAATAAGATCTGTGTATCTATCTGTAGTCAAACAGCTGGAGTTTCTACAGGATTCCTACAAGAATAAAACAGTGAATTCACACAGTCACTGTTTTTAACTACAGTGTACAAGATAAACATTATTTATACTATAAGACAAAACTACAGGAACATTATACGAGGTGAAAATATTAGTAAGACCTCTCATTTTTCTTCTTGTAGTAAACTCTAGCTGGGCATTATGACCATATTTACTGTTATTGTGATAAATTCCGTCGCAGTATGTGACAACATGCTTTTCTGAGCATATTGTGGATAACTTCAATACTAAAAAAATCACTTCTCAATTGCATGTTTTGATGAAAAGAGAGTAAAATTAGTCCTATTTGGTTTTAGTGCAGCACAGTGTGTGAAATGTTGAATACAAATAATTGGATTCATAATTTATTTTGATAGTCTTTGTCTGTTCTAACTTATCAGCTGTCAGAAAAATAAATATTGTCACATAATGTGTAAAAGTCTTCTTCAAATATTGTGTATTATGTATTTGTGTGCACCTATATTGTGGGAAAGTGAATGTAGTGTACACCATTAAAACTAATTTAGGGTACACAGTTGGACCTTAAGGACCATGTTGAAGCTTTAGTAACCCATTTTCATTGTGATGGGACTAACATTTACTTAAAGAGTACCTTTTTTTGAAAGTGTAGGCTCACATAGCACATTCAGCATTCAGTTTTGGGATGGAAGTGTTATTGTACAGCACAAGAAACACCAAAATCCTTTAAAACAGTTTGAAAACTTTAATATTTTTTGAAGAAAAGCTTGAAGTATTCTCTATTAGAACCATATTATTAGTACCGTATTGCTTTAAGTGCTTCTGGTATTAACACATTTTTTGTATCCCTTGTTTATCCTCTTCGGTTATGGATACAGTTGAAGATGGTCTCTGGATCGTTGCTGTCATAGAGGTCCTTGATCACCCATCATGCAGTATGTCTATGTGTCTACTGCGTGGAGATCGTCGTGGAGTTGTGTACACTGCAAAGCTGGTAGACGCTCCCTAAAGTGGCTGCTGGGAAATGTAGTTCGAAGAGCCATAACGTCTTCTGTTCTCAAAGCAGGAGACAAGGTTACTCCTGTGTTTTCCAGAGCCGTAGCGTACGGAGAAAAGGTGGCCGTTATAGACCACAGTGGACGCCACAGCTACAGCTCCCTATACAACAGCAGTAGAAGTTTAGCAGGACACATTAGCCAAGCGCTTGCCTGTCAGTCTGGGGACGTGCAGGGCAGGCGTATATCATTCTTGTGTGCCAACGATGCATCATACACAGTGGCCCAGTGGGCGGCGTGGATGTGCGGGGGCATAGCTGTGCCCCTATACAGGAAACACCCCCCGGCTGAGCTGGAGTACATCATATCCGACTCTGAAAGCTCACTGCTGCTGGTGGGACAGCCTCACGCCGACACCCTGGAGCCTCTGGCCCAAAAACTGGGGCTGCCCTGCCTCAAGCTTCCTCCTACATCCAGCCTGGACAGCTTACAGGCAGTGGAGTCACCAACGCAGTCCAGCGAAGCCCTCTCTGATTGGGCAGAAAGGCCAGCCATGCTTGTCTACACCAGTGGCACAACAGGACGACCAAAAGGAGTTCTCCACACACACAGCAGCCTGCAGGCTATGGTAAATAACAAGCCCAAGACATTGCTCAGAAATGTCTGTCATTGGTCCGAAATAATATTCAGCTGTTAAAAGGGAATTTCACCAATTTTCAATCAGAATTTCTGTAAAAACCACTCAGTAAGATGTCAACAGTTATTCGATGTTGTTGGATGTGAAATGCTCCGTTCTGGAGAAACTTAAGGGTAGCAGTGCTGAAAGGAATCAGATATCTGAAGAGATTAATGCGCCTCGTACACCAACCGTTCTTAAGAAGAAATTTCTTCTTAAACCCCACTTACGCAGTTTTTTTACGAAGATTCTGATGTTCATGTTTGGGGTGTGTTCTTAGGTAAGAACAGAATCGACACACACTCAAGAGCACAAAGGTGTGAACAGTTCTATGCTTTAAGAACACGTCATGAATCTGACGTAGACTTTTTCTTAGGACGTTTTTCACAAACACGTTTAAGAAGAAACTTAGGATGATATTGGAGAATGAGGCCCAGTGAGTCTAAGAGCTCCCTGTAAAATGTTGCATGACATTAGATTTAACGATAGCTTTGAGAAATTTTTGGCCTAAAACCTGTTTTTAAAATCCATTCATGGTGGAGGGGTACATGCAGGGTGTTGTGAGGCAACATTACATATAAAACTTAGAAGACTCGTGTAGGTTCACTGGTGGTTTTGGATAGTAAATAAAATGTCTATATTTGTGTTGTAGTCATGGCGACCCCTGGTTCCTATCACCACCACTGTAAAGAAATCTGAGTCTCTACAATCAACCATTTCACACCAAACCACTCTGAATGACTCTGTTTACATCTCAGTGATTAAATTATGTGTACATTTTAAAAATGGGTGGAATTCCCCTTTGAGTGACCATATCATAGTAATGGATGTCTGTCTCTCCAGTAAACCATTATATTTTATTGTACTTAACCTTATTTGGTCTTATTAGTTCTAAATCAATGCCTCAAAAATTAAGAAAAAAAGAATTTCATTTATTTTTTCAATTTTTGGACGAGTTGAATTGAGTTGAATTTGAGTTCACCTAAACTCAAAGATTGATGTGTAACACACTGAGAACAGACATGCTGAATTTAGTTACAAACGTGCTCATAGAAAGCTCATACGGTTGCTTTAGGACTTTTTACATTCTTATAAACAGGCAGTTCAACATCTATGATGAATAATGAACTTAAATAGTCCTTAATGCAGGATTATGAATGATATTGCAGCCAACACCACTTCCAAGTCACCTTTGTTTTAAAGAGACTGATAGGAGCAGTCTGATTAGAAATACAGCCTGTCGGCTGATAGCTTTGAGGGAAGTCATGTTTCCCCTCTGCTGATGGAGCTCACAGCTTTGACTCCTTTTTCCTTTGTTCCACACGAGCTCTCCGAATAACCGCCCAAATTATTTCGTTACGCGGGACAATCCAGGCACTGCGAGATGCTCATTTAGTAAATTTTCAACCAAAATTGACCTGCATGTCCAATAGAGTGGAAAACCAGCTCGCTCTCAATTAAGGAGGAGCTCTCTTTGACCGGGCAGGGGGCCACTGTGTTGCCATAATGCAGGAATGGTCTGCGTGTATGTCCTTCACCTTTACCACCACCTGCCTGGTCAATTTCCTTTTTATGAGCTGATAGGAAGTGAGAGGCTGCTGCTTTTTTATTGGATATGGAGAAGTTAGAGTTTTAGTTTGTAGTCATATTTGGCAGAAAAGGTACAGTGTTTTTTAGGAGAATTAAAACGGGTCAGTTTGAGGTTGACAGACGTTTAAGGAAGGTTTTACAAAGGTGGAGTTTTAGACTAGCTGGAACTGGTCAGTCCAGCTATCTGCCAAACGTTTGTGGACATCCAGCTTTTCAAAATGTTCCCTTTGTTTGGAAAGAACACACACAGCAAATTTCACTGTTTTGACTGTCCAGAGTTGATTCTAGAGGCTGTTTTTACACCCAGAGTGCCAATAAAACACAGAGGCTGGTGTCTTACAGGAGTGTGAGCGCCTCACTCTTGCAAGGAACTGATTAAACTTGAAGGTAAAGGTTGAAGTTCACCATACTGTAGCACTGTAAGCAGAGCTTCCCTGCGTTTCTTGCAGTTTTGTTCGTTTTTCTTAATTAGCATTTATTTCTTTTTGTTATATTGTTATTTTTTCTAATGATTGCCTTTGAATATGTTTTACCTTTTGTTATCCCAACCATGGAGATAGTTTGTGTTACAGTTAACCACATAAGCTCACCAGACAAAAAGTCAGACCTAATAGTGTGTAATACCTCCACAAGCACCAATAACAGCTACGATTCGATTCGGACAGTTTGTGGATGTAGGTGACATCAACGTTCAGCCACTCTTGCGTCAAAGAATTGTGCAGTTCGGCCAGATTTCATGGATGCCTTCCCGGGCGTCTTCCTCGTTGTTCCAGGTAGAGTCCCACAGATTTTCAAGGGGATTTTGCAGGCCGGTCCAGATGTGTGAACGCTCCTGAATGTTCATCATGACCATCAGTCACATTTGCAGTCCTGTGAATGCAAGAATTGCCATCTTGGAATACAGGAATAGGAATGTTTTGTTCCTCCGTAAGATGATGAGCAAAAGGCTAAACCTGGTTGTCCAGCAGCTCGATGTTGGCACTGTGGTTCAAATTTACTGTCGCAACTCAAGGACCCATTTCTGCGTAATTAAAATGCCCCCAGAACATCACAGAGCTCCTCCAGCTTGAACCACACCTTGCACGCAGTCCTCATTGAAGGCTTTTTGAGGGCTACGATGAACATGACGCTGAGCATCATGCACACACAGGCAGAAACGAGATTCATCTGACCAGATAACACGATTCCAGTTATGAACAGTCCAGTTTCTGTGTCTGTTCACCCACTGTAACCAGGCAACTCTGTGAGCAGAAGTGAGCAAAGGCCTCTTGCGTGCCACTCCACTCCATATGTTCATGGTATGCAGTTCACTATGGAGAGTTCTTTCAGAAATTGGTTGTGAAGAACCTGCATCGACTTCTAGAAGCAGTTTTTTCCTAGAAGCAATGCAGTTTTTATTCACAAGCCGTGAAATATGCCAGCGGCCCCTGTCCGTCAGTTTCGTCTTTCGGCCACAATTCTGACGAGAATTTCCTGCAGCATGGGATTTCTGCCACTGCTGGTCGACCCGTATGACTGTATGCATCGATACACCTGCAAATTCAGCTACTTCCTTCACACTGTGGTCTTTGGTCGCCCAAATGCAATCACTCCTTTTGCCAATCATTAACATCTGCTGTGAGACCCATTTTCCACACATTGAATGAGACATTCACTGCACTGTACCACCTTTTCTCAATCTATGAATCCAGTTGCACACCCCACAGGTATTTATAGCCCGATCATCCTCGTGCAGCGCCATCTGCAGGAGCCTGAAGTTACTACCACCTTACACATGCAATGTGACTAATTTTTAGCTTACAGGTAGCTTACATTAATGTTATTTTGAATTTGACATTTGCTCATTGCCTGGTCTGCGAGCTTTATAAAGTCTGTGTAAGTACATTTAACTACTTCTAAGATATCCTAAGTGTGATTATCCATCTCAGAACTGATTGAATGTCACAATATTGTGGCACTCAGGGCTTCTCAGCACTAGCCACCAAGCACAAGTGCTATATGCAGTAGAAGTGAGCAGGTTTAAGTAATAACAATAATAAAATTAACACTAGTGTGTATAAACAGTGCACAATTTTAGCTGTAAAAACACTGAGGAAGTGTTACATTTAAGGCTCACAGTGTTAATTTAACACTAAAGAGTGTAACACTTGTGTTAGTTTTAACACAATTCAGTGTCTGCATACTTAAAGATGGTTCTTCAAGGGTTCTTTAGTAGTGAAAATGGTTCTATATAGAAACATTAACACTCAAAGAACCCTTTGCATGATTAAAGGTTTCTTTCGTGAAATGGTTCTTCAGATTGATGGAAAAGGGTTCTATATAGCACCAAAAAGGGTTCTTGTGTTGTAACAGGCTTGACATATCCATAGTAGACCCCTTTTTGGTTCTAAAAAAGTGAAATTGTGTAAAAATCATGATTTGAAGGCTAGTTAGCTTAGATTAAGTTAGTATCGGTATCCTTAGACACTTACAGGTCAGGTATCAGGTTACTTGTGATGGCGCCACCTTGAGAATAAAGCCACACATTGTATCCCCTCGTTTTGATGTCAGCACTCATCAACACTTAAACCATTCAGCTGTTCAAATTTGTGCTTTTAACAACAGTTCAGTCGAACCATTATTTAAAACCTGCTCTTACTATCAAAGAAGACCCTTAACTGAGTGTTGAAGCTAAATGTACTCAGAGCATTTGCATATAGAAGCTTGATGCTAACTAATCTAGGTATTTTTTTTCTGAGCTTAATTGAAAAGTAAGAGTGATAAACAAACAGTAGTTCAATTTTAGGAGGCAAAGTGTCCCCAAACTTGTGATGGGCAGTGCAGGTCAGTGCCTTTTACGCAAACAGAAGTCTGTTCCAATGTGTACTGACTGTAAATTTAATATGGTGTTTTGAATTTCTGTTATTGGTTAAATATACATAATGGCATTTTCTTCTGTGTAGAGCGGGATTACTGAGGGGTTTCGAGGCCATCCTTCAGGCCAGGCCCACTTTAATCATGAACCTGACCTGATTCAGCTGCCTGACCGCTATCACTGCCTCTCCATCAATCATCAGCCCAGGAACACGTGGTGAATGTGCGGGGCATGGCAGGCTTGTGGTCTACGCACACTAACCCACATTCAGCATTAGTTTTTCCTCTTATTACAGGTTTAATGGTTTTTACGTGGCCACGCTGAATGAAACCGTTCACTAGCAGTTAATAAATGCTGCAGCTCTGATTCTGGATCATGCAGCACACATTCACACTGACATGCTGACTTTCATGAGTTGACCTAGACTGTCATTAGACACATTAAAGAACCTCAGGTCAAAGTATTTAACCCTTCAATGGAACCAGACCTCTTGTAGATTATATTTTCAAAAACTGAAAAACAACGAAAATGGAGATACAAGGTTTTCTCCTGATGTCAGCAGTATATTTGTCAGTATTATATTTTAGATTTCATCATATAAAAGCTTGTTTGGATGGTTTTAGTAAGTTATGAATCTGACCTCTACAGTCAAAAGTTTGAACACCCTGGTCAAATAACAAGCTTTGTTGAGTTTTCTAAGTGAAAATAAGTTACCACATCCTCTACAGAGACCACACTTAAATATGACATTTTTCTGCAAATTTTAGTGTACAATTTCTATTTATTTGCTGATTTTAGCAAATTGGAAAAAATAAAACATATCAAAAAAACAATATCAGATGCGCCGTTGCTTTTGCACAGGTTATGTTTTATTTTTTCCCCAATATGTTAAATACAGAAAATTAGCAGTAATTATGCATTCAATTTGTAGAGGATGTGTTTACTTGTTGTCACTTAGATAATCAACAAAACATGGAATTTGACCAGGACACCCAAACATTTGCATATGTAGTGTGACTTATCCTATCAGGCTGAGATTGTTGAACTATTATGATTACATATAAAAGGAACATTCACAAAAGGCTCAGTTGCCGCTTTGCAAAAAAGTGTGTGAGTGAACAGTCTGACAGTTCAAGAAAATTGTTTCTCAGTGCACAGTTAGATTTCACCAGCTACAGTATAACCATGACGTGATTAAAAGATTCAGGGAATCCTGAGGAATCTTTGAAAACCAATATTGCATGCCCATGACCTTTGACCCCTTCAGACAGTGCTGTGTTAAACACCCACATGCTTCTATAATGAATAGCACCACATGGCCTTCAGAAAATGCTTGTCAGTAAACACAGTTCGTCGCTGCGTCTACAAGACTCTACTGCGCAAAGTCATGTATCAGAGATGGACTGACACAAACATGTGCTCTCGTCCACCTTTCACATTGGTTTTGGAAGTAACGGATGTCGCGTCAGAGGGAAAAAGGACCACCCACATTGTTATCGTTAATGCTGAGGGGTACATTTGCATTTTGGAGCAACATATCACTCCTGTCGGAACAAGACCTTGGTCATTTTACAGATGAGGAAAAATGTTCTGAACTTTTAAAGGAAGTAAATAGACAAATCATTTTTCCTAAATAGTTGTGGACCATTTGGACCGTTTGTGGCCTTTTCAAATGTCCAAAAATGAAAAAGGGAAGTTTTGTCCCGACAGCAACAATATGCTGCCTTCTAGATGACATCTTTTTCATTGACGTCCCAGTTTGTTTCAGTAAGTTAATGCCAAGCCACATTCTACATGTGTTACAACAGTGTGTCTTCGTAGGAGAGTGCAGTTAATAGACTGGCCTGTCTGCAGTCCAGACCTGTCTCCTACTGAAAACATGAGGTGCATTATTGAGCGCAATGTAATGCAACCCCAGACTGTTGAGCAGCTGAAGTGTTATATCAAGCAAGAATTGGGAAAGATTCATTTTCAAGCTGCGACAGGTTGGTGTCCTCAGTTCCCAAACAAGCTCTCAAAAATGCCGTTAAAAGGAAAGGTGCTGTAACACAGGGGTAAACAGGCCCCTGTCCCAACTTTTTTGGAACAGGTTGCAAGCATTTAGAGTAAGCATATAAGCTCCCCGGACAAAGAAGTGAGTCACCTTGCCTGTTTAAGGGTGTGAGACGGGATTCATAGATTGAGAAAAGGTGGTACAGTGCAGTGAATGTCTCGTATAGAAAGTGGGTCACAAAGCAGATGATAATAATTGGCAAAAAGGCCACAGTCTGAAGTAGCTGAATTTGCAGGTGCTTAGAAGTGTATGGTCATACGGGTCGACCAGCCGTGGCAGAAATCCAAGTCTACAGAAAATTCCTGTCAGAACTGTGGGCGAAAGACGAAACTGATGGACAGGGACCGCCGGCGTGTTTCGCGGCTTGTGAATACAAATCGCTTCCCTGTGGAGTGTTCTTTCAGAAATTGGTTACGAAGAACCTCCAGTGACTTCTAGAAGCAATTCTTGCCTGGAAGCAAAGTGATTTTATTCATATATAAGCTCCCCGGACAACAAATTTGTCACCTTGCGTGTTTAAGGTGGTGGCTAATTTTTTGTTCGGGGAGCTTATATCATTGCTGTCCAAAGCAAAACAAGTATCTTTAAAATGCTAACTTTACAGGAGAGGGCAAAAATATTCTTTACTTTCAAGGGAAGTAAATGTAAAGAGATTTTATTCGAAGTGTTTCTGGAGCATTTCTATTGGTCCATTAATCAGGAAATTTTTACATGGACATCTGCCATGTTCAAATGATGTAGAAAAATCTAAATCGACAAAAATGGAGTTACATGTTTACTTTGGACAGTGACGATTTGCAAAAACCAATCAAGTTAATTACTTGAACCATTAAATATCCCGTCTTTGTGGTGTTTTCAATTGAATACAGGTCAAAAAATGGATTTGCAGATCAATGCTGTCTGTTTTTATTTCCAGTTTTCCTGCTGTCCCAACTTTCTTTGTTTGTAAGGGTAGAAAACATTAAAGAAGTCCAATAAAACAAGGTTATGTGAGGTTTTAAGATATTCTTTAAGCACAGAGTGGCAGCACACAGGAAGCATGGGTTCATTAGCTTTACTGATGCTAACATCTGATAGCATAATGAATTCGGAAAGTATTATGATACTGAATATGAATATTATGTGGCACTAACCACCAATCCTCTCTCTTTTCCCTCTCTTTCAGGTCCAGTGTCTGGTGAGCGAGTGGGCCTGGAGCAGAGACGATGTGATCCTCCACACGCTGCCCCTTCACCATGTGCACGGCATTGTGAATAAGCTGCTGTGCCCACTGTGGGTGGGGGGCACCTGCATCATGCTGCCCGAGTTTAATGCTCAGAAGGTAAAATACGTCCAGCCAGACACGACCCAACAACACAAAACATGAAAGTTCCATCGTCTCTTATACTCCAGGCTTATCATTCAGTTCTTGATCTTAAGGCTTATTACTCAGTAACTACCCAGGATATGAAAGTGTGTTGACCTGAAAGTGGCAGTTCAGTAGCAGTAATTTTGTAACATTCTGACTGTCTGTATTTCACCCCAGTCATGTTCACATAATTCTGAATCGTAACCAAAAAAAGATGCACAGGAATGTAATCAAAATTCATTTACATTTTCATGGAAGATTATAAGCTTTTTATTTTTTGAAATACAACCCCATTGCCAGAAAAGTTGGGATGCTGGGCAAAATTTAAATAAAAACAAAATGCAATGATGTGCAAATAATTTAAACCATATATGTAATTGAAAATAGTACGAGGACAAAGCCAGAAATTCGGTCCCAAATATGACAGCCACAACAGAAACATGACACACGACTGAAACCCTCAGAAACTGAGAACAAACTGCTGCACATTTTCAGGCACTGTTTTGTACTTAATGGCCATTTTGACTGGGCATGAATGGGTTAATACGGTGCAGGATGTATTGGTTGCAGTATGTATCAACATAATTGCAGTGCTAGTCCATATTGTGAGCCACACTATGGCTCCGGTGGTCCGGGACGGCCCGACTGGCTCTGTGGGACAGCGCTCGAGCCCTGGAGGTGTGTGTGGCGTGTGGAGGTGTGTGTGGGAGGTGGTGTGTGTTCAGCCTTATCGGGTAGTTGTCAGAGAGCCGCGCTAATTGTAGCCACGTCGCTGTGCTGCCACTGCTGTGGGCGTCAATACCAGCGTCCAGGAGCTGACAGACCGAGGGTGCGTGTGTGTGTGTGTGTGTGAGAGAGAGACTCGACTGTCGTGCTAAGTGTTCGAGTGTGTGTGATGGATTGCCTTGTGTGGCTTTGTATCTGACCACGGCAGCTCCGGGTAAGGGCCTCAGAAGCGGATCAATCGATGGACTGACGTTGAAGAATGATACCGCTGCTGTGTAAAAGGAGGGGGTCCGCAGCGGGGGAGAAGAAAGCGGGGGGGCGCTTTAAGGTCCTGGAGATTTTAATGGGTGTCAAGGTGCTGACTGACAGCGAAGGGCTGGCGAGGACAGCGCCAGACAAAAACAACAACAACCGCGACACGAAACGCACATTTTCTCCACTGATGTGACCTTGGATGCTTGTGCGATAAAAGAAAAGAAGTTATTTTGTTTCTTAGACAGATCAGAGTGTCTTTTCTTTTCTGGCTTTATTATTTACAACACGGGGTTCAGGAATTTTTAATGAAGCAGAAAATCAATAGATGCTGAGCTGAGCTGTTTGAGCGATTGTGACGCAATTTTAGTTTCCAGTTGGAGTGGAAAATATACGGAGATGCCTGAATAGGTTTATTTTCACTTGAGTAAAGGAGCCTATAATCAAAAGTGTGATAAAAAAGGGGAGTTTTCTAACGATTAGGCAGAGAATGAAATCTATACGGTGCCTGCGGCCGAGCGGAGACGGTGTTAGTGGTCTTAAGGTGTTCAGTTGATCAGAGTTTATCCACCGAAACGTCTACAGTTCGTATCTAAAGCCCTAAATCTGAGTGACTCCTTATAACAGAAGGTTAGAAACGGAAATAGATGATGTGCCTCTGTTTATAATGACAACTGTACATATATAGTGGAGAAGCAAGAATCCAGACAGTATTGGAAGAAATAAGGATGTTCATATCTTACTGGAGATGCTGAGAGAGAGTGAGAGAGAGAGAGTAAGAATGAGAAGAAGATAAAGAAAATAAGAAAAGTGAGCGAGACAGAGAGAGAGAGACAGCGAGAGAGACAGTGAAAGAGACAGAGAGAAGAAAGAGAGAGAGAGAAGAGTAAGGGAGAAGAATGAGAAGAAGATAAAGAAAATATGAAAAGGTAGCAAGACAGAGAGAGAGAGAGGGATGATAGCCTGAGAGAGAAGAGCGATAGAAAGAGACAGGGTCTGACAGAGAGAGAGGAAAGGAGAAAAGGGGGGGAGAGGTGATAGAACACGAGTCTGACAGAGAAAGAAATGGAGAAAAGTGAGTGAGAGAGAGAGAGAGAGAGAAAAGAAAGAAAGAGAGGAAATAGGTCGAAAGTGCGACAGAGAGAGAAGAAGAAAGAGAGAGGAGTTATTATTTTATTATATAGATGATTGTCATCATCATCATTAACTGCTTAATCCAGATAGGGTCGCGGTAGCAGTTGGGGGAGCAGAGAATCCCAGACGACCCGGTCTTTGTGTTCGAACTTGCTGTTTGTTATGGACGATCAATGCCCAGCACGGTCCAATAACAAGTCCAATAACAATTCACCATTGGAGTTTAGATCGGGCAGGCCGTTCTTCCCAATCATCCCCTCTAGGTCTCCCAGTCATTACCAACATGAGCATGACTATGGAGTCTGTAGGCGAGGCCCTTTCCAGAACCCCGCCCACTCGTTCCAAGAAGGCCAAATACTCCGAACTGTTGTTTGGTGCTGTAGTCCACCGGGACAAACTCCAACTGCACGACAGCCAGCTGGGGACTCGTGAGTATCCCCATACCCGCCCAGCGCCTCTCACCCTGTGCAACTCCTGAGTAGGAGAGGGACCAACACCTATCAAGGAGTTTGGTTCCAGAGCCGGCACTGGTACCTCTCAACCTCCCGCACAAGCTCTGGCTCCTTCCCCCCAATGAGGTTACATTCCAATTACCAAGAGCCAGTTTCCGCCGCAGGGGTCCATGCCGCCAAGGACCTCCCCGCCATCTCCCACCACCTACACGGCACTGCACTGGTCCCCCATGCTGGACCTTGCGGGTGGTGGGCCCACACGGTACCCCCATGTTGCCTTTTCGGGCTGGGCCTGGCCTGGTCACATGTGCTGCCTGGCCACCAGGTGCTCGCCAAGGAACACTACCCCCAGGCCTGGCTCCAGGGATAGGTCCCAGTAACCATCTCCCGGGCAGAGTACACGATTTCCTGCGTGATAATTGATAATGGATAACTGTTGCAATACAAATGTAAGTTTGTCATGTCAGTAAAGCAAACTTGAACTTGGGAGAAGACAGATAGAAAGATTGAGTGTCTGAGAGGGAGAGAAAAGGAGAGAGAGAGAGAGAGAGAAATAGGGAGTCTGACAGGGGGAGAGGGAGAAGAAGAAGGAGAAAGAGAAATGAGTGACAGGCCATAATTGTGTGAGCGTGTGAGGGTTTGTGCACATCCACATGTCTCCCTTCAGACACGTCATCATCATCTGTTTAAAATATATCTGAATATATTCTACTAAAATTTTGGGAAAATATTGGTGATACAGCACCCTATTCCATTTACACAGAGCCGTGTGTGGAGGGGGCGAGACAGAGGGAGGCTGATAAGAGGAGAGAGGCAGTGAAGCAGGAAATAATAAAAGAGAGAGAGAGCAAGAAGAGAGGGGAGAAGAAACGAGAGAGTGAGAAGAGGAGGAGGGAGAGAGAGAGGAAAAGGAGAGTGGCAGAGAGAAAGAGATTAAGAAAGAGGGGAAAAAACGAGAGCAAGAGGAAGGACGACAGAGAGAGAACAAGAAGAGAGAGCGAGAGAATGAGCAGGGTGGATGGGGGTCTCCCGGGGGGACGGAGTGAAGGAGAATCTGTCGTTCACCTTCAATTAATTCACACTTTTCTCTCCCTCAGTGTTGTGGAGGTGCAGTCAGCCGTGAGACCGCCTCTCTGACTGACTGCTCTCTCTGAGAGAGGGAGAGAGGGAGAGTCAGCGAGAGAGAGTCATTAGGTTTACACACGCCTCCTAATCAATGTCTGCACTTTAATTGTTACAGTAGCTCAGTATTGTAATGTTTATTGCAGTTATTGTATGTTGGTAACTGTTACCATAGTTACAGGGTGGTTGATGTTTGTTTTCTTTTAAAGATCATTTTCAAGATATGGGTATGAATTTGTGTGCACCTCTATCAGATCATGCTGTAGGATATAATAATGTGCACATTTATGCTGATTTATTTTATCAGAATCTGCGATTATACGAAGATGTAGCATTTTAGGCACACTGGACCTGATGTACTGAGGCCCGTTTGACTCCAGATGCAGTAACCGGGCCGATTGACACACCTTACGTTTGTCCCAGTATGGAAAAAACGAACCTTTACGCAGTTTCCTTCATTCTGACATTTTTTTGGGATATAATTTGAGATTATTTTCTATAAAATAGCCTGATTTTTTTTTTTGCCAAGAAGACCAGAATATCCACTTTTTTGGGCCAGTGTGCCAAACCGCATGTTAGTTATGGTTATACCAGAGCCAGTTTACAGGGAGCCAGGTCACTGTCTGTTTCTCCCATTATGTCAAAAACATGACTGCAGATCGCTGCAGGGTTCCGGAGAGTGTTTCGAACCATTTTTGTGGGACCGTCATTTAATCTGGGAGACTAGAAGGATGTATTACATTAAAACAAAGTCAACAAACCAGGATGTTCCCATTATTCTACAGCAGCTTTTGGGCAATAAGTTGCTAACTTTGCTGCAACTGTGTCCTGATTGGTTAGCATTGCTGCTTCTGAGAGCTGATTGGTTGGCTTTACTGCTGCTGAGTGCTGACTGGTTGGCGTTACTGCTACTGAGCGCTGATTGGTTAGCATTACTGCTACTGAGAGCTGATTGGTTAGTGTTACTGCTGCTGAGTGCTGACTGGTTGGCGTTACTGCTACTGAGCGCTGATTGGTTAGCATTACTGCTACTGAGAGCTGATTGGTTAGTGTTACTGCTGCTGAGTGCTGATTGGTTGGCATTACTGCTACTGAGAGCTGATTGGTTGGCATTACTGCAACTGAGCGCTGATTGGTTAGCATTACTGCTACTGAGCGCCGATTGGTCAGCATTACTGCTACTGAGCGCCGATTGGTTAGCATTACTGCTACTGAGAGCCGATTGGTTGGCATTACTGCTACTGAGTGCTGATTGGTTAGCATTATTGCTACTGAGAGCTGATTGGTTGGCATTACTGCTACTGAGTGCTGATTGGTTAGCATTACTGCTACTGAGTGCTGATTGTTTAGCATTATTACTATTGAGTGCTGATTGGTTAGCATTACTGCCAACACTTTCTATTGTTTAAAAAGGCATACATTAACCACCACGATGATGATTAACTAAGTATCAGTGAAAAGTGTGCATTACAAAAGATAATAAATAACTACTCAAACATTTAAAACAGGATGTTATTCATAATCATTATAAATTACTATTAGATAATTAATTATTAACACACTATTAGATACTGATATTACAACCTGTTTTAATAAAGTTTTTCTTTATTCAAATTCTTAAAATAGGTTACGAAATTCATTGCCTTGGTGACCCAGGTGGCCAGTGCAGATGTTTACATGTCTACCCGTGTCTGATAGTATATTGTGTAGCGCTCTCTCTCTCTCTCTCTCTCTCTCTCTCTCTCTCATTCACTGTAACCTCTCTGTTTGTTTGTGTGTGTGTGTGTGTGTGTGTGTGTGTGTGTGTGTGTGTGTGTGTGTGTGTGTGTTTTGCGGCCCTTTTCTCACACTCGTACAACACATTCATCAAAAGCCCAGTAAAGGCCATGAGAGCTGCCCGTCTCTCTGACCTCACTAGCGGCTCTCTTCTCTTTTCTCTGTTATAATGCTGTTGTGTTGTGGTCAGTGCTGACCTTTACAGTCTCCTCTGCTTTTTAACAAAATACCTGCAGCTGAACTTCTGTCTTAATGCCGCTCCTCAGAGGACGAGCTCTGACACCGACGCAGACACACAGTGCAGTTACAGAACAGTTACCATGTTTCTCTGTTTTTCTTTTTTCTCTCTTTCTCATCTCTTCCTCTCTCACCCTTTCATTTCTCTTTCTCTATATTTCCTTCCTCTCCTTTCTCCTTCTCTCTCCCTCTCCCCGTCTGCCCCCTTTCTCTCCTTCTCTCTCTCTCTTTCTCATCTCTTCCTCTCTCGCCCTTTCATTTCTCTTTCTCTATATTTCCTTCCTCTCCTTTCTCCTTCTCTCTCCCTCTCCCCGTCTGCCCCCTTTCTCTCCTTGTCTCTCTCCTTCTCTCTCTCTCTCTCTCCCTATTTCTCTTCCTTTCTATCTTCCTCTCTCTCTTTCTCATCTTTTCCTGTTTCTCTCCCTCCCCCTCTCTTTCCCTCTCACCCTCTCTCTCCCTTTTTCTCTTTATTTCCTTTCTCTCCTTCTCTCTCTCTCTCCGTTTCTTTTCTCTTTCTCTATATTTCTTTTATCTCCTCTTTCTCCTTCTCTCTCCCTCTCCCCATCTGCCCCCTTTCTCTCCTTCTCTCTCTCTCATCTCTTCCTATTTCTCTCTTCCTCTCTCTCTTTCTCATCTTTTCCTATTTCTCTCCCTCCCCCTCTCTTTCCCTCTTGCCCTCTCTCTCCCTTTTTCTCTTTATTTCCTTTCTCTTCTCTCTCCTACTCTCTCCTTTCTCCCTCTCTCTCCCCCTCTGCCCTCTCTCTCTCTCTCTCTCTCTCTCTCTCAGGTGTGGGAGAGGTTGCTGAGCTCTAAAGCTCCGATGGTGACCGTATTCATGGCGGTTCCTACAGTTTACTCCAAACTGATCCAGCACTACGAGCAGCACTTCACCCAGCCGCGCGTGCAGGACTTCATCAGGGCTGTGTGTAAAGAGAGGATCCGGTACTCACGGCTCTCCCAGCTCTATCTTACGCGCTGCGTTACAAAAGCGAGGCTGCACTGAGAAAGGCGGGTCCTCAGCAGGACTGTCCAATAAATAGTGTACCGTGTGTGTTAATGTATATTTTACTGGACTTTTCAAACAGAGAACATTGTCAGGATGCAGGCTGCGTTTCTCAGCTGCGTATGAAAGATCCTTCTGATGGAACCTGCCTGGACCACAGCCCGGCTTTTGGAACTCAGCTATGCTGTACTGTGAGCAGGGACGCGGCAGGGTGTTTTAAGTTGGGGGTGCTGAAATTTAAGTAGTGTATATATGATGCGATTGGTCCGATATGGCAAAAATATAATATTGCGATACTTCAAGAAATTTTTAGAATACACAATGTTATGATATGCATTTTTTCATCTGATCAGTTGGAGCAGAGAAAAAAGAACCAGGATGGTACAAAACTGACTCTCAACAACTGAATATAATGGTTTTTATTCAATATTTGGCATATTTTGTTGAATGAAAATATTCCTATTTCCTAGATCGGAGTAAGGTCTAGAAATCCGGTAAAGAGATCTGGATTTTAGCTCAGTAAGCAGATTTCTCAGTGCATGTGAACTCTTATTCGGATTTCTTTCGGATTTCTCAGTCTGCAAATGTGTGAAAACATACGGCGGTACCGGAAATAAGCAAAATACTTTTGGAGCGAAGCTGAAACCAAACATGAAATGAAGGATTTAAATAGTTTAGAGTTTTACATTACGTTTACATCACATCGTCTTCTGTGAGTTTATTGGCTGGTTTTATAGCAGAAATTAGATTACTGTCTGACTCATGTAAACCCATTATCTGATTACTGACAAGATCAGATTTTCTGCGTCAGATTATTAAGTGAAAGGCCACTGCAGGTTTTTAATAAATGAATAAAAATAAAATACAGACGCCACTCTAAAACAAGCAGATTCAGGTTTTTACTACATTCAAATTAGTTTAAAGTTTAGATTTTTTTTATTATTTTTAGTAGTTACAGTTGACTAACCCTTAAATCTGCCCTCACCCCTCAGCACCCCCACTTTCTGCGTCCCTGCCTGTGAGGTATGATGCTGACTCCAGTGATACAGCAGCAAAATAAAACTCTTTCCCACTAAGAGAAAACAAAATGTTTCAGTGCTTAGACAAAAAAACACATTCTATAAATCAATTGAGTGCCAAGTTTTGAGGGCTGAAACAAAAAGCACAAATTCTGTATAATTAATGTATGCAAAGTTATGAGGACCAGCAAAAAATGTTTCATCATCATATTTAAGGATATCCTCCGAAGCCAAGGATAGATCATGATCTTGCAAGGCCCCTGGGCACAAGAGTCTTTGGAGCCACTCCAACAGTAACACAGGGGGGAAAAAAATAATAAAAAACAAAACAAAACCTTGAAAGTGTGAAACAATATTTCATGTATATTTGGGCTTCAAGCAATTTGTTTATTCTTTGTTTTGAAAATAAACCGAATTAGCCTCATCATTTTGCAGTATCCTGTTACATCTGCACTTAACAGTTTTTGTATGAAATGTTAATGATTTCTTCTCTTTCAAGCCAAACTGAGTCAAATGCTAATACAACTGTCATACATTGTCTGAAACATCCTATTTGAATGGCGACGGCAAATTTCTCTGAGTTGCCAGAAATGTAAAACTTAAACAGATCACATTTCTCCATTTATTTTGTTTTTGATCTTACTGGTTTTCCACTATGACTGTCATGTCTTCCACATACTGATGTTTTTTTGCTCCAATTTTAATCATCTTCCTTCAGCCCTGCTTCTCTTGTGATATGTTCAGGATACGGATTGAACAAGTATGAGGGTGGTGGACAAACTCGTCTTAATTTTTTCCAATTTTGGAGCTTTGACTCAAGAAAACACCTTTTTTTTATCATTTTATCTTCTGTACCATATCAAAACTTTGATGAACGCATCAGTAGAAATGATCCAAAATTACTTGGAGAAAAATTTCAAAACGTTAAAGTTACAATGTTTCCTTCTCCTATAAAGTTAACATTTTAGAGAGACAAGGTTGTGTTATGAAAGTGATGATATAAAGAAAATTATTATTGTCTATACACTGTAAACTGTAAACTGTTCTTAAATAACAAATCGCTGGTGTCGGACCAAAACCTCGTATCTCCATTTTTGTCATTTTTCAGTTTTTGACGCAATCTGAAAATGCCTGTTGCTCTTTACGTTGTTTGTAAATTTCATGATGAATGGACCGAAACAAACGGGCCAAAATGACATGGAAAAAATTCTGGTTCCATTGACTTCCATTAAAAGTAAAGTAGGTTTTTTCCTTCTCCTGTAAAGTTACCATTTGGAGATTTTGTTCTGACAGCAGCGAAATGTAGACCAGACTCAGCTTGTGTGTCAGAACTCTGTGCTAGTTGTGTCTAAAGTTGAGTTGTTTGATATTCTCTGTCTAGACTGATGGTGTCCGGTTCGGCGGCTCTTCCTCAGCCGGTTCTGGAGCGTTGGAGAGAGATCACGGGTCATGTGCTGCTGGAGCGCTACGGCATGACTGAGATCGGAATGGCGCTGTCCAACCCACTGAATGGACCACGCATCCCTGGTACTGATTACTTTACAAAACCCCCCCTAACCAGTCAGGAGCTCCTCAGTAGTTTCTTCACACAGGGCCCTAGTGCTAAGAGAAGGTCTCAGCCTCGGCGGGCTGCTGGTGTTTTAATGCATTTTTGAGCAAACACACATTCCGACTGGAATTCAGGTCTCATTTAAATAACAATGAGAGGTGACTGACGGCTGAAGTTTATTCCTATGCATTTGTTTACTTGTTCCGAATTGTAGTTCATGACAAAAAGTCATTTTCTTTTCATTTAAAAGTAGCTGTGATGTCAGCATGTAGAGATCATGACTTCTTACATACTTAATAGTGAATTAAAGACAGAATTAACAATTTTATCCACTGTATAAAAGGGTTAAATAAGCAGTACAATCATTCCTGGTTTCTTTAACACAACTTTTGGGTTTCTGGTACCTTTTGTGGCTAAAGTCACCAAGCTGTACTGCTATTCCAATGTATGGAATAAGCTAAATCTTATAAACTGGACTCTAGAGGTCATTTTAGATTGTTCTATTCAATATTTCAAACTTTTTGAGTTGTTATATACTGTAAACACTAAACTGTAATCATCTATTTACAGTATTTTTGGTCAAGTCGCCTTCCTCAAGATTTGATCACCATTTGTTTGTGCACTGTAAAAAAAAATGAGAAGATGAGAAAGTGAGCTCAAAGTCTGCTCAACTTAAAAATCATATAGTAACTGTTTACATGGCTTTTCTTGAGTTGACTCATCTTGAGGACACCAGAGTTCACACAACTCAAACTTCTTAGTTGAGTCAAAAGTTCTCCCAGCTACTGTTTCTAGGTCTGCATTTTTTTACTCAGTTTTCTCACTAACTGGCGCTCCTTCTATCACACAGTCCCATCTGGCATATTTCCCTCTTGGGTTTCCAGATATAGACAGCTGTGGTATTGCTGGGATTCAATCTCACAACCTCCTGATGTTGGGATGAATTATTAGATAGCTGCACCACATGAGACGATGCCACACTTTAAAGTTAAAACAACAAATATTTTCTTCAGAGTTTTAAACATTTGTAGACACAAAATCTGAGCTGCTTCATGTGTTCTAGAGTGGTGCAGTGGACTAAGCCATCGCCCCAACAGGAGGTTGTGAGTTTGAGCCCCAGCGATGGCATAGCCACCCGTAAGTGTTACCCAAGAGGAAAAATGTCTAGCAGGATTGTGTGATGGAAAGAGTCCTGGCTAGTGGAGAAGTTCAGTATAAAAACAAGCTTATTTTTATTTACCGAACTGAGATGCAGAACTGAAAAATTAAGAGAACTTTGGGAATAGGCTATGACTGAATTGGGGAAAAAAATAAAATAGACAAAAACAGAAAAGAAGGAAGACTAAAAGAAAAGAAGGTAAACTTTTACTGAAAATGAAATGATTGATAATGTTGTGGTGATATCTTAACCCACTGTAGATGATATTTAACAGATAGTCTGTTAATAAATTGAATATCTATAGATAGTCTATCGGGGCTATCCAAACTAATCAAGACCAATATTGCAAATTTGGCTAATTATGGAAAAAAATTGCTATTTGTGAACTCTTAGACCTCTTAAATTCTAAACGTCCGTGTTCAGGTTCCTCACTCTCATAACTCCTGAACCTGCAGTTTCGTTAGTTTATACTACTTACTGAATAATATAATTTAAACGTCACTTAAACTTTAAATGTAATTTTTACTTAGATGAATTTTCTCTGTGGTCCACTCGATATTTGTGTGAGGTTTTGTGATGGAAAGAGTCCTGGCTAGTGGAGAGGTTAAGCATAGAAACAAGCTTATTTTTATTTACCGAACTGAGATGCAGAACTGAAAAATTAAGAGAACTTTGAACTCAGCTAAGAAGTTTGAGTTGTGTGAACTTTTGTGTCCTCAAGGTGAGTCAACTCAAGAAAAGCCATGTAAACAGTTACTTTATTTTGAGTTGAGCTGACCTCTCATTTTTAACAGTGTGGTATAAGACATTCCGGATGTTAAATTTAGTGTCCATGTAGCTTTCTTGGTTGTTTTGGAGTCTTGAATGGCTCTTTTCATCATTCTTTTTGTTTCTAATTATTTGAAATGTATGAAATTGTACAGGATTAGCATGTTAGAACAACAATATTATTTAACATGATAGAAAACCTTCCAAACTATTGAACAGTAATGTATGTAGATGACAACTTTCCTGACCAATCGTTGGTCAGCTGCAAATTTTTGGGAAAGAGCGGCATTCATTATATATAAATGAATCTATATTATCTATAATACGGGTTATACAATATAGAACTCATATTATAGATTCTGTGGACGTGCTTTCCTGGCATAATTAATCTAATCACATTCTTTAATAATTGATTGTTGCAGTCGTACTTGGCACTTTTATCAGACAGTTCAGGCCTCAGTTTTCCTCTTTCCTCAAATGCAGTCCCCCATATCATTTAGTTGACAACCAAAAACAGTCTACGAAGAAAACAGCAATTCCTCGTGGATTAATTGTATGTTGATACGTTGTCGTGCGTCAAGCTCCTGTTTTGAAGTTCTTTGTCTGACTCTTTCTCTCTGTTGTCTTTTGGTGCCGTACAAACAGTCCTGTGATCTGAAGAACGCTTGACTCTTGCACAGACATGACAACCGCTGTAGCAGAGACGTGTCCCAAAGGCTTATGGGATACCGGAGGCCTCCATGGTGACGTAGATGAAGCCTGAGCTGTCTGCTTCCGCTTGTTCTGCGTTCGTCGCTATCAAAGCCGTTAAGTGCATCCATTGCGGCCTGGTTTTGTTGTTGTTGTTGTTGTTTGCGTTTCTTTTGGGTGTGCTTCAAAGCGGCAATGTGGCGCGCGGGGCTGGCGGCGATGGTGCTGCGGCGCTGACTGGAAACTGAAAGCTGAAGCTAATTAATCCTCGAGCGGTTCGTTCAGGCCGCGCTGTCTTCCCGGTTTTAAATAGGTTAAAGAAAATCTATATCAGTTACGCCGCCGAGGGTGGAGTGCTCAGGAGTTTCTTCACTCTCAGATAAAGAAAGGTGAACCTCTGAGCTCTACTGAGGCTGCCTTTGTTAGGAATTTCTTTTAGGATTTGTGAAAGTGCGGAAATTAGGGTGTGAACAGTTTACAGTCATTTTTGGTATGCAGACAATTTACTTTATAATCTTTATATAGTACTTACATAATGACACAGTTCTTTAAAGAGTTACATTCACATTTGATCTACGTGTCTGGATTGACAGGTTTGCATCTGCACTTTTTCTGTACGCTAAGGTTTCGTTCACACAGCAGGAAAAAGTGGCCCAAATCTGATTTTTTTTTTTTTGTTTGGCTTCTAGCCTTAACTAAAGAACCGTTGAAGATCCGTCTTTTTGAAGAGTGTAGCCTTCACACTCCCAGCCTGGTAGCATTGAGCAATAGAAGAAAATGGAGTTAACGAGTGGGAATAGGCTATGACTGAATTGGGGAAAATTGGGTAAAAATAAAATGGACAAAAACAGAAAAGAAGGAAGACTAAAAGAAAAGAAGGTAAACTTTTACTGAAAATGAAATGATTGATAATGTTGTGGTGATATCTTAACCCACTGTAGATGATATTTAACAGATAGTATGTTAATAAATTGAGTATCTATAGATAGTCTATCGGGGCTATCCAAATTAATCAAGACCAATATCGCAAATTTGGCTAATTATGGAATTATGAACCTCTTAAATTCTAAATGTCTGTGTTCAGGTTCCTCACTCTCATAACTCCTGAACCTGCAGTTTCATTAGTTTATACTAGTTACTGAATAATATGCTTTAAATGTCACTTTTACTTAAATTAATTTTTTCTCTGTGGTCCACTTATAATGTTTGTGTGAGGTTATGTCCCAAAAAACAGTTATATTTCTATCTATATGACCATTTTCCTGTCCCTCTTTATCACTTAACCCCTTACGTGGCCAGGGCTCATCACCAGGCTCAAAGTTTTTACACAGTTCTATACCTTAAAAACAGCTCAACCAGTTTGCATTGAAGTCCCTGTAGTTACTGAATAATAAGCTTTAGTGTGAAATAAGCCTTGGATTTTAAGGGGTTAAACAGGCTGCTTTTGTCACTGATTTATGTAAATGATCTCTGTTTTGATTGGCTGCTTTGTACTGTGCCTTATTCCAAAAGCAGTTCAATCTGAAACTCTGCTTATAATTTTAGCATGAGTGGGCAGTGAACTGCCATAGACTGAAGTAGGTGGATTTCTTTAATAGTTGATTTTTGTGACATCACAAATATACATGTCTCTATATATATGTATATTTATACATATGTATGTATGTTTTCGAAACGTGTTTACATTGTAAATCAAACACTTTCATTTAAAGAAAAAAAATGAGAAACAATTGTTTTTTTCTTGGTATGGGCCCTTTAAGATGAATGACTGAACAGTAATCCTGTAGTTTAAGGCCTTAATCCATTCATCTATAGATCCTAATCTGGTCTAATTTCTCTGTTGTCACTTCATTTCTTTATTTTATGTTCCCACCGTGTCACGGTCTGATCTCTCTCTCTCTCTCTCTCTCTCTCTCTCTCTCTCTCTCTCTCTCTCTCTCACTAATGCTCTCTCTCTCTTTGCCACTTGTGTATTCATCACTACTATCTTCATTCTCTCTCCTTCCTTCCTCTTGTTCTTCTTCTTTACGCTAAGGGGCATTAGGGGGGCAGCTTTTTACCCCTTGGGCACTGCTGACTGCAGTAGTGTGTGAGGGGCTTTGAATAAAACATGATTGTGTGTGTGTGTGTGTGTGTATATGTGGCGTGTGGGTTTTAATGAGGGTTCAGATGAGCTCAGAGAGGCTTGTTAATGTGCAGCAAGAATGCTGTTACGCTGCTTTTTTCCTTCTGGATGGGAACAGCCTACAGCCCATTATACTCCCTCCACCGCTTATATAATCTCTATAGAAAAGCACTGACCAGTAGAATAGGGCGCTCTGGAGCAGCCACACTTGAGCCTCAAGTCACCATGCTTGGTGCCAAGCATGGGCTAGAGGGGTATAAAGCCCCCCAGCACTGGTCTGTGGAACAGTGGAACTGTGTTTTCTGGAGTGATGGAGCTCCATCCAGTACCTTTAGGATGAGTTGGAGTGATCCAGAACTGACCATCCAACATCAGTACCTGACCTCACTAATGCTCAATCAAATCCTCACAGCAATGTTCCAGTATCTAGTGTTAAGCCTTCCCAGAAGATTAGAGGCTGATACTGCACAGCTCTTGTGCTGCCTTCATGCTGCCTTTTATGGCTGTCGCTGGTGCCTGGCATATTCTCTCATTAGCATATTTTAGTATATTGGATCGTGATAGGTCCAATTGCAGATCGCTTTTTTGAACGTCCAAAGGATAACGGCATCCAAGGACAAGCATTCCTGCTCAAATATGGTTTAACCCCTTTTGTGGTGTTGGGGTCTGTGGGACCTATTTTCAGTGTTTACCAACAGAAAAAATATATAATTATTTTAACCTCAGATTCTTGGTCTTTGCTCATTTTCTGTGAAGAACATATACAGTAACTCATTTTCAGTGCCTTCACACTGTACACCCCCTACACATCGGCCTGCTGTTAGTGTGTGTGTGTGTGTGTGTGTGTGTGTGTGTGTTTGTATATATATGTGTGTGTGTGTGTGTGTGTGTGTGTGTGAGGGTGGACAACATGGACAGGCTGCTGACTGGCTACAGCTGCTAAAGGAGAACCCTATACTGGACACTTGTGATATTTTAAACATCTAGTATTTTTACATAAATTGTTATGGCTGATTTAAAAAAAAAAACTAATAATGCGGTGGGTCCACCAGACCACTGAGTAACAAACACATCAACATCACACAAGGGTTAAAAAAAAATAAAAAAACATACTCAGCTGTAAATGCAGATATTAAACGCTCTAAATTAGCTAAACTGTGCTAAATCATTGGCCATATCACTTTTACTTGTGTTCTTTGTACAAGGTGTCCAAAAAAAAATTGGCATCACTTGAGATGTGAATATCTGAGTAACTACATGTCCAGGCAAACGAAATTAAATAGGCTTCATGTTGAACAACAAGATTTATTTGGCAAAATTTGATCAAGAAATTCAGAGGGATGTAGATTTTATACCCGATTTCACAGCTTCACAAATGTAATATCTTCCGTTACTGCTGGTCGTCCAGATCCCTTCGCGCTGCACAGACAGCCTTCCTCTTTGAATTTTTTGTGTCTTGTCCAAATCTGCTTTCCAGTTGGTGCGTTTTTATTGAAATTTCTTGAAAATGCACGCTGCACTCTCGTTTGACTGTGTTTGAGCATATTCTAACACTCAAAATGCCTTTTCATTTCCAGTGAACGCCGTTCTTCAACCTGAAAAAAAAAACATTAACAATTAAACTTGGTTAGTTTTTACACATTTTGTTAAAATTTGAGATCATTTGAGGGAGAATTGGCTGTTATTAGACTACGGAATGAGGTCAATTTTTTGGGACACCCTGTATTCGTTAGGTCTGGATCGTACAGAAAGGCGTACCCAGATGCCGCTGTTATTAACTTTACATGGTCGCACCATGAGTCACATTTGCACCTCGCTTTATCCCTCAATCCTTAGCACAATTTTCGCTACTCACTGTTGAAAATAAACATTTCGGACGGCGAATTTGCATGCAGTGGATATGTCCTGAGTTCAGTGCGTTGGTGTTGATTCTTTCCTCGTTCTTGCTCTGTAGAGTCGCTCCTCCCTCTGAAATCTTGTCATTTAAACGTTACACGCTTCAGAATGTGTCCCGCTCAGCAGAGGGCAGGAGCGAGGGGAAATTGCTTTAGCTCGGCTATAAAAGGATTTTGGAGTTTTTTGATGGAGGGGAGAGATGGAGTTTATCTTCTCATCATAGCTGAGAGGCTGCGGGTGAGGCAGCTTCAGCTGTAAACCCCGAAACAAGGGATCACTTGAGAGAAATACAATAGAGGGAGAGAAAAGCAGGAAAAACTCTGAATTTAAGAATAGATGGACTTATAGAAAGTTTTAGGAGATTTTGAGAGAGTTTGCCAAACCGGTCTTCAACCAAAACTTTCTTTCATAGCTTATTAAAGCATCTTAGTTTCGACTAGAGTTACTGGACTGAAACCTGTGATTGGTTTATAATAAGTTTGGAAACACTTTCTACATGTTATATATTTAATTGCTTGCTTGTACAGTGCATATCTGAATTCCTATAGGCATAAACACTAGTACAGGGGTCGGCAACCCAAATTTTAAGATGAGCTATTTTGTTCTTTCAGCAGAAATCAAACCACCTTGGGAGCCACAACATTTTATGTCCATTTTACCATCTTGGCTGTAAATATGTCTCAGTATGTGCTGATGTACTAGTATAGGCTAAAAAATATAATATTAACGAAAACACAGACTTACTTTACTCTGCTTTAAGCTTTAGCTCAGCTATAGCTTTTCTCACATCTCCAGCAGGAAACCTTTCATCAGAAGTGGAATGTTTCCTTGTGAAATGTCCCTCAACGTTTGACTTCTTACAAGGCTGAAGTCGCTTCTCATTCGCCAGCTTCTCGTTCGAATTTTCCTGTTCCACCCTAAATGGTGCCTGAGGTGCCAGAATGTAACTGCTGCACCATTTAAGTTGGAACAGGAAGATTCGAACGAGAAGCTGGCGAATGAGAAACTGACTTCAGCTTCGTGACTTTTTAGTGTTTGTCAGTTTCTCGTTGCAGATTAAAGGTATCAGGAAACCAGCTGGAGTGATTATAAATGCAAATAAGTCTATTCATCTCTAAATTATCGACATTCGTCTTAAATCTTTCTCTTTGCTCTTTCGTTAGCTACCAGCTATGGAAGATTGTCTGTGTTGCTATGGTGACCAACAGTCGGCACACCAACCTTCAGGGTTAAAGTGTGAATTAGCAGTTCTACATTAACTCCAGTATTTAAGACCATTTACTGTTAAAACTGTGTTGAATGATCAGCAGAGCTTTATTTTACTGTAAAGGAGGATTATTTTATTTTTACCTAAATATCTGATTCTGCTCTGGAGCCTCAACAGGACAGTAAAAGAGCTGCATGAATTTCCGGAGCCCCATGTTGCGGACCCCTGCTCTAGAGGATATTTCAAAATGTTTCACTCAATATTTCAAGTCTTTGATTTTTGTTTATGAATTGATTAACATTTATATGTTTATTATACATCATGTATACTGTTGGAACAGAATGTGTTTTATATTATAGAGAGTAGAGTACATTGCTGTGAGAAATGTGTGTGTGCTCAGGTGCAGTGGGCACTCCGCTCCCTGGAGTAGAAGTGCGTATTGTCATGACAAACACAACCAGCACTACTATCGCCGAGGGCAACAGCAAGGAGACTCAGGTAAATCATTAACTCCCCAGACTACCACTGCACTGACCTCACACTACACACTGTGTACACACAGTGTGTGTTTTGATAGACGTTTTCTTAGAGTATATATAATACTCATAGGACATTATTACGTTATTATTAGTGTTACATTATTGTTATATTATGTTACATTATTTTTAGGCATTTGGGACATACTGCATAAAGATATTTACATATATAGAATATAATGCATATGGGACATATATATATTCATAGATACTGTGTGTGTGTGTGTGTGTGTGTGTGTTTTTTTTGTGCGTGTATATAAGACATGGTCATCCTGAGAATACATCTAAAATAAATCTAATGACCACACCTGTCCTTTATATATATATATATATGCACCATTGCTATCAGGACACAGGATTCTCTATCCATTTACTTCCATTGAAAGTTAAGAACATTATTCCCTGTTCTATAAAGGTAGCTTTTTGGAGATAGGAGGGAGGGATGGATGGATGGATGGATAGATAGATAGTTATGTATTCGACATATGCAATAAATTATGATTTATTATTATTATTATTATTATTATTATAAATATATTTGCACATCACTGTTGAACAAAAAGCTTATATCTCCATTTGTGTTGTTTTTAACTTTTTTGCCTAATTTCAAACCTCTAGTTACCCTCGAGTTACAAAGTCTTAAAATTTCATCCTAAACGGACCAACAGAAAAGGTCCAAAATTACTTAATTACTTAAAATATCTTGTCAGATTATTTTCCATTACAACCTTTCAACTTTACTCCTGTAAGTTTCCAATTTGGAGTTACAAGGTTTTATTCTTACTGCAACAACATATTGTACATACATATTATTATAGGTACTTACATTTATAAAATACATATGGGGCACATTGTTGTTATATATAGTTAATTATATATATATATAGTATATGTTATATCTGTACACCTCCTAACAAGGTATAAACTCAGACGTGCGTGTATGTTCCAGGTGAAGCCTGGTTTGGAGGGCAGGGAGGGGGAGCTGATGGTTCGTGGCCCGTTTGTGTTTCAAAAGTACTGGAACAAACCTCAGGAGACCGAGGACAGCTTCACCAAGGACGGCTGGTTCAAAACAGGTACTGCTCTTCCTTCCTCTCTGTACTCTTCACAAACACTTCACTCAGTGTGACAGGCTGTTCATGATCACACACATCACACACACACGTGGAGCCTGTGTGCAGTGTGTGTGTGTGTGTGTGTGTGTGTGTGTGTATGGGATGTGGAAGCTCATCCAGTAGCTGCACAATGTATTGTTTGTTAATCAATATTGTGATACTAGTCTTTGCAATACTGGTTTCACAGGAGGTTGCAATATGCAAATGAGCCCTCTAACCAATCACAGTGTTTCTGCTGTGTGCTGTGAGCATCCTGACCAATCAGAGCTCCAGATGAGTTTCTTTGGGAGTTTTTGATGAATGGATAAACTCATGTAACCCAACAAAATAAATTATTTAGGTCAAATTAATGCTGTCCTCTGTTTAACCGTCACATTATTGATTCAGTATGTTTTAAAAGGTACATATTCTACATTTTTCTTGCATTTAATTTTTTTTCCCTTTAGAAACACTTAATTGTGTGGTTTATAAACCAACAACAGTCATAATTCATTGTCACATTATTATTCTCGAAGGCTGAATAGGAGAATATAAGTAAATGCATTCGTTTTTGTGACATCAGAAAAACAGTGAATTGAAAACTGGCTTTTTTTGCTGCTCAGTGTCCACATATGGACAAAGTCTTATTATTAATTTCTGTGGAAAATTCAGTTTTCCATGATATGGGCCCTTTAATGTTTTTAAGGCATATTATAGTCATGGTACGTAGCAATATAACCACAGTACTAGTTTTTTGTCCATATCATGCAGCTCTGTTACCCTGGTCGACCTCAAAACACTGTTACAGAAGGTCAGACAACCTTGCTCATTCTCTAGACTAGATAACAGCAGACGAGGGACGAGGGCTATAAAGATGAGAACAGAGGAAAATGCAAAAGAGGACAGAAGGAAGTAGAGAGAGAGGTAAGGACAAACAGAGAAAGAAATGCAGAGGAGAAAAATAAGACAAAAGCCTGGGAAAGGAGGAGAGAGGGAGAGAGTAGAGGGGGAGATGGAGTGGAGGGGGATAGAGGATGAGAGAGAGTAGAGGGGGTGGAAAGAGAGCGAGCAGAAGGGGATGTAGTGAGAGAAGAGTAGAGAGAGAATGGTGGAGGTGGAGAGAAAAGGGGGGAGAGAGTGGAGTGAGATAAATATATAAAGAGAGAGCAGAGAGGAGTACAGAGAAAGAGCAAGAGCAGAAGGGAATAGAAAACGAAAGAGAAGAGAGAAAGATAGGGATAGATAGAGCAGAGGGGGATACACAGAAAGACAGAGAGAAAGCAGAGGGGATAGAGAGAGTGAGAGAGAGAAAGAAGGAAAGGTGGACTTATATAGTTATATAGTTATAGCAGTGTAAACACATCTGTCTCTCCAAGACACATTTGACAAACAAAACCCCTCCCAGTACAAACAAAACCCCTCCCAGTACAACCAAAACCCCTCACAGTACAACCAAACTCCTTCCAGTACAACCAAAACTCATCCAAGTACACCTGAATTTCCTTCCAGTACAACCAAAACCCCTCCCAGCCCAACCGAAATCCCTCTCAGTACAACCAAACTCCTCCCAGTACAACCGAAACCCCTCTCAGTACAACCAAACTCCTCCCAGTACAACCGAAACTCCTCCCAGTACAAGCGAAACCCCTCTCAGTACAACCAAACTTTTCCCAGTACAACCGAAACTCCTCCCAGTACAAGCGAAACCCCTCCCAGTACAACCAAAACTCCTAACTATGCAGTACGTCACTGGGTGTGTGATCCATGTCTGCGAGGAAGATGATCATGGGGGACACTCATTGTTGGGGACCGGATGAAACGAAATGCCTAAGCAATATGAACAGAAACTACTGTGCAGAACAAACTGAAGACGACTTAATGAACAGTTGGTAACTAGTTGCCACGTAACGAGCGGATTTGCATATTCGGTTCGACACAGCCGTCGGATTTCAGTCCGACTAACCGGAGACGCACTTGACTACCAAGTATAATTGCATGTGGGGAAAATCTCATCAGGATACAATCCAGATACTAGACACACAGTGACCAGGAGTAAACAGGGGCTGAGAGAGAGCAGAGGGGAGAGAGAGAAGAAGAGAGAAAGAAGAGATGAATGTAGATAGAGAGAGCAGAGGGGGATACAGAGAGAGAAAAACGGGGTAGTAGTGAGAGAAAGAAACAGAAAGAGAAAGAGAACAGAGGACAATAGAGAGAGAGAGAGAATAGTGGGGATAGAGAGAAAAAGGAAAGTGTGGAGTGAGATAAATGTATAGAGAGAGAGCAGAGGGGAATACAGAGAATGAGGGAGAGAGAGAGAGAGAGAGAGAGAAGATGGGAATAGATAGAGAAAGCCGAGAGGAATACAGTGAGAGCAAGAAACAGGAAGAGAGAGCAGAGGGAATAGAGAGAAATGGAAAGAGTGAGAGAGGTAAAGAAGACAGAGAGAAAGAGAGAAACAAAGAGAGAACCGAGGAGAGTGGAGAGAAAGTAAAATGGGGAGAGAGAGAAAAAAGGAAAGAGTGGAGTGAGAAGTATACGGAGAAAGATCAGAGGGGAAGACAGAATGATAGAGAACAGAAAGAGAGAATATGGGAATAAAGAGAGAAAGCAGAGAGGAGTACAGAGAGAGTAAGAGAAAGAAGAGCAGAGGGAATAGAGAGAAATGGAAAGAGTGAGAGAGGTAAAGAAGACAGCGTGGTAAAGGAGAGAGAGAACAGAGGAGAATGAAAAAGTAAAATGGGGACAGAGAGAGAGCACAGGGGGGACAGAGGACGAGAGAAAGTGGGGATGAGATATGAGAGGAGAGAGAGAGCAGAGGGGAATTGAGAGAAAAAAAATGGGGCGAGAGAGATAGAGAGGGAGAGAAGCAGAGAGAGTGGTAGAGAAAGAGAGAAGGCAGAGGAGAGAGACAGAAGAGAGCAGAGGAAGAAGGGGACGAGAGAGGGAGTGAGTGGCAGGGATGGAGTGGAGGAGGCTGAGAGAGGGAGGAAGACGGGGGGGCAGAGAAGGGGGGGAGGGTGTAGCTGGTTGTAATTGGCTGAGGGCTGAAGGACGGGGTTGCAGTGCTATTCGCTGCTGTCACACTCCATTACACACAGCCACCCTGTAATGAGTCACAGTGCAATCAGCTCCCAGCAGACCAGCCCTGCAGCCACCAGCACTGCGGATGTGTGCTCTCCTGCCTTCATCCCTCTCCCATCTCCCAGTCAGAAGTTGGGTTCCTGCATGTTCGTGTTAAAGGGCAATTCCACAGATTTTTAAAAATTTCTGCATGAAAACAGTCATTCAGTGCGGTTTGATGTGAAATGCTGTATTCTAGAGAACCTCGATGAGACCGTTTATATTTTTGTACTGTTCAGCTTCTATTTTCATTGCAGTATTTAAAGATTTTTTATCAAATCTGTGAAAGTTTATTTATATTAAAGCGGAAAGCCACGAGTTGCTGTGCGATTTTATCACGGGGAAGGGTGTTATTAGGCACGATGCGAAGCAGAGTAAAACTCCCTTCCCTGTGATAAACTCACAGTAATGCACAGCCTCAAGTGACTTGTTGCTTTTATAAAATGGCAGTCAACATGAAATACAATCAAATACACAATTTTTTAGAAAATAATTTATTATAAAAATAATCGATATGAACAAGTATTCCGCCAAGAAATGTAGTGAACTTTAGAGTACAGTAAGCACATGACATGCTGCAACCAAGCAACCATGAACCGCTGAATGAAGAGAACGTTCAGTCGCTCATCACTGTATGTTGCAGTCATTTTTTGTTGTGTAACAAACAACATATGATAACACATCACTGTAAAAACCTACGCTTTATAAGTATTTTGGTCACCAAATTACCACCACAGGTCTTATATAGCACCAAACTTACGGCGCCCTCTTCTCACTCTGGGGCTGAGTCTCAAATGGCTCTCTGCTCCCTACATAGTGCACTACATAGGAGTTTAAATACCGGGTCCTGCAGCTCAACAGTGCAAAATCTAGCTAAGAAACAGTCATTTGGGACTCAGACACATCCAGACTCGATAAATGATGCACTATTTGGCTGTAGAGGCTACAATTTCTAAACTTTCATAGCTAGTACACTATTACTGTTACTGTACTAGTTATATAGTATAACTCCACCACCTCCTAAATGCCCCTTATTTTAACAGGAGGAGGTGCCGCCTTCCCCTTGCAATTCCTTTGGCTACAACATTACGATCTTTCCTGGTATTAATGCCACTTTAATGTCATAATTCTATGACTTTTTTCTCAAAATATTACGACTTTATTCACGAAATATCATGACTTTATGCTTGAAGTCTACTGTTTTTATTTTTATTAATAGTGGCCCTAAAACACCGTCATACTTTTGAAACCCCAAGTGACAAAAAGTTTGGGCAGCCCTGCATTAAACTCTCCAGACGTCTGGTTCCTATCACCACCACTGTGAACAGTTCTGACTCTGTATGTTTCACTAGAATGGAGCGTTTCACACCAAACCACTCTACATGACTTCCATTCAATTATGCAGATATTTTTAAAAATGGGTGGAGTTCCCCTTTAGAGACGTTTTTAGTTCTTTATTAGTGGAACTTCTCCCAGTGCTGAGTAATCTACAAATCCGGGTGTACCAGGTGTAGCGAGTGATAGAAGTTGTATGGGTGTAAATGGGGGGCAGTGAGAGAGAGAGTGAGTGTGTGAGAGAGTGAGAGAGAGAGAGAGAAAGAGAGAAGGAGAGAGAGAGATCAATATGCCCTCCTTCCTGCCCGGCTGTGTGTTTAATTGCGTAAGTGCGGCCGCTGGCTGTGACTGACGCCTCTATGGAGAATCTGTCACCCTCTCTGCAGCGCTCACTTTCACCCGTCTCCACACTCGTTTGTTATCATTGATTTTCTGTGTGTTCCTTAGTGTCATCCTCTCTCCTCTCTTTCTCCTTTTCACTGTCTCTTCTCTTTCTCTCTGCTCTTTTTCCCTTTCTCTCTCAGTCTGCTTTTTTCTCCCTCTTTCTCTTTCTCTGCATATTTCTTTTTTACTTTTTTCTCTTTTTTCTTTTCTCTTTCTATTCTCTCTTTCCTTCTATCTCTTTCTGCACTTTTTGCCTCTCTCTCTCTCTCTTTGCTTTTTACCTTTTTTACTCTTGCCTTTTTTCTCCTGCTCTTTCCTTTTCTCTCTCTCTCTGCTTTTTTTGCCTCTCTCTGCACATCTCTTTTCTTGCTTTTCTTCTCTTTCTCATGTTCTTTTTACTTTTTTCTTTTTTTGCACATTTTGCCTCCCTCAGTTTATTCTTGTCACTTTGTCTTTTCTCCCGTTCTTTCCTTCTCTCTCTCTCTGCTTTTTTCCCTGTCTCTCTGAATATCTCTTTTTTTTCTTCTATCTCTCATTTGTTCTCTCTCTTTCTCTTGGTCTTTGTTTCTCTTTCACTCACTTTCTTGTCTCTTCAGTCTCTCTTTCTCTCTCTCTCTCTCTCTCTCTCTCTCTGTCTCTCTCTCTCTCTCTCTCTCTCTCTCTCTCTCTCTCTCTCTCTCTCTCTCACTCTTCTAAACAGGTGATGGTTGTGTCTTCTGGACATCAGGTGGTCATTAGATTTATTTTAGATGTATTCTCAGGAAAACCACGTCTTACACACACACACACACACACACACACACACACACACACACACACACACACACACACTGCACTCTGCTTTCTCTTCTGCCCTTAATGATGGCGCTGCCGCTCAGTCGGAGGTTATTATGAATTCATGATGAATATTCGGGATCGTTAGCTGGAGCTCATCAGATCTCTGAGTTATTACTGCTTGTTTCTGTTGTGAGATCAGCTGCGTGTTCTGAACGGTTCTCCTCTCTGCTGCTGTACCGAATACAGATACAGCGTTCTTCTTAAAAAGGGAAAAAAAACAAGTAGAGAAAGAAAGAAAGACAGAGTGTGTGGTTAAAGGAAGAGGAAAGAGGAATATGTAGAAAGAGATAACAGAATGTGAGTAAAGAAGTGAGTAAAGGGAAAGAGGAAAAGAAAGAAAGACAGACTGAAAAAAGACGGAAAGAGACTGTTAGTAGACAAAGAAAGGAACAGAGAAGGAAAGAGGGAAAGTATGGATACAGAAAGAAAGAAAGAATACAAGAGGGCAAGAGAGTGTCGGTAGAGGAAGAAAGAAATAAAAATAGATGAAAGAGTGTAGGTATAGAAAGAGATGATAAATGAAAGAGAGGGAAAGACGAGTGTGGGTAGAGAAAGAAAGAGCAGAATGAAAGACGGAAAGAGTGTGGGTAGGGTAAGAGAAAGAAAGGGAAAGTGTGGGTAGAAACGAAAGAAAGGTAAAAAGAATGTGGATAGAGTAAGAAAGGAAGAAAGAAAAGAGAGACAAAGAGAGAGAGTGTGGTTAGAAAAAGAAAGTATAAAGAAAGGCAAAGAGTGTGGGTAGAAAAAGAAAGGAAGAAAGAAGGAAAGAGAGAGTGGGTAGAAAAAGAAAGGAAGAAAGAAAGAGAGGTAAAGAGAGAGTGTGGGTAGAGGAAGAAAGAAAGAGAGGTAAAAAGAGAGTGTGGTTAGAGGAAGAAAGAAAGAGAGGTAAAGAGAGAGTGTGGGTAGAGGAAGAAAGAAAGAGAGGTAAAGAGAGAGTGTGGGTAGAGGAAGAAAAAAAGAATGAAAGAGGTGAAAGAGAAAGTGGGTAGAAAAAGAAGAAAGAAGGAAAGAGAGTGTGGGTAGAGGAAGAAAGAAAGAAAGAGACAGAGAGTGGGTAGAGTAAGAAAGGAAGAATGAAAAAGGGAGAAAGTGGGTAGAGTAAGAAAGAGGGAAAGAGAGAGAGAGAGAGTGTATGTGGAGAAAGAGAGGAACAAAGAGAAAAAAGAGTGGGAGAGGATGAAAGAGAGCAGGTGTAAGTAGAGAAATGGAGGAATAAAGAGGAGGAGATAGGATGAAAGAGAGGTGTCTGGTGTTCAGCTGGGCTCGTCCGCTCCAGCAGGACGGCTCCGTGCTTTTCCCGGAATGGATCGCGCGCCGGGAAACAATAAATAAATAAAAATAAATAAATAAATAAATAAATAAATATCGAGGCACCGCGGAGGAAAAGCATTAGCAATTTTCCAAATGCTGCTCACACGGACTTATGAATAATGGAGACACGCTAAAAGTTGGCCGTGCTCGGCCGAGCACTGCTGTGGGACTGAGCGCTAGAGCGAGGGGCCGTAAATAACGGGGCTGCGCCGGACGGAGGGGGGTGTACGGTGGGGTATGAGGAGAGAATGTTAACTAGCTGCCCCCTCTTGGCGGAGGTCAGCCCGAGCTGATGGTCAGATTGGCTGGGAGATGGAGACTGATGGGCTCGGACTGTTGATGATGACTGGACTGTGTCCTTTTCTTCCCCCCCCACACCCCCCCCCTCTTCCACTCTGCTGGGTATACGCTGCACATATGTGTTTAAACCCAACACTCTTACAAAAGGTGGTTCTTCAAGGGTTCTTTTCTTTCAGTCTTCCTTTATTTTTCTTTTTTTTTTACCCAATTTTCCCCAATTCCTCAGTAGCATAGGTCTTCCACCTGGGCTACTAGGCTGGGAGTGTGAATGTTACACTCTTTAAAAAAGATGGTTCCTCAAAGGTTCTTTAGTAAAGAAAAGTAGTTCTTTTGAAAATGGTTCTAGATAGCACCAAAAAAGAATGTGTTGTATATGGTTCCATATAGAACCTTTTTTGAAAAGTGTTCTATATAGCACCGAAAAGTGTTCTTCTATTATTACAAGCTTGACATTGTCACAATTGAAGAACCCTTTTTGGTACTATATAGACCATTTCCAAAAAGGCTCTATATAGAACCATATACGACATAACCTCTATCAGTCTGAAGAACCTTTTCACCACGCAAAGAACTATTTTGGCATGCAAATGGTTCTTTCAGTGTTCATGGTTCTATAAAGAACCTTTGTCTTTACTAAAGAACCCTTGAAGAACCATCTTTTGCAAGAGTGAAAGCATTAATTGAGATAGTAATAAGTTAAATATAAACAATATCTCCCAAACTCTAACCTCTAAATTTTAACTTGTGAAAATAATACTTATTTTTCATATTTTAAAAGACTTTTTTGATTCCTTTTAAGGGAAGTTTTTAAAATAAAAACTTAATTTAAAAAATGTTGTCCCACATTTTCATGTCACTACCAAATCACAGTTGTTGTCTGTGGGCGGAGTCTTATTTTAGCCACACACCTGCATTTTAGAGCAGGGGGTAAGGCTGCATCCCTGTCCCTCATAGTTAGATCCCATTGTTTTGAAGTAAATTTGTCTCAAAGTCCAATAATCACTTTGGAACATTAAGAATTGTCACTACCGAAACACATTTTTTGCAGTTAAGTAACTTTTTGGTATTTTAATGAAAAATGTTATAATTTTATGTGTGTAAAACTGTTCAAAGCTGTGTTTGCTGGTCATGTACTGGCTAGTGTTTTTGGGTTCTGCTCAAAAGGAGCTAAAATTGTCACCACCGAAACATTTGGTGAAGTTTCAGAGGCGTTGTTACTGTTTTGGTAGTGACAGAACGCGATGCTCAGTCGTTTATTTTAATAAAACTAAAGTCATTTATAGTCGATTATGCAGATTCATCACTAACATACACATCTTAGTGCACATGTACACCGTTCACACTGCTGTATCAATAGACTGATTTTACTGTATTTTGTTTGGGATCCATTTCCACTGTAAGAATGTTCTAGAACTCTGAATGTGGTTCTAGAATGTAACACACAATAACAGAACTGGCCAGATGGGATTGTGACATCACAAAGAGAAACTGATTAACGTGACATTCTAAACAAACAATAAAGAAACCTCACAGTGGCTGTGTTTACATGCCAATCCGATTGATGCATTCTGATTATAGATGAAGACTGAGGTGTTTATGCTCACTCCACTCGACGATCTGATGCAAATTTTCCATTTACATGCATGCTACAAGTAATCCGATCCAGAGAATCGCTTAGTGTAGATGTTACCATGACAACCAGCATCACGTGAGTCCAGTCAGAGTGAGATGAGCAGCAGTGAGCAGTGCTTGTGTTTTTAATCACTTTAAAATGATGTCAGACTCAGGAAAACGTCCTTCACATGTCCTTATTAAAGAAGGCCGAGAGGAAGACGTCGTGTTCTGAGACACACAAGCTGGACGTCCGTCCCACCGCCGTCTTTTAAAGATCAGAGCATGAACTTCGTCTCCTCTGCAGACCAGTTTCTGCTCCGCCATGTTGAATGGTATAAATTTTCACTATGACGCGACGAACATGATCAGAACGGACCTTAACTTTCCGATAGGGAATGTAATCAGATACAGGCGTTTACACGGATATTATTCTTCTGTTTAACTGATTATTTACAGGATTACCCACCTCGATCAATCGGATAGAAACTATATTCCGAATGGACTCAATCAGACTAGTCTATTCTATAATGAGATGTATATATGGGCGTATTCTATTACGATTGAGCTATTAGTCGGATTATTAATGGTTTATTAGGCTGCATGTAAATGTGGCTAATGATTCAGTTCAGTTGTAATACTTGCACAAATAAATCATTGCCTTATAAAATTTCAAAATTCACCATGATTTAATTAGATTTTATGATGTTATTATTTATTCTTCACAACTCAGAATTATTTTTAAAAACATACTGAATATACAAATAGACTTGCATTTGAAAGTGCTTGTTTTTTGGACTTCTACATTTGGAAATAGTCTGAGAATTTTATTTTGGCTGAGACGTGAGTGCATATTTTATTGAATATTAATCGATTGAAACATTCAACTTATAAGCAGCACCTTCAGATCAATGGATCACATTCATCAGTGCATTTTTAATCCACTAAATAATAATAATAGGAGTAGAGGAGCCTCCAGCAGGCTGAAGTAGCCACTTCAGGATGGACTACAGTGTTTTTTTTATTGACTTAAATCAAACTGGCACTTCCTTCAGGAGCTCTCAAACACTGCAGCCCCTCTCCTCACCCTGCTGTCAGTGGTCCAGTGAGTGTGATGAGGGAAGGCGAGAGGCGGAGAGCAGGAGAATTGTTTTCTCTCCACTCTTTATCTTCTGCCCCTTTTGAGGAGAGAGCACTTCATGGTGGCTGGAGTGATTTTTTTTTAAGGGGGGGCTTGTCGTGGTTGGCACTGAATGGAGTGTCTGAAAGAGAGAGGGAGTGAGGGATGGTCCTCCTCTCGCTCTTCTAACACACAGGCCACCAGAGCATGGTCTGTTTGGAGGGCTTTAGAACGCTGCTGCATTGTTGTGTGCAGCTATTTGTGTGCATTTGACTTGACTGTCTTTTGTGTAGTGAAAGAATGTCTTTCTTTAGCACAGTTATCAACCTCACACAGCACGGAAATGTTTAAATAGGTTGTAAAATAGGTCAGATAGCCCGGATTATTTCTCTATACTAGAATTTCAGCCTGGAGTCTAAAAGAAAGTAAAAGAAGGGGAATTTTAACGTATCTGTAGTTTGGCATCTGAGTTTTCAGCATTTTTTTTCTTCAGCTGAACTGCATCAACCTTAAAGCAGTCACATCAACCAGAGCTTGCCGTATGTCTACTACAGTCGTATGCAGCAGCATGTTTTGTTGATTTTCTAATAGAAAATAAGTGAACACATCCACTACAGATAATATATATATATATGTATATATTTACATATATATATATAGTACGAGTGGATCAGACACAGCAGTGCTGCTGGAGTTTTTAAACAATGTGTCCACTCACTGTCGCTGTTGGCTGGATATTTTTGGTTGGTGGACTATTCTCAGTCCAGCAGCGACACTGAGGTGTTTAAAAACTCCAGCAGCACTGCTGTGTCTAATTCACTTAGACCAGCGCAACACACACTAACACACCACCACCACGTCAGTGCTACTGCAGTGCTGAGAATGATCCACCACCCAAATAGTACCTGCTCTGTGAGGGTCCACGGGGGTCCTGACCACTGAAGAACAGGGTAAAAGGGGGCTAACAAAGTATGCAGAGAAACAGATGGACTACAGTCTGTAACTGTAGAACTGTAGAACTGTAGAAGTGCACCTGTATAGTAAGTGGAGCTGATAAAATATATATATATATATATATATATATATATATATATATATATATATATATATAGAGAGAGAGAGAGAGAGAGAGAGATCTGTCCTGATTGGCTGCCCTGAATTGGGTTTTATTTATTCAAAAAGCAGTCTGGGCAGAAACACACTTTATAACTTCAGCACGAATGGGCGGAGCTAAACTGCTGTAGGCTAAACATATAAATGTGCCATTTTTTTGTGACATCACAAACCCAATGAAAGTTTGGCAGTCTGTTTTTAAAGCTCATTTTCCATATATGAACTGTGTGGACTTGAGAGTGAACTGTACATTTAGTCACCTGAGCGATGTTTACATTTCAGGAGATATGGGCCCTTTAATGTTACTTTCCCCCCAAAGAAGAGAAGAGTTTGTTTGTGTTTTTCCTGGCCATGCCTTTAAAAATACAGACACATGCACACATTCTCGTGGGGGGACGGGCAGTGCCAGAGGCCGACCGTGGCTTGTGCTAACAGCGGTGGTCATTCTGGGTCAGGGAGGGAATGGGGCAGTGTGCGACACCAGGGCCGCAGCGTTGGCGCTGCTTCAGAACCGCTGCCAGGGCTTGCAGCCCACACATACACAGAGACACCGAGGGGCTGCCCGCTCCCACTGCTTGACCTAGTCTACTTTGAGTTTGCTTTTGTTCTGTGCTCCCACTGTCTGGCTTCTGTTTTTTGTTTTTTTTATGCATTTTTGGATTTTTTTTGTTTATTTGTTTAGTTTGCTCCTCCGTTAGTCTTATCCAGTTCCCACTGGCTTTGTATGCTTTGCTGTTGGCAGAATGAGAATGGAAAGAAGATTCACAAGTGCCTTTCCAAAGCTTATGGCTCTGGAACACTGCTTGATATTGCGAGGTTTCACAGTCTTTCTGAATTTAATGTTCAGTTTACTAAGAAAGCAGCTTTTCACGCAAACTGCACGTAACCCAGGCCACTAACCGCCCTCTAGTGAGGTGCAAGGTTTAAAAGGTGAAGTGAAATAATGGAGCTGTTGACAAACTCGAGACAAAACAGAAAATAAAAGTTCAGTGATGACATAGCGAAAGGACCCATGCTTTAATATTTTCTTGTTTTATTTTTCTTTCCCTGAGGTCAACTTATGACATTTATGTGGTTTTATGTACCAAAAACATTTTTACATGACCATTTTATAACCTCTCTTTATCCGTTAGAAATAAACAGGCTATTGTGTTACTGTACCGTTAATACTGATATATGTAAATGACCTCTGTTCTGGTTGGCTGCCCTGTATTGTGCTTCATTCAGAAGGCAGTCTGGGTTAAAACACTCCTTGTAACTTCAGAATAAATGGGCAGGGCTAAACTGCTGTAAGCTGAACAGACAGATATATGTAAATGTGTTTTTTCAAAATGGGCTGTTTTCACACTTTATTTTCCATTGATGGAGTGTCTGAAACTTTACCAGTGTTTACATATTACATAATACTCTCTTTTATTATACATTTTTAAATAATTTATTATAAATCATTTTTAATGATTTGGGCCCTTTAATAAATGAAGTTCTTTTCCACCAAAACATTCTACAGGTGTTTTAAACTATGGCTACTTTTTTGCTTCGACTCGACTACACATGCATATTGCAGCCACGGCACAGCATATTTTATGCCGCTTCTTCTCACATTCTAGGACTTTAAACAGTGAGTGCGTTTACATGCGCAAAATAATCCGATCATAATCAGATTTCTGCAGTTGATTTTTCTTTGATTTCTTAAATTGGAGTAAGGTCTAGAAATCCAATTAAGAAGACCAATAAAGAGTAAGAGTAAACTCTTACTCTGATTTCTTTCGCATTTCTCAGTCTGCGCATGTGCGAAAACAGATGGCCGTAATAAGCAGGCAGTGTTGTCGCGAGACGCAGCAAAACACTTTTAGAGCGATGCTGAAACCAAATACATGCTTGACGAAATGATAGATTTAAATATTCTTCATCTTCTAGAGGATGTATCTTCATATTTACAGGTAAAGCGGCGCAGTGTGTTTAAAAGCAGCGGTATGAAGTTTGAGTTTTTACGTTTTTCACGTCGTCTTCTGTGAGTTCATTGGCTGGTTGTAAAGCAGAAATCTGATTACTGTCTGACTACTGAGTTCCACATTATCTGATTTCTCAAGAGCATGTAAACGCATAGATTGGATTACTGACAAAATCAGATTTTTTCCAGTTATCAGATTATTAAGTGCATCTGAAGGCACTCATTGTTAGAGGAAGCCTTCTTGGTTTTAAAGGCAGAGGAAAATCAGTGCAAAACCACGAGTCGCTCAAACTTGAGTAAATCGAATATGTAATCAGCCACACGTGTAATATCTCCGCCTTCTTTTCACACAATCCTCCCACGTTTTGCGTAGTCCTTTCTCAAATGCTTGAGTAGAAGATGCACATTTTGTGTTTTACCATGAATACGGCCCATAAACTGGCTTGTGGAGCAGTTTCATACGTAACGCGTCTGATTTGTACCCGAAACTGCCGCAAAAGGCTTAGTACATCAAGCGCTCAGGGTTTTGTGGTGGTTCTCTGACCTCTGAACATTTGCTTTTCTCTGTAACCATGATTGCTACACTGCTGAGCTTTGGGGAAGCACATCCCAGGACTGTCCTTGGGTGACCTAGCAGATGCCCCAATTGGCATGAGGCATGAATCTGATCATTGCCAAGGAAGATTTTCAGCATTTCAGCACTGCTAGCTGAACTCCCACCTTCTCCCACCCTGAGAGCTCACGTCCATCCTGTAAACTAGTAAACTTGCGTTAAAATGCACTACGTACTGATTAAATCAGGTACACCTACCTTGTAGCTACACTTGTTGGCCTTTTTATCAGACACTATATAATCATGAGTGAAATGCATGAGTGATAAATGTTGCTGGAGTCTTGCTGAATAATCAGTCCCTTCTTTACTGGATCACTTTGCAGATATACAATAACTGACTGGCTTGAAATTGACATAGAGAAAGAGGTTTGTTCGAGATAAATACACTAAACAGTGTCAAAAGTTTTATGAAATGAATGCGAATGAGTGTGAAGGTAACTTGACCTTGCAACACATTGTGTGGTGTAGCTCTGCTTTGTACTACACTGCAAAAAACAGTATCTTGTCAAGTGAGATTATCTTAAATCTAGTCGATATATCTAATGTTTCTTATTTTGAGATGGTTGTGCTCGTATTATAAGATGATGCAGCTTATTTACCTGTTTTAAGCAATTTTATCAAAAAAGATTATCTCACTATATTGCCAGATAATTTTGCTGGTTTCAGGCTCATTTCTTAGCTCAAGCAAAACCACTTGCCAATATAGTGAAATCATTTTACTCAATAAATTTACTTAGAACGAGTGAAAATGTTTGGAAAAAAGTGAAATAATCTTAAAATAAGCTTACAACAATCTGAACAGAAGAGATATTAATTTGTTGACTAGATTTAAGATAATTTTGCTTGAGAAAATACTATTTTTTGCAGCGTATCCAGTGTTGCATCCAGTGTGCAGTGGCCTTCAGAGTAGTCCACTAACAAAATTATGCAGCCAAGAGTAGCTGCATGGTCAGAAAGTCATGATCAGAAATGTGTGTGTGTGTGTGTGTGTGTGTGTGTGTGTGTATATATATATATATATATATATATATATACACATATCAGAAACATATATATCGCTGTTGTCGGAAGAAAACCTTGTATCTCCATTTTTGTTTTTCGGTTTTTGACATAATTTGAAAATGCCTGTTGGTCTTTACATTGTGTGTAAATTTCATGAAGAATGGACCAAAAGAAATGACCCAAAATGACTTGGGGGGGAAAAAAGTCTGGTTCCGTTGACTTACATTAAAAATAAAGTGTGTTTTTTCCTTCTCCTGTAAAGTTATCATTTTGGAGATATGATGTTTTCTTCTGACAACAGTGATATATAAAAGCTAGTGTGTGTGTGTGTGTATATATATATATATATATATATATATATATACATATATATATATATATACCACACACACACACTATATGTCATATTTTGTGACATCACAAAAACAGTAACATTCTGTTTTTGTAGCTAATTTTTTTCATATATGGACTGCGTGGACTTCAGAGTGAACGGTATATTTAGTAACCTAGGAAATGTTTACATTTTTAAAAAAATAAATCAAGGAAAAAAAATGAGGTATGGGCCCTTTAATGTTACATTCAGTGAAGATAAATACACAAGTTTTATTTAATTGAATGTATTTGAATAGAGTGTTTAGTTAGTTTGAGCTTGCAGCACAGTTTGGTGTAGATTATTGTTTCTTGTTTATGTATCCTGCTGAAATATGACCATCAGCTTTGCTACAGAAAGCTCGGTTCAGTCCAGTGAAATATTTCACAAATTGTTCTGGACTAGACAATGGCTAGCACAAGTTGTGCATATGCAGTCTCTGCCTTGACACCAGCAAGGGCATGCTATAAGGCAAGGGTTTCCTATATAGTGGCCAGCGAGTGTCCAGCAAAAGCAACACACTACATGTCAGTGTCTACCACCTAAGAAATATCTAGTCAGTGTTCTGGTCCTGTGGTGGTCCCTTTCTGCTGATAAATGGGGTAGAGGGGGGCTGAAAAACTGTGCCTCAACAGATGGACTACAGTGCACTTTTATTGTAGGTGTTTCCAATAAAATGGCCAATGAGTGTATGCTCAAGGTAAGTATAGCTAATAAACAGGCAATTCAGTGTAAAATGAATTATTCCTGTAATTTATTACAGAAGCAGCTCCTTAGCTACATGATCTACAGGAGACTGAGCAGACAACTCACTCCTGCTGTCACAGATACGACACGCAGATACCGAAGGCTGGCCTAGATCCAGTAAAGACGGGATTGATTATTCAGCAAGGATGCAACGATATTTATCACTCAGGCGCTTCACTCAGAGTCAGTCTCCCCGCAGTGGATGCCAGCAGAACTGCTGGAGGTTATCAATCGTGAAGTTTTCTCAGCTAGCAGGGCTCCGCCGAAACACAGGCGGCACAATCAGCGCCATTAACATAAAGCAATTCTCTCCTTTTAATTGCATTGTATTAAACAAATTAGATCACTCAGCCAAGTGCGAAGCTCTTTCATGTAGCATATTAATTACTAAAGAAAAAGAAATGGTGACAAAAAAAGAGCAAAAGTTAAGGAAGATAAATACCATCACAGCTCTGATTTTACTCAGCGCTTGTCTCTTATTCATCCTCATTAGCTCCTCTGGTGAGCGGCCTGTGTTTGAATGCTGGCATTAATATTCATGTGTGTGTACGTGTTTCGTGCAGTTTGCTGGCTCCTCTGAGGGATCAGTCACGCTATCTCCATTCATCTAGACATGATGAGCTCTTCTAAAGCTGTCTGTATGTTTAATGTGTGCATTGTTATTATTATTATTTATGTTGTTGAAACCTTTGATTTTTTTCTAGTTGCGTAGAATATCGCTGCTGTCGGAAGGAAACCTTGTGTCTCCATTTTTGTCGTTTTTAGTGTTTGATGTAATTTGAAAATGCCTGTTGCCCTTTACATTATATGTACATTACATGATGAATGGACTAAAAGAAACGACCCAAAATGACTTTGGGGAAAAAAGTCTGGTTCCATTGATTTACATTAAAAGTGAAGTAGGTTTTTTCCTCACGTAAAGTTACCATTTTGGAGATATGAGATTTTCTTACGACGACAGCGATATAATGTAGAGTTCCTCTCTGTGAACATGTGCTCCTCATAATGGGCAGTAAACTGGCATCCACTCAGGAGGAGGGAGATGTTCTAAATGAGATCTCCTCTCGATCTCAGGTTCTTCTCCTAAACACAGTTAAGTCCGGTTTGAGATCAGAGTGAGACTTTAGCCTTTTTCTCCTGTTTCTGAAATTCGGCTCCTGAGAAATAAAACTCAGATTTTCTCACTCTGATCAAAATATTGTCACACGTGACTTAACTCTTTAGTGTCTCACTCGGCTCAGCTGTCTCAACTAGATTGTTAGGATCTTTTGGTGTAGGTAGCTAACATCTTAGCTATTCCTAGCCAACATCTTAGCTATTCCTAGCTAACATCTTAGCCATTCCTAGCTAACATCTTAGCTGTAGCAAGCTAGCTAAATCAAGATAATTATGTTTTTTCGGTACAGCTAGCTAACATTTTAGCTACAGCTGGCTAGCATATTAGTAATAGCCAGCTAGCTAGCAAGTTTGTTCTGATTTTTGGTTTAGCTAGCTAGCTGACTATCTAGCTAACATCTAAGCTATAGCAAGATTGTTATGATCTTTTGGTATAGCTTGCTAACACATTAGCTTTAGCAAGCTAGCTATAGCAGGATTATGACCTTTTGTTACAGCTGTCTAGCTAACATCTTAGCTATAGCAAGATTGTTATGATCTTTTGGTATAGCTAGCTAATAGGGGTGCGGGAAAAAGTCGATTCTTAGATGCATCGCGATGCGGACGTGGACGATTCTGAATCGATTCAAAATGTCAAAAATCGTTTTTCTAAATATTTAATTTATAACGTAATGTTGACGGAACGCAAAAGGCGGAACCTGAAAGTGGGTAAGTGCAGCGCCCGGACAGTCTGTGACGGCACATAACAAAAACACTACTGGATGAGCGAGAAATCCGACCGGCTCCCTCTGCATTAAAGCCAGGTTAGATCAGGAGTCTCAACCCAAATGTTAAGAAAACGACATTCAACAAAAATCAAACCAGCTTGGGAGCCACAACATTTATGTCCAGTATGTCTCAGTATGTGCTGATGTCCTAGTTTAGGCTAAAAAATATAAATGAAAACGCAGATTTACTTCGCTCTTTTTTAAGCTTCAGCTCACCTATAGCTGCTTTTCTTCCATCTCGGCCAGAAAACTTTTCCTTAAAAGTTGAATAGTTTCTTGTAAAATGTCTCTCAGCTTTCGGCCCTTTTAACGAGGCTGAAGTCGTTTCTCATTCGCCAGCTTCTTGCTGAACTTTCCCGTTCCACCTTAAATTCTGGCTGGGGCACCAAACGTAAATGCGGCACCATTTAAGGTGGAACAGGAAAATTAGAAAGAGAAGCGACTTCATCTTCGCAACTTTTTAGTGTTTGACAGTCTCCCGTTGCAGATTTAATATACCAGGAAACCAACTGCACTGCTTATAAATGCCATTCGTCTCCAAATGTTCGTCTGTCTTTCTCTTTTCCTTTTTTGCTCGCTACCAGCTCGGCGAAACCTCGTTGCTACGTGACCTGCAGTCTTTCGCGCTCCCCCCTCTCTATCACGAGTCCAAAACCGCAGCTATGAAATCACTAAAGAATATATAATGTGCTGCGTGGTCATCCATCACCACTGGATCTTATTTCACCGTAACAGCGCATTTTATTACATGAGGTGCCTATAGATTCGCACCCCTACTAGCTAACAGCCCAGCTATAGCAAGCTGGCTATAGCAAAATTATGATCTTTTGGTCCAACATTGATTCATCGTTAGCTAACATGTAAGCTAGCCGGTTAATGACCTCATGGATAACAGTTAGCTGTTTAAGGCCTCAAATCTAGTAAGTTTGTTAATCTACCCTAGACACGACTGGCACGGCCACGGTTTGCTTATATATAGTAGTGTGCAAAAGTTTGGGCGCTCCAGTAAATTCCACGTTGTGTTGATTTTCTAAGTGAAGATAAGTTAACACATCCTCAACACCATAAAGGACCAGAGCACGCCTCTTGGGGCAGTCGTGGGCTGAAGGTTAGGGAACCAGCCTTGTGACCAGAAGGTCCCCGGTTCACCCTGAGTTGACAGGACATGACTGAAGTGCCCTTGAGCAAGACAACTAACCCCCACCTGCTCCCCAGGCAAGTGTGCTCAATGCCCCCAGTGTGTGTGCCTTCACTAGTGTGTATGTGGGTGTTTCACTGCACGGATGGATTAAATGCGGAGGTGAGTTTCCCCGTTGTGGGAATTAATAAAGGGTAATTTATCCAAATGCTGGTTTCCACTGGTTTAATCAGTCTTTAGCAACTGATCCTGTGTCTTTTGGCTTTGTTGGAAGCCACACCGGCATTTCGCAGATAAGACTGGACACCTCTGCTCTACAGATTGCTCTTGTTCTGCACTACTACTGTTTATTTACTGAATTTAACATGTACTAATTCACACATTAAATGTGGCCTGTGCACAAGTTAGGGCACATTTTATGCTTTGTTTTATTTTTTTCCAATATGTTAAACTCAGCAAATAAGTAGAAATTGTGCATCAAAATTTGCAGAAAAATACCAACTTATTTTCACTTAGAGAATCAACAGAACGTCATTTGACCGAGGGTGTTCAAACTTTTCCATCTGACCGTCTGCCCTCACAGAAAGTGCAGTCATTCAGGCAGACAGACACACAGACGTACTCTGGTGGGATTGTAACACCTAGAAGAACAGCGTAGCGGCTTGTCAGAGCGGTGTGTGTGTGCTCAGTGATGTGTAAGGTTGCTGGACGTGGAGCCTCTGTCACGCTGCCCTTTCCAGAGCTGTCAGCTCACTCACTGCCTCGCCCTCCAGAGCGAGTGTCTCTGTTTACTTACTGAGCTTCCAGCAAAATGGCCTATTTATACCGGTGTACGCGTTGGCGCTTCCCCCAGCACCCAGATCAGCGTGTGTGAAGCGGAAAACTCACGTTGCGTTACATTATCGTAACTCTGCCGATGCAGAGTTTGTAGCTAAGGGCGAGACCCAAATCCAGAATAAAAGACAAAGCAGAACGGTGAAACGCAATAACTCCCTCCATTGCGTTAGCACTGTTCTTTTACAATGATCTGTCTTCTTAACAGTAGCTGTGAGGGCTACTGAATAAGTCATAAGATGACTCTGAAGATACTTTTACACTTACGTAAAGTTGAAAAGGTTGACATTGCTCTGAATCTCATCTTCCTGTTGCATGTCTTCGGGAACTTTCTCCTCATTGCATCATGTGTTCGTTCTGTTTTAGCATCTGACATGCCATCGGTTCTTTTAAAGCCTCCGACAGGCTTGAGGAAGGGGGGCGTGCAATAA
>NW_023494797.1:16530000-16532500 GCF_904425465.1 Colossoma macropomum
TTCTTTGAGTGTAGAACCATTGTCTTTACTAAAGAACTGTTGAAGAACCATCATTTTTAAAAGTGTGCCTTGTTGGTCCTTCTTATCGATGTAAAGTTAATGAGATTATAGCTCACCTGTTGCCGCACAGTTTATATTGGTCATCCTCTAGTCCTTCATCAGTGGTCAGTTCCTGGCGTGTGATTGACCTTTTTGCTGCTGTCTACAGGAGATACTGCGGTATACAAGGACGGAGTCTACTGGATCATGGGCCGCACCTCAGTGGACATCATCAAGAGCGGAGGCTATAAGATCAGCGCTCTCGATGTGGAGCGCCACCTGCTGGCCCATCCCGACATCACAGGTACACACCAACACAAAACACAGTCACATATATATATATATATATATATATATATCTATATATATATATATATATATATATATACTATTCTTGTCTATATAAAGCACTTTGAATGAAAGGTGTTATATACATAAAGATTTGATTAATTGATTGATTGTTTTTCTTTCTCTATGTCAGACGTGGCCGTCATTGGAGCGCGGGATGCCACCTGGGGGCAAAAGGTGGTAGCAGTGGTGCAGCTGCAGAAGAGCAAGACTCTCACTCTACCTGAGCTGAAGGCCTGGGCCAGGTAACGTCACACTGCCCCTGTTGGTCAGGAGGTGTCATGGCAATAGAAAAGTGCTGCTTCACTTATAAATAAAGCAAGGAACCATTTTTCTCACCAGGAAAGTTTGTGCAGTACTGTATATATTTATTCTCCGTGCCCCGAATCCTCGGTCTGGAGTGATGAAATGTGCTGATGATGAAATGTTGTGTTAATCTGATGTTGACTGGCTGGGCGCTGGGTTAAAACAGTGTGTGAAGCCGCTGTGCGTCGGGCCGGGCAGGTTTGCGTCAGAGTGTGTATGTGGTTGAATCAGACGTCAGACTGGTGTTTCCCTCTGGACCTGCGCCAGACTGAAGTGGGCGTTTAAGAATGAGGCTTTTTGAGGCTAATACACACACACTCAGCTCCAAACACACTGATGAACAGCTGTGTGTTGGTGGGGAAGGGGGTCTGGAGGGTGGGATGCTGATGAATGAACTCCAGAATAACATTGTTCCATATAAAGTGTATTTCATAGAGCGTGGTGGTAGTAAACAGGATGGCCAAACATTTGTTTCGGTATGTATAAACTCTGAAATTAAACCATTTTAGGTGCATAAATGGCTTCCAAGATAGCGAGCATATCGGTCCACTGGCTTGATGAGGTCGGCACCCTCTGACCACCCAGATTATTGTCCTGCATACAAGCTCTAACTAGTTTTTAATCTCCTCAAACAGATTTTAAATGCACACAGACTTTTATTTTAGAAAATAATCTAAGACAAATATTACAAACAACTGAGAGAAAAAAGCCTTATATAAAATTATTTTTTATGTGCCAGATTAAAATTATTTACTAAACAAATTAACAAGGTATAACTAAAGAAAGGTAGAATGGAGAAATAAGTAAATTGGACTGAGAGTGGAAAATAAGTGATGATGAGTGGAATTTTGTCTATTACTCTGCTTAACCACCAGTGGGCCATCCGGAAAACGGTGAGCAAAACACCAGTGGACCGCCAGCTTTGCCATCAGTGGGTCAACAGAGGCTCACTGTCCTCTTGCTATCAGGGTTATTCTGGGATGTCCCTTCACTTTTTAATAACAACCATTTTTAACAGCCAAAGTAAACCTGAAATATTTTTACCATGCAAAATAGTAAAAACAAAGCTGAGTAATTCATAGATAAACCTGTCAGTATTGCTTTGTTTTCTTATTTGGCAGCTTTTTGTTCAAAATTTCCATCCCACATTAAATGGAGTAGCAGATACATTCTGGGGCCTGTATGGCTGAATGTAAGTGCTGCACCATTTAAGGTGGAACGGGAAATTTGAATAAGACACCAACTGTTAAGTCAGACATTGTTGGAATTTGAAAAATATTACGGTCACTCATGCTTTGTCAGGTGGCTTCTCAAATGGTGAAAACACAAGTGCTTGAGTTTGAGCGATTACAGACAAGACATGTAATTTTAACTTAATTATGCTATTTCTATAGGTCTTCTAAGTAAAGCCGGGGTTACACTACACGACTTTTACCCTGATTTTAGCCTCGATTCTCAGTCTGGCTGAGTCGGAGCTGGTCGGCTCTAGTCTGCAGATTTTTGGGTCAGTCGGAGTCGACAGTCGGAGAGAGAGTCGAGTCATGTCTGAGGGGTCACAGACTCTGATTTTTGGCCTCCTGATTGCGTTCCAGACCGGTCGGAGTTTATCAAACATTTGATTTTTTTTGACCCGACTCTGAGCGTAATCTAGTATAAACTGATCAACGACTCAATCTGAACGAACTCCTGCAACAGCCAATGAAAACTGAGAGCATGAAAGAAGAAAAAATACAGCAAATAAACAAAGAAAAATGGTGAAAAGTTATTCAGCAAAGCTTTTTAATGAGATGAGTTTAAAGCACAATCG
>NW_023494797.1:16537500-16557500 GCF_904425465.1 Colossoma macropomum
GCTCTGCTCAGCCTTTTATTATTTGTTTTTATTTCATGCTGATTTCATTGTTTGTGGAGTTAATCGAATTGTACGTCTTGAAGCGTTCTGTAAAAAAATACCACACACTGGTGAAGGGTGGATGTAAATATGTGGGGGGAGGGGCTGAGATTAATTGGTTTATTGTGTATGTATTGCGTAAGTATAAGTGCAGCTTGCTATTTATTATCTTATGTACTGTAATACAGCGCATGCTTTTGTATTTCTTGCATGCGTGTGTGTGTGTGTGTGTGTGTGTGTGTGTGTGTGTGTGTGTGTGTGAATGGGTTGTTTTGGTCTCGTTGTGGAATCCAAGTGTCCCCACAATGATAGAAAAACAAGACAAAATATGACATTGGAAAGTCTGATAGTTTTTAAAAAAATATTCTACATTAACATACAAAATCTTTTATTTCGACAAATTAAGATTCAAATGATCTCCTTTGGTTATTATTAGGATTTATTTCCATTTTAGGTCGGTCAACATTTAGCTGCAATCAAATATAGCTCCATTCCTTTATGGATAACCATAAACATACACAGCTGTATGCAGAAGTTTGAGCGCCTCTGGTAAAATGATGTTTTGTTGATTTTCTGAGTAAAAATAAGCACATCCTCTACAGAGAACACACTTACGCTCTTTTAATGCACGGTTACTGTTTATTTGCTGAATTTAACATATTGAGGGGTTCGGGGGCAACAAAAAATGGCCTATGGCACATTTTATAATACATGTTTTACATGATAAACTTACATAAACAGAAATTGTGCTCTAAAATCAGCAGAAAAATGCCGTATTTAAGTTTGTTCCCTGTACAGGACTTTTGCATGCCACTGTGTATATAATACATATGGGACGTGCAGTTCCGTAAAGGTACTTATATATCGCTGCTGTCGGAACAAAACCTCGTATTTCCATTTTTATTGTTTTTCAGTTTTTGACATAATTTGAAAATACCTGTTGTCCTTTACATTGTGTGTAAATTTCATGATGAATGGACCAAAACAAACGGCCCAAAATGACTTGGAAAAATGTCTGGTTCCATTGACTTCCATTAAAAGTAAAGTACGTTTTTTCCATCTCCTATAAAGTTTCGAGGTTTTGTTCCGACAGCGATGTGTATATAATACATAATAGATTTATTGTTATCATATATAGACATTCCCCATGTCCTGATATCATGTAAAAACGACCATGTGTGTGTTTTTGTCTTCAGAGAGCACATGGCCCCGTACACCATCCCCACCGGTCTGATCGTGGTGGAGGAGATGCCCCGGAATCAGATGGGGAAGGTGAATAAGAAGGACCTGCTGCGTCAGTTCTTCCCCAGCTAACATCACCGCCGCTCTGGAATCACTGCTGCAGGAATCAGTGCTCTTGGCTTCGCTCCAGGTTCATCCTGGTCTTCAGAGGAACGCTTGATCATCAAAGATCACTGATGAAGGGAGTAATGCATCAGTTTGCAAATTAAAGCCACTTTCTAGATAAAAACCTATATTTTAACCCTTTAATGCTGGGGTGTCAAACTCAGCCACTAAAGGGGCCAAATTAAATCTGTGGGCCAGAGAAAAAAAATGTTTTTATTTCATAATATATAATATATAATTACTGTTGTGCTATAACAAAAACTGGTGATTGGTTATTCAAAATATGCAAAAACATCAGCGGTACAGTATAGACACTTATAATAGTCTTTGAAATATTATATGAATACTTGAAATATCCAAACTTTAAATGTCCTCAGGTACTCAGTCTTTTGAAACTACCTATTTACTTGAACTAGACTCCTGACATCTTTTCTTTGCTGCTAGTTCATTAAGACTTGGGCTCAGTTTCTGAGCCGCTGAGCTGACGTTGGGTGTTTATATTGGTTGAACTGCAGCTGAAATGCAGCTGGTGTGTTTGGTGATATGACTGGTGTAGAATTGAGGTGTAACCACTGTCCCATAGGTACGTGTTGGGGAGTCGGAGTGCGCATTTCCGGCGCCTGTAGTGCAGCGCATTGTAAAACGGGCTAATATTAATAGAAAATTAAAATACTTTTGTGGGCCGGACAGGATTGTGGCCCTTGGGTTTGACACGTGGACTTTAATGAATACCCTAATTTTCCTTCTCCACCTTGTCTATTTTTCACATGTGATAAAATTTCGAAATGCGACAGATTTTATTATTCTGTTATTGTCATTGTGAGTAAAATGTTTTGAGAGTTTATATATCAGTATGTGTTACATGCTGGGTTGCTAATAATCCAAGGTACTTCACAATGTTTGGAGAAACACCTGAGCATTAAAGGGTTCAAATATGATTACTTAATATAAAATCACTCTGGCAGTGCAGCCACTGTTGTGCTGGCATGCTGTGGCAGGAAATTCAGTAGTTCTGCTGGAGAAGGTGAGTATTGACTTTAGCCTGATGGTTCTGAGCGTCCCTGACCCCTGCACTGAGTTCTGTAGCTTTGCTGCTCCTTCACATGACTGAAGGTTTAAAGATTCAAATCAAAGGAAATTGAGTTTTATGATGCCGTGTTACAAATTAGGGATGAAAATACTCAAAATTGATAAAAAAAAATCACAGTATTTGTTAAAATTTATTGAAAATGTTTTAAAAGAATGAACACATATTGAATTGATTTCAGTACAGCTATATTGATAGACTTTTTATTGAACCTTCTTTTTGTATTTTTAACACCATAAATACTGCTACAGTTGATGAGTTAGGACCAGCACTACTACTGTTTACTGTTCAGATTGTTTACTGCATGCTTTGCAGGGAAGCTGTAGCAGTAGTAGAGCCTAGTCCAGGGGTCGGCAACCCAAATGTTAAGAAGAGTCATTTTGTCCTTTCAATAAAAATCAAACCACCTTGGTAGCCACAACATTTCATATCCATTTTACCATCTTGGCTGTAATTATGTCTCAGTATGTGCTGATGAATTAATATAAGCTAAAAAATATATACAAAAAACACAGACTTATTTTGCTCTGCTTTAAGCTTTAGCTCAGCTGTTGTCACTTTTCTTGCATCTCCGGCAGGAAACTTTGCCTCAAAAGTGGAACAGTTTCTTGTAAAATGTCTCCCAACATTTAATTTTTCACGAGGCTGAAGTCGCTTCTCATTCGCCAGCTTCTTGCTCGAATTTTCCCGCTCCACCTTAAATGGTGGCTGAGGCATCAGAATGGAACTGCTGCACCATTTAAGGTGGAACATGAAAATTGGAACAAGAAGCTGGCGAAATCGTTGCAGATTAAACGTATCAGGAAACCAGCTGGAGTGATTCTAAATGCACATAAATTAGTCTCCAAATTATCGGTGTTCGTCTTAAATCTTTCTCTGTGCCATTTCGTTAGCTACTAGCTAGGCGAGACCATATCTGCGTTGCTATGGTGACCAGCAGTCTGCATGCCAACCTTCAGGGTTAAAGGGTGAAAAAGCAGTTCTACATCAACTCCAGTGTTTAAGACCATTTACTGTTAAACTGTGTTGAACGATCAGCAGAACTTTATTTTACTGTAAAGGAGGATTATTTTATTTTTACCTACAAATCTGGAGCCACAACAGGACAGAAAAAGAGCTGCAGGTTGCCGACCCCTGGACTAGAGACTATTTAAAAAGACTGCAATTATTGACGTTTGAAATGGTGTGATTAGGTTTTACACTACAGTATATTATTAAAGGGCCCATGTCATACTGAAAAACTCATTTCTTTCGATTTTTTGATAAAAGAGTTTGATGTAGTCTGTAAACATTGTTTTAAGACATGCCATTCACTCCTCAGTCCTTTAAGTCCTTTCATGGTAACTACACTGCAGAAACAGCCTGTTTTGGATTCACTATTTTTTGATGTCACAGTAACAAACTCATTTACATACATCCACCTATTCAGCCTAAGACAGTTCAGCCAAAGCTGAACTTATAAGGAAAGTTTCAGCCCGGCCTGCTTATTGAAGGAGGTGCAATACAATAAGGCCAATCAGAATAGAGCTCATTTACATATAGTCAGCCTTAAAAGCACAGCAGCCTGTTTAATTTTAAGGGATAAAGCGAGGTTGGAAAATGAGCATATAAAAATCAGATGCATAAAACCAAACAAATGTTATAAAAAGGGGAAAACAAATATAATACAAGGAAAATGTAGGATATGGGCCCTTTAGAAAACAGGTACCATCCCATCCCCCTATAGCAACAGAGGTGCTAATCATTTTCTCATATAATTTTAATTTTCTAACAGCAACCACATTCACATTAGTGCATATTTTAAAGGTGAACAGAAATGTGATATGATAGTTGCCCAGCTGCACTGGCCGGTATGTGACGCAGCAGCTGCGCGGGTGACCTGATGCTCAGGTGGCTTGTTAAACAGCGCGACGCAGGTGCTGTATGAACAGTGGTGTGAAAAGATATTGTACCAGGCTTCACACTTATCAGAGGAAACCTCCACCTTCCCACAGTGTTTGCAGTGAGGGAGAACTTACTCTAGGAGGCTGAAATAGGGAGTGAAATCACAGAATGTAGATAATAGTCTCCTGTGTTTATGTGGGAAAGTATAAATAAATGTTTAATCAGAAGGATTATGATAAGTTGCACTGTAATGTTTTAGTTGAGAAATGCACAAAAAATTACTGTGAATTTTGTGGGATTGATCAACAGGTGGGCAATATGGTGTGAAATTCTTTGTAAGAAAATGATTTAAAGAATAAAAATGTTTAATTTATTAATATGTGTTAAGTAGTGTGTTTGTTTTAATGCACTATTTGAAAAGGAAAACATTATTACATGTGAGTACTCATATATTACGCAACATTAATATTACATATAAATACTACTATATACTCATATATACACACACACACACACTATATGGACAAATGGACAAAAGTATTGGGACACCTACACATTACACCCACAGGAGCTTTTATGACTCCCATTCTAAATCCATATGCATTAATATGGAGTTGGTCCCCCTTAGCAGCTCTAACAGCTTCCACTCTTCTGGGAAGCTTTCCACAAGATGTTAGAGAGTGTCTGTAGGAATTTCTGCCCATTCATCCAGAAGAGCATTTGTGAGGTCAGACACTGATGTTGGTCGAGAGGGCCTGGCTCACAATCTCCGTTCTAGTTCATCCCAAAGGTGTTTGATGTGGTTGAGGTCAGGGCTCTGTGAGGGCCAGTCCAGTTCTTCCACACCAAACTCACCCAGTCAGGCCTTTATGGAGCTGCTTTTGTGCACTGGGGCTCAGTCATGCTGGAACGGAAAAGGTTCTTCCCCAAACTGTTCATACAAAGCTGGACACATAGAATCGTCCAGAATGTCTTGGTCTGCTGAAGCATTAAGATTTCCCTTCACTGGAATTAAGGGGTCTAGACCAACCCCTGATAAACAACCCATATCATCATCCCTCCTCCACCAACTTTACAGCTGGCACAGTGCAGTCAGTGAGGTAACGTTCTCCTGGCATTCACCAAATATATGCCACTGTGTACATATATATATATATATATATACACACACACACACAGTATATATATATATATATATATTTATGGGACATGTTATGATACATAGGTATTTACATATATATAATACATACTAGACATATGTACAATCCAACTTTAAGATTTTGTGTAAAAAAAATTGTGTCTGTGTGATTTAATACTGTGTTTTAGCACAAAATACAATACTGCGTTGTGTATGTAGTATATTCAGGTTTTTGTGTTGTTCTGTGTTACATCATACAGTGTACAGCATTCCTACCTTAATAAATCACTACAGTTAGAGAGAGAGAGAGAGAGGAGTGAGAGGCAGTAATGGGCTGTGAGCCAGAGCCACTCCAGTGTGTGTGTAGAAGAGTGTCAGTTCTACCTGCACAGAAACGACACTGAAAATAAAACACAATAGTGGGTTGACAGAGTTAGTCATGCCGGAGACAGAGAGAGAGAGAAACATAGATCTCTCTCTTCTCTCTCTCTCTCCCTCCCCCTCTCCTTCATTTTCTATCATCTATTACTATCACTTTCTATCACCTCTCTCTATTGTTCTCTTTTTTCTCTTTCTCTCTCATTTCATTCTCTCTCTCACTTTGCAGTCTATCTCTCTCTCTTTCTCTTCTCCTATCTCCTTTACTTTCTCCATTTTCTCTCCCTCTGCTATCTTTTCCTCTCTCTCCCCACACTCTCACTTTTGTTCTTTCTGTTTCCTCTCTTCCTCCACTCCCCCTCTCTCTCCCTCTCCCACTCTTACTTTTTATTCTCTCTCTCTCTCTCTCTCTCTCTCTCTTTATTGTTCTGTCTTATTCTCTCTCTCCTCTCTTTCACTGTTTTCATTCTTTCACTTTCCAGTCTCTCCCTCTTTCTCTTTCCATCTCTTATATCCTTTACTTTCTCCATTCTGTCTCCTTCTGCTATCTTTTCCTGTTTCTCTCTCTCTCTGTCTCTGTGTCCCTCTCTCTCTCTCTCTCTCTCTCTCTCTCTCTCTGGTCTCTGGTCTCTGGAGAGCTGATTAAGTGAGCGGTGTTATTGATCTCAGTGCTGGCTGTGGAAGGCTGATGTTCAGGGAGGAGTGAAGTGGCGTTTGTCAGACAGGGTGGGGGGGGTGAGGGGGATGTGGGGGACAGAGGGAGTCGAGTGTGGCGGGCACTTTGAGACTTGACACTGATAGGGACGAACACTGCCCTTCAGAAGTTTGGGGACATCTTAACTTTTCAACATGTGAAAGTTTTCTTTGTTGGTTTCTAAGCTGCTGTAAGCTGAACAGATCACAGGTTAAAGTGTTCATGGTGGAGCTTGAAATGTTTGTCCAGACTCGACAGGACTGGACTGCTCACTGCTCACCTGCGTTGAGCTTGCATCGGGTTCAGATTTTACGTTTGGGGTCTTACAGCCCACCGTCCACTTTAATCAGGCCTGATAGAGTCACTCACTCATGAATTCAGCACTGAGACCCCCATGAGAAAATGTGCAGGAATTAAAGCAGCACATTATGTGAAGTTTATCCAGACTAAAAAAAAGTTTAGGATATGGTTCGAAAGCATTGTTTGATGAATAAATTTGGTCATTTTAGACAATTCATTATATATATAACTGTTGTCGGAAGAAAACCTCATTTCAGTTTTTGACATGATCTGAAAATGCCTGTTACTCTTTACATTGTCTGTAAATTTCATGAGGAATGGACTAAAAGAAACGGCCCAAAATTACTTGGAAATAATTCTGGTTCTGACTTACATTAAAAGTAAGGTATGTTTTTTCCTTCTCCTGTAAAATTATCCGATTGGAGATACAAGGTTTTGTTCCGACAGCAGCGAAATGCAGTATTATATTTTGTGTTGGTTTTATTTGTGATCTAATGACTGCTCTTATCACTACACAGTCATTCATCCACTGCTAACGAAGTTTGTTTGGTCCGTTTCGAACACAAAATTAGATGATGCGGTTCAGGTTAGGTTCTAACAATAATGTTGTCCAGTTTTTGGACGAGTTTGAACTTGGTGCTGTGGTTCGGGTCGGGCTCGGACAGAAAGTTCTCCACCCGTGGTAAAACTGAAATGTTTCGTTGATGTTTTATCATTTTTTCCAGCATGTTAAATTCAACAAATAAGCAGCAATTGTGCATCAAAATATAATTTTGACAAGAGGGTGCCCAAACATTCAGGTTTAGAACAAAGCTTAAGGCCCAGTTACAGCTCTGGTTTGTGGCTGTGATGTCACAAACATGATGAATTTAAAACAGGCTGTTTTTGCAGAATAATTTTCATATCATCATTGTCCAAAGAAACTAAGTATCTCCAAAAAGGTAAAGCAAAACATTTTTGACTTTTAATGTACGTTAATGTAAAGAGATCTTTATTTCAAGCAGTTTTAGAGCTTTTCTGTTGGTCTGTTTATCATGAAATTTCCACACAATGTAAAATTCTCAAAGTATGTCAAAATGTTTTTTGTTTTTTTTGTTTTTTTAATTTATTTTGGACAGTGATGATATATGGACTGTGGAGTGAACTGTATGTTTCCAAAATTATAATTATATAAGTTTATTATTACAATATGTGCATGTATGATTTAGGCCTTTAACTCATTAAAGCCTTCGTTAGTCGAGGCTGATGCTGCAGCAAAGAGGGACGAATTCAGTCGTGAAAGATCAAACACTCAAAGAGGAAATTTCAAAAGAAGGCGAGGTGTCCCCAAACTTTTGACTGGCAGTGTAGTTGTGAAGTGTGTGTGTGTTTTGGGGGTTTTCTCCCCAAGGCTCTGAGATGATGGAGTGTGTGCAGCTTCAGTCAGACACTCCTGGCATAAACACACACACACACACACATGCGTGCGCGCCCTGCTTGCCTGCTTGCTCAGTGAAGCGTGTGTAGAGGCCTGTCTGCAGATGGACGCTTATTGGGCTCCAGGGCCCTGCGGGACCACCAGGGACCAGCAGAGAGAAGGGCAAACGTACTGCGCTGGACTTCTCCCACTCACACGCACTCACACAGCCAGCCAAATGCCACAGAGGTCTGACTCTGATTGGCTGAGAGCAGCAGGTCTGTTAGCTCCAGTGTTGTGAAGTTTAGAGGAGCTTTAGCTTTAGTGCTGTGCGCTGTTGAAAGCTGGTGTGTTGAGTGAGTGACTGTTGTTCTTACACCTCTCTCTCTCTCTTACTCTGTCTTTCTCTTGCTATCTCTCTCTCTACTTCTACTTCTGCCTCTGTCTCTCTCTCTGTATCTTTCTCCTTCGCTCTCTAGGTCTGTGGCTCTTGCTGTCTCTCCTGCTCTCCTTCTCTCTCTCTGTTTTTTGACTCTAAAAACCCTTTATTAAAGCATCATAATAAATGATTATATATATATATATATATGTGTGTGTGTGTGTGTGTGTGTGTGTGTGTGTGTGTGTGTAGGAAAAACCTACTTTACTTTTAATGTAAGTCAATGGAACCAGACTTCTTTCAGGTCATTTTGGGCCATTTTTGGTTCATTCATCATGAAATTTACACACAATTTAAAGGGCAACAGGCTTTTTCACACTATGGCAAAAACTGAGATATGAAGCTTTATTCCAACAGCAACGATTTGTATCGTTTACACTCATCAGTCCATTATAACCTTACTTCACGTCACATGTCCAGTTTTGGTGTCCTACCTGGACGGAGCATCTCATTTTATAAATTTAATATTTTTTTGAGCTCGAGTTTTGGAAAGGTTTTTTTTTTTAACACATCGTCCTTATATCTTACTTATATAGAATTTTCTCAGAAATATCTACTGAAATATGAATCAGTTTCAGTAGTGACAATTCTGTAATTGAGCAGACAAATGCTAGCCAGCACATTACTAGAAAACATAGCTTTGAACAGCTGTACACACATAAAATCAGAATAATTTTCATTAAAACCCCCAAAAAATACTTAACCCCTTAACAAGCCAAGCTTTATTACACACTTCTATAACCTAAGAATAGCTCCATTAGTTTGCATTGAAGTCCCTGTAGATACTGAATAATAAGCCTTAGTATGAAATCAGCCTGGACTGAAGGGGTTAATTGCAGCAAATATGTGTTTCAGTAGTCACAGTTATTAATGTTCCACACTGATTATCAGACTTTGGGACACATTTACTTCAAAACACTGGGATCTAACTGCTCACCATGTGGCTGTGAGGGACAGGGATGCAGCCTCACTTCCTGCCCTAAAATGCTCTGTCTACTAACGAAAACTTTGTGTTTTAGGGGCTGACATGAAAACCTGGAACAGCATTTTGAATATACACCAATCAGGCTTAACATTATGACCACCTCCTTGTTTCTGCGCTCATTGTCCATTTTATCAGCTCCACTTACTATATAGGTGCAGCACTGCTGTGTCTGATCCACTCGTACCAGCGCAACACACACTAACACACCACCACCACGTCAGTGTTACTGCAGTGCTGAGAATGATCCACCACCCAAATAGTACCTGCTCTGTGAGGGTCCATGGGGGTCCTGACCACTGAAGAACAGGGTAAAAGGGGGCTAACAAAGTATGCAGAGAAACAGATGGACTACAGTCTGTAACTGTAGAACTACAAAGTGCACCTATATAGTAAGTGGAGCTGATAAAATGGACAATGAGTGTAGAAACAAGGAGGTGGTCATAATGTTATGCCTGATCAGTGTATATATGTATGTATATACATAATCACTACCGGATGTTTCATTTTATATTTATTCACTGTTAGAAATTAAACTGAAGGCTGCTTTGCACAATACTGTATATGCATATATAGAAGCAGTAAATAAAAAATTAAACATCTACTCATACATAAATATTATTACTCTTATTTACCTCCAAAGTTTGATTCTTACCTCCACAGCACGCCTGAAATGACAGGTATGTTTTATTTATCAGTGAACGAGTTTGATCAGTATTTCTCTCATGTTCTTATTTGCATATTTCCCTTTCACCCCTCATTCCGGTTGCTGTAGTTGCTGCGCTGTTGTTATTGATGCGCAGAGGCTCTTGCGCTAAACTTTTCGCTGCCATGATGATCAATATTAAATTATCATGTCCCAGCACTCATAACTTGGTGTGCTCGACAATAGGCAGAGACAAGGTCATGGGAGAATAAATAGCAGGCAGACTGGCTAATGATCTATCATTCTGGACGAGCTCCGGCACCCTAGAGCTGGCCAGCTGACAGCGCCATTAATAAAAGCTGCTTGGAGCGTGATCGATCGCTCTGATGGATGATCACAGCCACAAATACTATAAAACACCTGGCCGTCAATCCGGAGAGGGCGGCCCATCCACGCCATACACACCCCACTCCATCATACACTCTGTACACCGCACTACATACACCACAATGCAATACACACAGCACAACCTTCCCCAACAAAAATCAAATACACTGTTATATGTTGTTGGACATCTTCTAGAATATGAATAGAGCATTTTATGGTAAGTGTAAAGTTATATGCAAATGTTTGTTTGATTTTTGAAGTGAATAGAATGAAACAACAACAACAATAATAATAATAATAATACTAATAATAAACATGAAACAATAATAATAAACATAAAATACTTCAGTTCATTTACATCTAAGTAATAAAACATGAAAATGGTTAAATAGTAGATGTGCAAAAGTTTGTACACCCTACCGAGTCTACTGAGATCTCACTCTTTGCAAACACTTTTTGTAGCCAGGAGTCTTTCGATTCCTGTTTTAGGAATTTTCCTCCACACTTCCCTGCAGAACACTGCTAGTTTCTATTTTGGCCTATTTTAAGCCATTTTGCAGATTCATCAGATTTTCAATCAAGTTCACATGGCTTAAAGGTGTAGTTAGCGATTCTGGAGAAAGATTGTTGATATTTGAGCTCACAGCAAAACAAATACACCAGTGCTCCTTCATGGACGCGCATCGTCAAGGCAAACAACAATGCGCTAGTAAGCCTGTTATTTTTAGATCTTCATGGGCATTAAACCCTTCGCAAATGTAGTTCGGATGAACACCAGGCTGTAACGTTAGAGTGTCCAGTGACACAGCAAGTAACGTGACTAATGTTAGCTAGATCTTGGGTTAGCAAATGGTCACTACAATTGCTGCTGCAGGGCTGATCAGTTGGGATTAGCAATCACAAACATTAGCAAGCAAGACAAAACAATACTGACCCTTCTGGTTCTGCGAAATGGCCAAAGATATATTGATGTTACCCACCTGTAAAGCAGAAACAGAGCAACCTCTTCCGTTTTCTTGCCTTTCAACTCTTGATGAAGATGAAGTCAGCTTCTTTTTCACCATTTAAGGTGGAACAGGTCAAACAAGGCTCATCAACTCTCGGAAGTCTTTCTACCATTTGAACGTCTCAGATGTTGACACAGTCTCCTCTTTGGCTGTTTCTCAGCCATCTCTCCTTCTTGACAAAGTGTGGAGGTCCTTCTGTCCTGTGCACGAGCACGAGTGCTCCCTTTTTGCTGATTGGCTGGAATAGTGTTGTGTCGTTCAGGCCAAACCACTGTTTCCCATATGCAGATCTAGGGCTGTGGACGAACACCAGATTTTTGCAGCGTGCACACTGAACGGACAGCTAGCAGGAGGTGTTGCATGTCAGTGTGTTGACTGATTAAAGTAAAGTAAAAGTAGAGAGGCGCTTATGTTCATTACTGTTGACGGTGACAGCAGCCGTAATGATTTGACCTCAAATGCTTGTTGAGTTGAGGAAACGTTCCCGACTTTTCCAAACAGGGATTCACAGTTGAGGAAGAGTCAGAGGTTGGAAATTCCAGGTTAAGAGTTTTAGCTGAACTCAACATTAATGCTTGTTTTATGTTCTCTGTAGTTCTTCACAGCACTGCTGTTTAATCCACTCAGACCAGCGCAACACACACTAACACACCACCACCACGTCAGTGTTACTGCAGTGCTAAAAATGATCCACCACCCAAATAGTACCTCCTCTGTGAGGGTCCATGGGGGTCCTGACCACTGAAGAACAGGGTAAAAGGGGGCTAACAAAGTATGCAGAGAAACAGATGGACTACAGTCTGTAACTGTAGAACTACAAAGTGTACCTATATAGTAAGTGGAGCTGATAAAATGGACAATGAGTGTAGAAACAAGGAGGTGGTCATAATGTTATGCCTGATCAGTGTATATATGTATGTATATACATGGTCACTACCGGATGTTTCATTTCATGTTTATTCACTGTTAGAAATTAAACTGAAGGCTGCTTTGCACAATACTGTATATGCATATATAGAAGCAGTAAATAAAAATGAAACATCTACTCATACATAAATATTATTACTCTTATTTACCTCCAAAGTTTGATTCTTACCTCCACACCAGGGCTGTGTACGAACACCAGATTTTTGCAGCGTGCACACTGAACGGACAGCTAGCAGACCTTGAGGAGATGTTGCACGTCTGTGTGTTGACTGATTAAAGTAAAAGTAGAGAAGTGCTTACTGTGTTCATTACTGTTGACGGTGACAGCAGCCATAATGATTTGACCTCAAATACTTGTTGAGTTGAGGAAACGTTCCCGACCTTTTCCAAACAGGGATTCACAGTTGAGGAAGCGTTTTCTTTGTTTTTTCTGAGTCAGAGGTTGGAAATTTCAGGTTAAGAGTTTTAGCTGAACTCAACATTAATGCTTGTTTTATGTTCTGAGGTTTAAATAAGTTAACACGTCTTCTACAGAGGACACGCGTCTGCACATTTTAATGAACAATTGTCGTTTATTTGCTGAATTTAGTATTTTGGCAAAAAAATGTTTTTTTTTGTTTTGTTTTTTTTTGTATATTGGACAGATAAAAATGCTCCAAAATCACTTGGAATAAAATCTCTTTACATTAATTTACATTAAAAGGGAAGATTGTTTTTAGTCTCTCCTGTAAATATTTTGGAGACATGTTTTTCTTTGCACAGCGATGATATGACTGCAACTTTTCAAGAGAAAGAAAAAGCGCTCTTAACTTTTAATGTATGTTAATGTATTGCGAGTAAATTTGGAGCATTTCTATTGGTCCATTCATGGTGAAATGTTATGAAAAACAGCTGGTGTTTTAAATGATGGCATGTTCTGCTGCCAGAACATTTCTGTAAACAAGATTTTTAATCTCAGTGGTTAAAACAGAATAAAATACATGTGCAGGTCAGTGTAGCAGTCAGCAGATGCCTTCCCCATTCTGTAATAAGATGTAGTGGTTATTGACCCGTTTTGCCACCTCTCAACAACTTGTGCGGGTGATATTTATCTCCCCATCTCTCTCACAGCCTCGGACGCTCTTCTCTCTTACTCAGCACTTGAGGTTCCTCTGAGCTCAGTGTGGAGTACACGAGCTGAGTGATGCTGTCTCTGTCCGAGGCTGTATCGATACCTGTACATCGATTTAAAGCCATGTTCTCATCCATCTGGATGATTATTGATTGTGTGGAGCTGTGGGGAGACGGGACCTGACTCTCAGAGTGGGACAGATCCAGCCGAAAAAGACTGGTAAGAGTGAGCAATATGATAAAAATATAATATCATAGTATTTGAAGACATTTTCCACATGCAATATGCATGACCACTAGCACAAAATCAGGGGATGACCAGGACTTCGATCGCCCTCCACTTTCTGAAATTTTGCCAGACAGTTTTGGCCGGTTGCAGGATGGTTGTTGAAAAAAGTGCACAGTTTATATTACTGACAATTTCACAAAAAATATAATGTTCTAGAAAGAGCATGTTGCATTTGTTTACCTTCAGCATATATTGTCCCTGTCTGTGTTGTAATACACAAGATTTTTATTCATATGTTTGTATATATATATATATATATATATATATATATATATACCGATCAGACGTAACATTATGACCACCTCCTTGTTTCTACGCTCATTGTCCATTTTATCAGCTCCACTTACTATATAGGTGCACTCTGTAGTTCTACAGTTACAGACTGTAGTCCATCTGTTTCTCTGCATACTTTGTTAGCCCCCTTTTACCCTGTTCTTCAGTGGTCAAGACCCCCATGGACCCTCACAGAGCAGGTACTATTTGGGTGGTGGATCATTCTCAGCACTGCAGTAACACTGACGTGGTGGTGGTGTGTTAGTGTGCGTTGCGCTGGTCTGAGTGGATCAGACACAGCAGTGCTGCTGGAGTTTTTAAACACCTCAGTGTCACTGCTGGACTGAGAATAGTCCACCAACCAAAAATATCCAGCCAACAGCGTCCTGTGGGCAGCGTCCTGTGACCACTGATGAAGGACTAGAGGATGACCAACACAAACTGTGCAGCAGCAGATGAGCTATCGTCTCTGACTCTACATCTACAAGGTGGACCGTCAAGGTAGGAGTGTCTAATAGAGTGGACAGTGAGTGGACACAGTGTTTAAAAACTCCAGCAGCACTGCTGTGTCTGATCCACTCAGACCAGCGCAACACACACTAACACACCACCACCACGTCAGTGTTACTGCAGTAGTGAGAATGATCCACCACCCAAATAGTACCTGCTCTCCATGGGGGTCCTGACCACTGAAGAACAGGGTAAAAGGGGGCTAACAAAGTATCAGAGAAACAGATGGACTACAGTCTGTAACTGTAGAACTACAAAGTGCACCTATATAGTAAGTGGAGCTGATAAAATGGACAATGAGCGTAGAAACAAGGAGGTGGTCATAATGTTACGCCTGATCGGTGTATATATATATATATATATATAATATATATATATATATACAATGGTGTGAAAAAGTGTTTGCCCCCTTCCTGATTTCTTATTCTTTTGCATGTTTGTCACACTTTGAACACCTCATGCAAATTATATTTTTTCTTGATTTTGTAAGTGAAAAAAGTGAATGAACACATCCTCTACAGGGAGCACACGTTAATATGACATTTTTCTGCCAATTTCAGTGCACAATTTCTATATATTTACATATTTTAACATATTGAAAAACAAATATAACATACAATATATGTCAACTTACAAAGGCCACATTTTATGTTCCCAATATGTAATAGCATATGTAATATGTTAGCAATTGTGCAATAAATAGCAATTGTGCTTTAAAACGTGCTGAAGTGTGTCTCTGTAGAGGACGTGTTCACTTATTTACACTTGACCAGGGGTGCTCAAACTTTTGCTCAGAACTGTATAGTAACTAAAGCACACATGTATATATTGTTTGCACTACATACATGCACGAGTCTTAACTCCGTAAGGCACTTTGAGTTACAACTGTTTGAATGAAAGGTGGAACATGAACAAAGGTTTGATTTATTGATTGATTGATTCAAATATAGCCACCATTGGAGCATGGGGCGCCACCTGTAGTAAAGTGGTAGTATCTGCAGAAGGGCAAGACCAGAGAACTTGTACAGAGGAGAATTACTACTCTGTAATGTCTTCCGGGTTTCTCAAACACTAGAGGGCGCTCCCGAGCCCAAAATGAATGGGTTGAGATGGAGCATTTGAGCAAAATCATAGTTTATAAATGTTTACATTTTACATTTTTTAAATTTTTAATGTAAAAGAATACAATAATTTCCTGAACACTAAACAGCTTAAAACATCTTAGCACCGCTGTTATATTTTAAGAGCTTTTGAACTTGAGTTACAAGGGTTTAAAACAGCGCCTCATGTATATTCATGACGTCAGTGAGCGCAGACAGCCAATGATCTGCTCCCCTCACCAACCAATCAGCACTCAGTAGCAGTAATGCCAGCGTTCTGCTGCCCTAAAACCCGTTTGCTGTCGAAAGAGGAAACAAACAGGTGTTTTCTTTGCTTTTTTAGTTAAACACATCCTCCTACTTTCTAAAATTAAAGGAAAGTTCTGAGCGAGTGATTAGAAACTATTTTAACTTTTCTTTTTTAGCTGTTTAGCTCCACTCACATTCCACTTATTGAGGACTCACTTGAAGGCACCCTCTGCTGTTTTGCAGTCCTGTTTTAGATATAACGAGAGAAATAGGAAGTGGCCAGGCTCCTCATAAAACGGCTCTGAGCTGAAGGCTTGGGCCAGGTAACTTCACGCTGCCCCTGCCGGTCAGGAGGTGACACGGCAATGGAAAGGTGCTGCTTCACTATGTGAAGCAAGTAGTCATTTTCCTCACCTGGGGATTTCTCGCAACACTGTGTCCTTTAGAGCCTCGAGGCTGAAACTTTAGCATAAGCTAAAGAAGAGTCACTTAGTTAGCTTTAATGGCCTTTACTGTTTATACTGCTAACTATAAGAAAATCATGTGGGCAGCAGTGCCCCAAACTTTTTCTTCATAACACAGCTTGTGTTTCTGAGGGTCCCTCACCACCTCAGCACACATAATTACCCAACTGACATTTCATCCCGAAGATCCACACATACGACTCTGGAGTTAAAGCTGAAAAAAGCAGAGATGCGAGGCGGGGAACAGATCGATAAGAGGTGGCCTGCATTCTAATGCCTCGTTAATGGGCCGGGGTATTAATTATTCAGCGGAGGCCATTTTAGCTCCTCGTTAAAGTGGCAGCTGGGAGGAGAAATATGCATCGCTGTACGACATGTCCAGGGTCATTACCGAGCCTGTCCTTTCCACACATACACACACTGAGCGCTTTATCTGTGCAGCCTCTTTACTCCGTCTGTGTGTGCGTGCCTCTATTTTGGTGTGTGTGAAATTCCGGCTCTCTCTCCAGATGCATATCGGCCCATCATGGCATCTCGCTCGCCCCATCCATCAACCCGCGGTGCATCTTTAATGCAGTAGAATGGCGGTGGGGCGTAAGGGGGAAATTAAGATTCCCCTGCTCGGCCCACGGTGGCGCTACGTAAGCACAGGCCGCGTGACGGGATTCATAATGACAGGCTGCAGCACACTGGCCTACTAAACCCCCCGCATTTGATTTATTTCTTCCCTTTTTACCACCACAACAAACGCTGAGTCCCCAGACTCAGACACTCACACATACAAGGGTTAGCAACCATCAAGGATTGGCCTTAAAACCCCTTAAACTGCAAGGGTCCACATGTGGGCCATCAGTTCAGTTCCCCATAACACTTCCAGAGGCGAACCACGACTGTTGTGCTTTGTTTACGTTCCGTCGTTCCATTGTTCCATCGTTCCGTCCATGCCTCATAACGGAATTAGCAACGGTAAACAGACCACAGCAGCATGATCATGTAAACATTGCCCCTTTATAGATGACGATAGTCACTATTTTATCCTAAAACATGTTTAGAACACATGCGATTGTTTCTAATATGCTGCAAAAAATGGTCTCTTGGGAAGTGAAATTATCTTAAATCTAGCTGACGTCAAATATTTCTCACTTTGAGATTGTTGGAAGTTTATTATAGGATTTATTTGTTCATCGTCTAAGCTGCTTATCCTGTTCTGGGTCGTCGACGGTGCTGGAGCCTATCCCATTGGGAGGACGGCAAAAACACCCTGGACAGGTCACCAGGCCATCGCAGGGCAGACACACAGACATATACATTCACACACTCACACCCAGGGGCAGTTTAGTTTCTGCAATTGGCCTGACTGCATGTCTTTGGACTCCATACAGAAAGGACCCTGGTTGCCCGGCCGGGGAATCAAACCCAGGTCCTTCTTGCTGTGAGGCGACTGCAACACCGTGCTGCCCTATTATAAGATTATTTAACTGATTTGAAGATATTTTTACTTGTTTTCGTTTATTTAATTAACATTTGCTTGTTCTGAGGAATGTGCTTGAAACAAAATTATCTGCCAAAACAGTGAGATAATTTGGCTTCCAACAACTAAAAAAAGTTAAATAGTCCTGTAATGAGCTTACAATAATCTCAACATGACAAATATCAGATATATTCACTACATTTAAGATATTTTCACTTGCCAAGATACCATTTTTTGCAGTGTAGCGTATTTTCGTTGACGTTCAGGAGTTGATGTACATGAAAGAGTACGCAACTACGACCATTTAGCGCCTGTATATTCTTGTGATGGAATGTTCTGCTTACTGCTTCAGTTGCCCAGAATTCTCTGCTCTATTAGAAACAATGGAATATCCAGGTTGTTGTCATCCATCTTCTGCCAAAATGCAAGCCCAAGCTGCAAAAACAGCCTGTTTTAATTTTTTTTTTTTTTGCAATGCCAGAAAGGCAGATGCAATTACATACACCCACCTATTCAGACTACTGCAGTTCAGCCCCACCCACTCAGTTACAAGGAGTGTTTCAGCCCAGACTGCACAGTAGAGTGCAGCCAATCAGAGCAGAGCTCATTTACATACATTAGTCTTAAAGATACAGGAACAAAAAGCCTGGTTAGTTCTAAGAACTAAAGAGATTATGGAAAATGGTCGTACAAAAATGAATTACGTCTGTTTTGGGTACATAATCCTATACAGATGTCATTAGTGGATGGCAGAACAAAGAAATACATACATATATATATATATATATATACATACATACATACATCATCTAAACCGCTTATCCTTCTGGGTCGCGGTGGGGTGCTGGAGCCTATCCCAGCTGTCATTGGGCGGAAGGCAGGATACACCCTGGACAGGTCGCCAGTCCATCGCAGGGCAGACAGACAGACATACACAGTCACACACACACTCACACCTAGGGGCAATTCAGCATGTCCAATCAGCTTGACTGCATGTCTTTGGACTGTGGGAAGAAACCGGAGTACCTGGAGGAAACCCATGCAGACACGGGGAGAACATGCATATATATATATATATATATATATATATGTACATACACACAGTTAGTTCGAACCAATCAACCAATCAGCCACGAAAGCTGATTGGTCGAGAAGCATTCTAACCGTGATACAGTGTTTGTGAAAAATCCATGCTGTTATGGTGAAATAGCAGCACAGGTTTTTCACAAACACTGTATCACTCCGCTGAGACACCTTTGCTAAGCAATGACTTTGACAGCTGTAGGAGACGCTCAAGCCATTCAAATGTTTTTACTTCTTACTTTGCGCACAAACAAAATGGATACTTTTAAGATCACATTTGACTGACGGCCGATTTGGTCTAGCAGAGTTCACTCGCTGCATAGTCTGCTGTAAGCCTCGCCTTTTGAAGTATGGTGTCACGCATTCAGCAAAGTTTGACACGGAGACGGACTCCATTTCCCAGAATCCTCAGGGAAGTCACGTGACCGAGCAACTGCCCTCCGACTCGGATTCAGACATGGACTCCATTGCCCACAATTCAAGGGGAGATCACATGACTCCTGACTCTCGCCCGTGCTCCAATCAGCGCTCAAACTCCCCAGAGTACTAACTGAGAACACCTGTGAACTTGATCATATGACTAGTTAGTCTCCTTTATAAGCCCGGGCTGGAGTTAGGTTCACTGCGAAGTATTGTATCGTTACGACCTACTGAGCGTTTGTTTTCTTACTGCCTGTATTCTGTCTTGCTGACCTACATTTTGTTCTTCTTGACTTTGTCTTTTGCCTGATCCCTTTGTACTGTTGCCTGATTTGGACTGACCCGTGTTTTGAACCTTACTGCCTGTTTTTGACCCTGAC
>NW_023494797.1:17202500-17590689 GCF_904425465.1 Colossoma macropomum
GGCCAAGTGTCCCTTCCCGGTGGAGGGGGGCTCGGTTCTTCCAGCAGCGCAAGAGCTCCGTGGGACGAACCCGAAAGACGGTCAGCTTTACGGGCCAAGTCCTCGCGAAGCCCCTGGGTGTTGTGGGGCTTGGCCCTCTACGAGAGAGAGAGAGAGAGAGAGAGAGAGAGAGAGAGAGAGAGAGAGAGAGAGAGAGAGAGAGATTCGTGCTCCGTGCTCCGTCCGATCGAACGGCATACCGGGCCCGCCAGGGGTTAGGCCACCGTCCGGCGCTAGATACGGCCACTGTGGGCGCGTGTGTACCTCCCCGTCTTTGCGGGCCAGCCTCCAGGGTGGGGGGTTTCGACGAACGTCGAAGCCCGCCCGAACCTATCCGAGAGAGACTCAGAAGGCCGGTGTTGATTCGTGCTCAGTTTGTCCGATCGCACGGACGTGGCAGGCGGGGTGGGGCGCACGCCGTTGGGGGCTCCCCATCTCGTAGCCGGCGTTCCCGTGAATCAAACATTTCCTGGTTTAAATCGGTCTCCGGGGTCGGAAGGGCACCCGAATCCGACCGTCAAGCTTCCGAGAGCGGCCGCGCTCACCCAGCCCCCCCACGGGGGGAAGCTGGTGTGGCGCGACCCGTGCGGGGGCTGCTGCTGCTGCTGCTGCTGCTGCTGCTGCTGCTGCGAGTATGGAGAGGCTTCTCGGGTTTACCCGGGTCGGTGGCTAATCCCGCCTCAGCACCCCCGATGGCGATGGTGGACGACCTGGAACCCCTCGGTTTCTCATAAAGCCGGCATACATCCGTTATGTCACGGCCGTTGGGGTTAACCGTGGCGGCTGGCCTGTCCCACCCCCTCTCGTGCACCGCTGTGTGAGGGCTTAACGCTTTGGTTCGAGCGCCCGCGGACGAGCCCAAACCCCCGTCCCCCTGGTTGGGACGCACGGGCCGATCCGACACCTTGCCCGGGCGCGAGAGCGTCAGCGCCTCCCGCCCCTCAGCGCCTCCGCAAAGAAATCCTCCCCCTCCCCCTCCCCCTCCCCCCCTCCCCCCCTCTCCCTCTCCCTCTCCCTCTCCCTCTCCCTCGCCCGGCGGTGGACGACCCGGAACCCCCCATCGTTTTTTTGCCTCATAAAGCCGGCGCGACATCGCGTCACGGCCGTTGAGTTAAAAACCGGGGCGGCTGGCCCTGTCCCCCCACTCTCTCGCAGCACCGCGCCGCAGCCGGCCGGCAGCCCCCCCCCCAACCCGACGGGGTCGCACGCTACCTGGTTGATCCTGCCAGTAACATATGCTTGTCTCAAAGATTAAGCCATGCAGGTCTAAGTACACACGGGCGTTACAGTGAAACTGCGAATGGCTCATTAAATCAGTTATGGTTCCTTTGATCGCTCCACACGTTACTCGGATAACTGTGGTAATTCCAGAGCTAATACATGCAAACGGGCGCCGACCGCTCTCCGCCCTCTCCTCCCCCGGGGGGGGAGGGTGGCAGCAAGCGGGACGCGTGCATTTATCAGACCCAAAACCCATCTTTGGCGACTCTAGATAACCTCGGGCCGATCGCGCGCCCTCCGCGGCGGCGACGTCTCATTCAAACGTCTGCCCTATCAACTTTCGATGGCAGTGTATGTGCCTACCATGGTGACCACGGGTAACGGGGAATCAGGGTTCGATTCCGGAGAGGGAGCCTGAGAAACGGCTACCACATCCAAGGAAGGCAGCAGGCGCGCAAATTACCCATTACCGACGCGGTGAGGTAGTGACGAAAAATAACGGTACGGGTCTCTTTCGAGGCTCCGTAACCGGAATGAGCGTATCCTAAACCCATGGGCGAGGACCCATTGGAGGGCAAGTCTGGTGCCAGCAGCCGCGGTAATTCCAGCTCCAATAGCGTATATTAAAGTTGCTGCAGTTAAAAAGCTCGTAGTTGGATCTCGGGAGTGGGCCCGGCTGTCCGCCGCGAGGCGAGCCACACGCCCCGTCCCACGCCCTGCCCGCCGGCGCCCCCCGGATGCCCTTGGTTGGGTTGTCCGCGCCAGGGGCCCGGAGCGTTTACTTTGAATAAATTAGAGTGCTCAAAGCAGGCCCACGCGCCGCCTGAATACCCTGAGCTAGGAATAATGGAATAGGACTCCGGTTCTATTTTCCATGGGTTTCTCGGAACCGGGGCCATGATTAAGAGGGACGGCCGGGGGCATTCGTATTGCGCCGCTAGAGGTGAAATTCTTGGACCGGCGCAAGACGGGCGAAAGCGAAAGCATTTGCCAAGAATGTTTTCATTAATCAAGAACGAAAGTCGGAGGTTCGAAGACGATCAGATACCGTCGTAGTTCCGACCGTAAACCATGCCGACCCGCGATCCGGCGGCGTTACAACAAAGACCCGCCGGGCAGCGTTGCGGGAAACCACGAGTCTTTGGGTTCCGGGGGGAGTATGGTTGCAAAGCTGAAACTTAAAGGAATTGACGGAAGGGCACCACCAGGAGTGGAGCCTGCGGCTTAATTTGACTCAACACGGGAAACCTCACCCGGCCCGGACACGGAAAGGATTGACAGATTGATAGCTCTTTCTCGATTCTGTGGGTGGTGGTGCATGGCCGTTCTTAGTTGGTGGAGCGATTTGTCTGGTTAATTCCGATAACGAACGAGACTCCCTCATGCTAAATAGTTACGCGGCCCCCCGCGGTCGGCGTTCCCCCCAACTTCTTAGAGGGATAAGCGGCGTTCAGCCGCACGAGATGGAGCAATAACAGGTCTGTGATGCCCTTAGATGTCCGGGGCCGCACGCGCGCCACACTGGACGGATCAGCGGGTCGCTCGCCTCCGCCGACAGGCGCGGGTAATCCGCGGAACCCCGTTCGTGATTGGGATTGGGGATTGCAATTCTTCCCCATCAACGAGGAATTCCCAGTAAGCGCGAGTCATAAGCTCGCATTGATTAAGTCCCTGCCCTTTGTACACACCGCCCGTCGCTACTACCGATCGGATGGTTTAGTGAGGTCCTCGGATCGGCCGTGGTCGGGGCGCCCTCGCCGGGGTCAAACCTGGGTGAAGTTTTTAGGACTTTGAACTTCCGTGGGCCTTGGACCCTCCGAGGGGGGGTTTTCCAAGTTCCACGGCCCACAGAGTGCACTTTTTTTCAGCCCGGTACGGTGGCTCACGCGCCCTGGAGGTGCCACCTAGGCGAATTTTATGAACTTGTATGCCAGATTTTCACCAGCCACTGGTAGACCATAAAAACTTTTTCTCCTTTTTTTTTCCATCTTTCTTTTTCCTACTCCCTGTAGCCCATCAGAGCGCCCTATTTTCGGCCCGGCACGGTGGGTCACTCACCCTTGAGGTGCCACCTGGGCGAATTTTATGGACTATTGGTCGTCTGGTATCGTTTCCAAATTCCAAAGAACCCGCTTCATCTGATATCCTAGCCCGATCCCCAATACCCATACGCTTCCTAGGCCCCTTTTTCCCCTCACCGACGTACCTTAACTTCCTTCCCCGGGCTTCCCACTCCCACCCATCCGGGGCTATGGGCCTCCAGGAACCCAGCGCACCATCCAAACCCTTATGGCCCACACTTAAGCACCGCATTAAACACTTTAATACCGCCACTACAGAGAACCAGGCCACTGGGAGACCAGAACAACGTGGCCACTGGGAGACCAGAAAAACTTCAACTCTGAAACTGATGCCCACTAGTGGACCATAAAAACTTGGACAAATTTTCAACATTTTTTACCGACCACTGGTAACCCAGAAAAACTTTGTCGTTTTTTCCCCCAAGTTTTTTCAACTCCGGCCACTGGTAGAACATAAAAACTTTGCCTTTTTTTTTCGCCTCCGGCCACTGGTAGACCATAAAAACTCATAGTTACCAGGAAGCCACAGGCCTCTGGCCCCCAAGGGGAACCCAAAGAACCTGACAATCCTAACTTCCATGGCTGCACCGATCACCCGTCCGTAATTTTGGTAATGCGCCATTTTCCTGGCGCGTGCCTCAGAGAGGGTGTCTGGGGCCCTCTTGAAGCAGATTGCCACATCCGCAACCTGCGCAATCCAGCCTTTGGTGAGCACCAGGTCCGGCTGGACCGTTCGCCCCGAAGGGAGACGAAACGACCTTTCCCGGTGAACCACCCAGCCAGCCATCTCGGCCGCAGTGGCAAGGAATGCACACACCCGGTTGTGCCTGCCAATGCGGGACTCTTGTACTGATGGGCACAGGCACATAATGTGCTGGGAGGATTCAAGAGGACAGGCTGCCACAGACCCTTCAGGAATAGAGGGCGTGATTTCAAGGGTGGGGTTACAGCCCGCAGCTGTAAGGCAGCAATGTACTGGCGTGGGTTGAACCCGACTGGGTTGCCCAGCCACCCATTACTGACACGCACGCGCTTGAAACCTAGTACCCCGATGCCTTGTGTGGTTTGACCAGCCCAGCGCAAAATCTCTTCGTTCCTCCAATCGCACGGGTTAATGCGCTCACTTTGTGTCATGGGGGGGGACTTCCCTGGCTGGCAGAATCCAGCATAGCCCTCACCGTGCCCAGTGGTGGAAGGCTGTCTTTGCTACCCCCTGCCCTTTTCCACAGGTTCCGGAATTTGGTGAACATATATGGGTCGTCACAAATCAGTGCTCTGACCAGCTTGTCGGTGGAGCTGGCGAGTTGGTGCAGACATCTGACTTGGATGGATGGCACCATGCGTTCGAGTTTCTGGAGGCTAAGTCCACCATCCTTGAGCCCCGCAAACAAGAGCCCATCCGTCGTACATGAGGGTAGGTGAAGCCACCTCTTCACCGCGTTCCGGGTTGTGCCATCTAGGGCCCTCAGTGCCGTCACGCCCAGCTCCTGTGATCAGCCTGATAGATCAGCCTGGGAATGGTGTATCCTCTGAGGATTTCAAGTTTTTGGTGGGGTCGAAGCGGGGCCCTACCGATCCATTCGACCCAATCCTCATACTGGACCTGCAGCTCCGGTTTCATGACTCCCCTCAGGGGATTAACCCTTATCCCCAGTTAACGCTCTGACGCATTGGGCCCGATCATGTTCAGTGGCAGCCCACCAACATTCTAGGCCTGACAGTCGTTGAGGGTTACTGAGTTGGCTATTGGTCTCAGCAGAAACCCATAGCACTTGCTGGGCTGAACCCTAAGCCCGATGAGCTCACAGAATCAGAGTCACTAATCAGAGCTAGATCACCAGCAAAAGCCAACGTTACCAGCATCCGACCTGAGAGGTGATAGCCCTTGCCAAGCTCGTTGAGGGTTTTTTTGAGGGGATCCAGGGCCAGGTTGAAAAGCAGGGGAGACATTGGATCGCCCTGCTTGACATCAACCCCTATGGGGATGTCCAGGGTTGCACCTCCCCTTCCATCCTCTACCCTCGTAATAACATTTGTGTATGAATCACGAATGACTCTGATTACATGGTCGTCTACCTGTCTCTGCCGCAAGACATCCAGGATATGCTCGTGCGAGACGGAGTCAAATGCCTTAGCGAAGTCGACAAATACTATTGCCATCTGCCCTGCTTCGCCGCATGACACACCTCAAAATCTCCACGTTCTCAGCACATCCGGAGGTGCGGATAAAACCCCTCTGGCGTTCATGCAAGGGGCAGGCTTCCGCAAGCCTGCTCGTCAGGATGCGTGAGTAGAGCTTGAGGAGTGCCGGAACTGATGTTGATGGGCCACCAGTTGTGTACATCGGCAAGCAGTGACTCGTCCTTACATTTAGGCAGCAGCACCATATGACAGCACTTCCGGGATGACTCTTGTGAACCACCACGTGTTCAGGATGCGTTCGAGTTTCTGCCCTTGGGGATCCCAGTCGAGAAGAGCCCGTTTCCTGATCCTGTCTGGTCCCAGGGCAGTGTTGGCCCATATGGTTCTGAGCGTGTCAAGAATCTTGCGTGACGTGATGGGTCTCGAGAAATGCCCGTTCCCCGCAGCGCTAGCAACCATGAAGTGTCCCAGCCCCTGGTACGGCACATGCTCTTCCCACTTCTTGCAAAAGGAGCCCTCTGCAAGTGGTACTGGGCAACGAGCCGATGAACGGCCATCCAGGATCCAGCCCGCTAGGGCTGAGCGGTCCCTGGCATACAGCAGTTGGTGTTGCCGGAATGCCAGTCGCCCCATGGGGCACGAGAACCTCTCCACTGGTTACCGACGCAGAGCGGGAGACGCCGGTGCACAACCCTTGACCCAAGTTTGGCGAGCAACGACTGTGCTCCTGTTTCAACCAGTGTCGGGATCTGGTTTCCACCCCTCAGCCATTCACATATGATTTGGACATGTGCATCACCAGGGTTCTCGACATATGACCCAGCCAAATGCACTAGACGCTCTCTCAGTCCAGTGCGCACCAGCTTGGACTGCATTGGTAAGAGAAGCCGGGGTATCGGGTCCAGTTCAGCAACAGTCCAATATGAGGTGTTCTGTGCCAGCGTATTTTAAACCAAACCTTCTCACAGCTCTTGTCGGGAAACGATTCGGCCAGGTGGGAGGTGGCCAACTCCGCTTTAGGAGGGCTACCTCTTGCTTAGTCCACTCAGTGGAACCCCCTTGCATCCATGCCTGTTGGATGCACTTCCTGTTGCGCACTTCGGGATGGACATGGCGCTCAGTACTCAGTGCCCGGCCTGATCCAAATCCGCAGCCACACACCTCACACCAGACAGTGGAAATGGTTCCACCACTAGAGGGAGCCCTCATCCCTCTGCACTTGGGGACATGACAAGACACAGAATGGTGGGTGTATGACATCTTGTGGCATGTGCCACACTCGTACTGGACCCGCATGCCCCTGTGGGTGGATCTGAAATGGTTGTCATCCCTGAGCACCGTATCCACGTACTGACTACAGAGCACGCAGAAACCGTGTCTGTCGGAAGCATAACAGTGACTTCATGACCCAGGTCCCTCTCTGAGTCATCTCGGGCCGTCAGGCTGGGAGACGTGGCTCCCAGCCTTTGGGGTGGGGAGGTAGTATCGCTCCCCTGAGTATCTTAGGTAGCCATCCTGTCACGCAACAAGCCATGAGAGGTACCACCTCTTACCCCAAGCATTTCAGGATCCAGTCCCCTCGCTGAATCCATCCGTGCCATTTTAGGTGCAGGTGGGTGGGGTTGGGACTTACAGGAGGTTCAGGTGCACCTCAAAATATCGTGCAGCACCACTGAGCATAGCCCGTCATCCATGCATCCGTGGGCTGCCCAAGGAAAGAATAGCCATATCATCTCGCGCCGAAACCAAAACCGAAACCAATGTCGCCTACGTAGCCGGGTCTTGCACCCTGACACTACGTAATATATATGCCCCTTTTAGCCGCCCCAAGGATTTAGGACGTTGCCTGGGTGTTACCACGTGGAGGTGGGGGCCACGATGTGTTTACTATGCGCAAGACACTAACACCCAAATCCGGCCTCTAAATATTGAGTCATAGTTACTCCCGCTGTTTACCCGCGCTTCATTGAATTTCTTCACTTTGACTTTCAGAGCACTGGGCAGAAATCACATCGCGTCAACACCCACGGAGAGCCTTTGCGATGCTTTGTTTTAATTAAACAGTTGGACATCCTCTCCCCCGGATTTTCAAGGGCATTGATCTCCAGGACCGCACACTGTAAAAGAAGGTCCTAAATTTACAAAAAAAAAAAAATAACCCTAATTTTTTTACATTTTTACATTTTATTTTAAGGATTATGCCAATAATGACAAAATACATTTATTTAATAACAGAAAAAAATACTGTATTATTTGTACAGTATTTGTCTGCTTTTTTAAATAACATATAAATATCTGTAAAAAGACATTAACTATCTGTAATGAAATATATAGCTCATTATTGTAACGAGGCAGAATAACTCAGACGCTCACAGATAAAAAAAAGAAAGTGAGGCTTTAATGTTAGAATCGCGATCCAAAAACGTGATCAGAGAACAGGCAAAGGTCAAATCCAGAAATAACAAAAGACTCAAAAACACATACATACCCTGGCAACCAGAGTCCAAGGGGCAAAGGCAAAAAATTACAGTCAGAACCGGAAAAATCACAAAAACAGATAAAGATGCTCGGTAGCTCTTAGGACAAGAAGCAATACCTTGCACCAAACTAATCTACAAGCCCTGGCTTTATACTAACACTAGTCATAAGAAAACAGGTGTAACAAGTTAATACTCGGGAGACAGAGAGCGGTGATTGGAGCGAGATAGAGTTCTGAAGATCACGTGATCCCCCTGGCGATTCTGGGAAATGGAGTCCTTAGAGTCCTCTGAGCCCGAGGGATGCGTGACAATTATATAAAGATTTATGTCCATACTAACTAATTTAATGTTGTTTCTTTGTACTTTTAAGGTAAATCTTATTAGTTTTATATTTTTTTTTATAGTTTTATATTTTTTAAATTCTCCATACAAATTTAGCAGACATGTTTCATTACATCAAACATAATGCATAGTCTTTTTTAAAGATAATGCATAGACCTTTATATACTGCTCTCAACTTTCAGGCATGTTTGTGGCTCTGGCCACACCCAGTCAGTGATGTCACAGTGAGTTTAAACACATATATGCCAATGAATCTGACAATAGTAAAATGAGAAAAGGCACAGTCAGGAAAACAAGGCTTATAATCCAGGCAATAATCCAGGCAGGAAGTAGTAGAAGCAAGAATGATGAGCTTTATGTCATTTAGAGCAGCAACATACTTAAAAGTTTCAACCTCAAAAGAGCAGTGAAGCAGAAAGTTATTACCATATGTGATTCAGTGTGAACTTAGTATCAGTTCGTGCTTGTAGATGGTAAAACTTGAGGTGTACGCTACACTGAGACACGGAAACTACAAACAGCAGTAAATACAGATAAAGTTTTGAGAGGACTGGAATGTATCCCAGCATGCAAAGGGTGGAAAGCAGGGAAGTAGTCTATCACAGAGCTAACGCACACACACACACATTCAAACCTATGGGCAATTTAGAATACTCAATTCATCAAATGTGAATGTCTTTGTACTATGAAAACCAGAGTCCCCAGAAGAATCACAAGGAGAACATACAAGCAACAACCAGAAGGTACCAGATTCAAAGCTGAACCCAGGTACTTCTTGCTGTAAGGTGACAGTGCTGACCACTGAACCATCAGGCCACAGCACGCACTAATACATGTGCCTCTCAAGTACCACATTATTACAGTGTTGAAATAACTGATAATGCATGCATTATCACACTGCACAATTACTGTTCAATTTACCTTGCTGGACAGACAGCAAGGCCAACCAAGGTCTTTGCTTCCATCAATAACTAAAATACACAAAAGACAGTCACTAAGTGAGAAGGGTGGCCAATGGCCTGACCACTGTCGACACCTTGGACCTGACTGGCCCAGAGCCAGGCAGAACAGTAAAGACAAGAAAAGGAGGACAACCGACTTACTCAGCCAAGCAGAAGCTTAAGCCTAAACTAAACGACTGTGTAACACTGCAACATAGTAAGGGGACAATGTCAGTGTCATGCATGCACACTTGGCACTTTGGCATAAGCACGATTCTAAAGGAAAGTTCAAGAATTCGTTAAAATGCACGAGGGTCATTCTATGAACTGTAATGTCTCCATGATGTCAAACCAACCATTAGCCTTTCATATAAGCATAAATACAGTATGTCTTTTTGCTCTGTAGGTGGTTTGTAGCAGTGTAATTGAAATTGTAATTGTAATTGTAGTTGAAATCAGCTGTAGGACTGTGGGCTTGCTGTAGGACCACTTCTCAACACAGGGCCTATACTTATCTGTGCTTGTGTTGAGGGTAACTGAGGAAACAATAATAATAATAATAATAATAATAATAATAATAATCAACCACTGCTAAGTAGGCTAAATGTCCTGGAAACACTGAATATGGATCAGTGTATTGGAGTTCTGATGGAACAACAGACTGAGAGACAGATGGACTGATTGTCTGGTAGACCTAAACTGTAAAAAATGATGTGTTAAATAACAATACATTAACTTGTGTTACCCACTGTTTTATATATATAATACATAATGTCTGATTGATGTATATACATATACATATGTGTGTGTGTGTGTGTGTGTATACACCAATCAGGCATAACATTATGACTACATCCTTGTTTCTCTGCATACTTTATTAGCCCCCTTTTACCCTGTTCTTCAGTGGTCAGGACTCCTATGGACCCAGAGCAGAGCAGGTACTATCACAGATTTCTATCACAGTACTATTTCGGTGGTGGATCATTCTCAGCACTGCAGTGACACTGACGCGGTGGTGGTGTGTTAGTGTGTGTTGTGCTGGTGCGAGTGGATCAGACACAGCAGTGGAGTGGAAAATGAGTTGTTTCTTTGTTTTCAAAAAGGTCAGAACATTTTTAATGATAAATAAGACAGGACGATAGTCTTAAAATCCTTTTATGGTCATCAGGGGCATCACTACAGATGGATCCTATGGATCCTTACTTAGGGGAGGATCTGGGGGCATGCCCACCCAAGTAAAACAAAAAGAAGTCCTCCAGAGTGTCTGTTTATCATGATTGTTTAGAGAAGCAATGGGTGACCTTCAAAATATGGCTATTCATTGTTAGTATAAGACACAAATCTAATAATTTAAATGTTGTCCTTCAACTTCCAGTAGACACAGATCAACCAAAGGCACTGAAGTCCAGCAGTGCTCTCTCTCCTCTCTCTTAAACAAACTAGAGCTCCTAAAATTTCATTCACATACACAGACCATGGTCTTGCACCTGATCAGACCTGCTCCTTCAGCCCTGTCAGTCTCCTCCAGCTTCTTTCTTATACTGTCCTTTCCTGCTTCTGGTAACACGCTGTTTTATTAAACTCGGATTTACAAGAACTTGAGGCTTAGACCAATCAGTTTATTTTTTTGTTTGAAATCAAAAAATCATATTGTCAAAAAAGTTTAAATTTAGATCTTTGGCCCGTTCATACTCTCACTATCTGTGGAGTTTACTAAAATAGCTGGCTCATCAAAATAACATAAAGTTAGGCAAGCAGTTAAGACCAGGATAAAAACTTGTTATACTGGCTATAGTTTAATATTAAAAAAATAATCGTTCTTCATCAGGTTCAACTTCATCAGGCTCAACTGTAGAGTCTACCAATGCATGACAAAGGCAGCTGGTTGAGGAAACCCTAACCCGAACAGCAGGAGATGTGAGTTTTAAGCTGTCGTGTCAACACTGGTATACTATCTTAGAAATTCAGCACTGTGATACAGCTTTGTGCTGCTTTGGCCTATACAGTGAGAAGGAACAACTAATCAGACACACTTGTTATTTAATAAACTTCCAGTGCAGGTATCCACTTAATATTCACACACATAACGTCTTTTTACTCTGTACTTACAAATATGAGCAAAAAGTATGTATTCATAAGTATAATCAAATAGGAGAAAAAAGTATTCAGACACCACAAATCAGTTATAATAATGTAACGTTGTTGTGGATATGTGTACTGGAGGTGTATTAATAAACAATCACAAAAGTGTCAGAAACCTTGTTTTGTTTGTATATGTATTGTATTTCTGTACATTTAATTCTGATGTGTAACAGTTTGTCAGAAACCAGACGCTCGCGGATTAAAAGGACTATAGGCTTTTTAATAGGGCTAGGCAGATGCGTGGTCAAAAAGGCAGGCGTGGGTCAAATCCAAAAAACAAAAACAAAGCGGTGATAATATCACCAAACAGACAAAGTCAAAAAGGGCAAGGCAAAAACAAAGTCCAAAAAACAGGTAAAGGTCCAAAAACACAGATCAGTAAAGACAGGCAACAGTACAAAAGGGCTAAGGCAAAAGGCAAAGTCAAATAACGAAACAAAGGTCAAAAACGTGCAGCAAATAACACTCAGTATGTTCTGGAAGAAGCAATTCCTCGCAAAGAGCTAAACCACAGCCCGGGCTTAAAAGCTACTCTAAGTTATATGACTGAAAATACAGGTGCAAACATTTAGTATTCGGGTGAGTGCGACCTCTGATAGGAGCGTGTGATCTCTTCAGAGGTCATGTGATTCCCCACAGCATTGTGGGTAATGCAGTCCATCGAGGTTTCCGAGTTGGAGGGAAGTTGCAGCGTCACGTGATCCTGCTGAGGGTTCTGAGAGCTGAAGTCCAAGCTCTCCAGTGACACGGGTTGATGTGTGACACCATGTTTCTTAATAGTACTTGTGTGGTTTTAATGAAGGAGGATCCCATCTTTAAATGTCCTCATTTTATATGCCCTTGGAATTCAAAGAATGGTTACGTAAGTACTGATGAATACATGCAAATCTGTGTAGCACTTACTGGTGTCTGTTAGATTTGGAGTCCTTTTGGGGTTAAAAACAAACTTTTTCTTGACAGGAACACTGCTATGATCCTCAGAGTGAGTCCGGGCACCTGGCCAAGAGACTAAAACTGTGCAGCGCAGCTCAGCAAGCGAGATCAAGAGCAAAATATCCAATTATAAAGATGACCCAAAGACTCATCATGAGATACCTGTTTGTGCTGAGCAGTTATCTGGTGAAAAATGCATAAAGACGATGTGCCTGATGAACCACTCACCTGACACTCACTGGTTAAGGACAAAATGAAAGCAGCGTTCAAACACAGGCAAAAATTGCTTCATGATCCACGTCTTCAGTCATCCTAGACCTCTTCCATCAATTTCTTGATACATCTGGCTTGGTAAGAATAACTGTAAAGTGCGTCATGCATTCAATTATAGACTTGAAAGTGAATTTTAAAAAAAAAGGTTGTATTTAAGTTTACCAGGATTTATAATACCACTTGCAGAGGCCAACAATATTCAAACCCAAGATAATTGTTGAATGCAGAATCTACCCACTAATTAACATGGCCTTCTTACAGCAGCACTGCAAGAATCAGATTATAGTAACATAGCCTTCGTATTTATTTATTAAACGTCCATAAACATGTGTTGAATGTGTGCTTTCTTGAAAGTAAATGTTGTGTTATGCATTTTTAATACATTAGGATGGCAAAGTGACCTGGCATCTATCTTCTTTCTTCTTCATCTCTTACCCCCCAACATCAAAAGGCAAGAAAATGAGAAACATCAGCTCATCTGAAGCTGAGGACTGCCTGGTGAAGTTCATGAGGGTATTTTGTACGATAAAACAGTTCTGTTTGTGTTAGTGTTGCTCAATGTATTGAAATTTCAATACTTTTTTCCATACTACAGTGTCAGAAACAATTATTATTTCAGGAATCCTTATTTCAGAACAGTGAATGTTTAAATGTAGTCATTTGATTTAACATTTGAAGATTTGTATTTAGAGAGACTACATTTGAAAATCATGTTAACTAAATTTTTTTGCATTCAAGCAAAGAAGTACCAGCTGTCCAAACATGTGCTGTAATTTTCCCCTCAGTGTCTTTTTGGTCTTGAGTAACTCCAAATCATAAAACTTAATAATAAACTTAACAATAATTTACTACATTATTATATGCATTGAGTCTTTGCTCATGTTGTTCTTTTGGAATTTTAGCTGTCTTCATGCTAATATACGAAATGGCATTTTAAAGGAGTTGGTTTTGTACTGTACATTCTTTACTACACTTAGGGTGGGATGTTAGCATTAAGATGTTAAACCCCTCAACATGACTGAGGTAGGACAGCACCACCATATTTATATTGCCTAATGTTCCTCTGTCATGTAGGGCTGAGAGCACTTTGTTCTGGATTTGAGCTAATGGTGGTAAATGACTAAGCTACAATTGTGTTTTTCAATAAAGCCCAAACATTTCATGACACTTTTTTTATATAAACAGAATATTGATCATCAACTAATAACACAGTTGATAGCTGCTAAAATGTGCATTTCTTGTCTTACATCATTAGAATGACATAATTTAATATTTTATCTGCTTAATTTGAATTATTGACAGGTTGTTTATGTTGTGACATCTGGTCCATTATGTCTTATCTACTTCTAAAGTGCTTTATTTGGTGGGGGCACAAATTTGGCCCATTTTTTGAATATTGCTTGAATGATAATGCTGATGTCAATAAATGTAAATGAAGCAGATTTTCTCACTTGTGTCTATAAGTAGAATGAAGGAATTTGGTAGACATTATATATTCGGTCTCTGTCCAGTCAGTCTTTGCAAAATGGCAAACATGGCCAAAAAACTGTAAAACATAGTAGTGCAGTGTTCCTCTGCAGAACCTTTAATACTATTATTTTTAATTTAAAAAACATCAAAAATATTGTTTTTGTACTTTTTTTGAATTAGGATACTTTGGCAGTCATTTGACCGTTTTAAGCATAGGCTTTCAAAGTGTTGGGAAAAGAAAGCTGGAAATGGCTCGAACCCCAACCTGTGTCTCTAACCACTACGCCACAGCACCTACACATATGGAGCTGTCCAGAAGGAGTGCTGAGAAAGGTAGGCCGGCTTTGCACTTCATACGCAGCACCGTTAAAGGTTACATCGTACCAGGCATTCTACCGGATCTCTACTAAGTCCGAAAAAGCATAAGAGTTGCAAACCTACCTCCAGACTGACCTCCAAGAACCTTGCGCACCATCTCAGCCTTTATGGCCTACTCTTAAGCCCCCCTCATCGGACTAAACCTTCAAATCTGGCCGCTATAGATGTCCTGGCCATTGAGAGACCAGGGGGCTTAAAGGGATGTTGCACTGCCCAGGAAAGGACTGACATGTCTGGTTAAGCATCGGAGGTGGGTAGCCTAGAATGATATTGAAGTCTGAGGCTCAAGAGGGAACTTTATTAAAATGAAGGCCCAATTAAAGTGAACTATATTGGGGATGCTTAAAGAGCATTTAGGTCCCTGGAAATGCAAAGCTCCACAAAGTGAAGGGGGGTTTTTGTTAAAATGAATGCCCAAGGAAAGTGGACAGTAGGGGGTAGACTTAAACAGCATATTGTCCTCTGGAAGTGCAAAGCTCCAGAAATTAAAGAGGAGATTTTATTAAAATGAATGTCCAAGTAAAGTGAACTGTAATTGGGGTTCTTAAAAAGCATTCAGGGCCCTGGAAGTGCAAAGCTACAGAAAGTGAAGGGGGCTTTTATTAAAATGAATGCCCAGGAAAAGTGAACTGTATCGTGTAAGGGCCCAGCATGTGCTGCCAACCGCCAGCAGAGGGCAACAGTGGCGAGGCACCACAGCTTCAGGGAACTGCAATTCCCAGAAGCTCTCGGGCTGATTAGGCCCAACCTGGCACACCTGTGGACTCCTCTACTTAAGGCCTTGGCAAACAGCAGCCCTTTGTCACAACTTTGTGGAGGAGTGACTGGTACAGTACTTAGCCCAGATGGGTATTTAAACAAAAAGAAAACAAAAGAGAGAAATTGCCCCAAAACTACTTAAAAATTGAAAGGGTTGAAAGATGTTTCAGGAAGTATTTACAGAAATGATTTAGGTGAATATTCACTTCTAGTTTTTGTTAGAAATGATAGCTGCACAACTCCATTGCTAAACTAAAGACAAAATTTGGATACCAATTATGTGGCTAAAAGACTACATTGGGGTAAGTAGAAAATCATTTTATATTTTGCTGAACCATTCCTTTAAATAGGTTCCTAGTCAAAAAATAAGTATGGCAACAGATAACCAGGAAAATTGTACATAAATTGTTCTGTTGTGTTTGCAATAATACTTATTTTTTAACTTGTGTGCATTATTTGACCACTGCCAGTATGTTGTTGTATCACACAGACAAATCCAGTCAGCTTCTGAAACAAATATTTGTTTGCAAAAGACGACAGTCAGCTACAGTTAATTCAGTAACTTATCTCTGATAGGACATTTCATTGTGATATAAAAACTCACTAATGATTTCAACTTGGGTAACCAAAGCTAACGAACGAAGTATTAGGATGACGGCCACGTTTTCTCCTCCCTACCAATATCTAAACACAGCTGTAGCTTCTGCTGCTGTGTAAAAATAAGCTAGCTAGCGTTAGCTACTCAAGTTACCTAACTAGCTGCATAAGCTAACTACTTTCAAATGTTGTAAAATAATCATTAATTGTGGTACTTCATTTCAAAGTAAAAATATACTCCTGGCAGTTTCAAAATGAGCCTCGAGCTATTCATGCATGTAACTACAAGCATAGATAAATATAGCTAATGTAGCTATATACTAACTTTTACAAATGAGCCTGCGCAAAAATCTAAGATAAATACAGACGTAGACGTTACACAAAGTGCTAAGTACATAATATACAACTACTATTCACGTTAGAGTTTTACTAGAATGATTATGTGGTGTTTCTAAGAAGTTATTAGTAAATACTTATACGGGGCAACAACAGAAATAGCTAATGTCAGAAAACGCGTGTTGTCGTGATGAACCAACAGCATTAGCCAGAGAGCTCGGCTTTTATCAGGACCTTCACCATCAATCACACTGAACTGAGGAAATAAAATGACCGTTACCTTCGTTAACAAGCTTTTAATTCGCAATATTCAGCCAATACAGACAAATCTTTAAATCTAAGTTAACGTGAACCACCGACCACTGTTTCACATAGTTAGCACGATTGTTCTAGCACTAGCTAACCTTAGCAAGACTGCTATAAGCTGTATAAAATACTGACAAGCTAGCTGGCTAACATATACCCTCTATTCATAAACAAATGATAATACTAATATTTAAAGATTCGTTGTAAGCTTAGTGACTCGTATATGGCAAAAGGTCTACCTAAGACGGCCAGCTAACGTTTTCTCACCTGGATCAATGTGGACAGTAGCGCTGTGTGCTGTGGGCGGATCGCTGAGGACTTTCTCAAACGAGAGCCTTCCAAAGGGGCACTGATCGGTGCCGTTCAAATGGATATCGTGTCTTTTTAAACCGTTTAATACATCCCCCAAACCCACAGCGCCTGACTGAAAAGACTGGCTTGCGGACAGTGGAAATGCAGCTGCAAACAGGATTGAAAATACATTTTCATTTTGGCAGAGCAGGAGCGCCATGATGACCAAATACTATTGCAAACAGGCGTTTTTTTTATGTCAGAGTCAAGACAGTGAAAATGGATGGTCAAAAACGCTGCTTTTCTGTATTAAGTTTCCAGCTTTTATAAAATGAAATTAAAACGCAAATAGTTTTGCCTTTGAATTCGAGTTGTGTTTTAAATAATGCACACTGCTGTGAGATATGCAATTGTGAATACACCATTTAGCACTTGCAATTTAAATTTGAAAAAGGTCCAGAAAACAAAGCTGATGGCACCATGTGAAATAATGACAACCACGCTCCATATGATGTCATACGTCATGTTCTTTAACACCATAAAGACATGCAATATTATCAAGCAATCAACATCTATATAACAGTAAGCCAAAACTATTTATATTCAACATCTTGGTATCTTTGAGGAAAAACCATAAAATAACATCTCTGGACTGGAATACAGCTTTCTTTTTCTTCTTCTTCTTCTTCTTCTTCTTATTATTATTATTATTATTATTATTATATAAGTGGTAGTAGTAGGCTCCCAGCTGTAGCGAACACTGGCTGAAACTCTACCTCCGGCAGAGTGTTTACCCAAAAGTTAAGGGCCTTTTGGCTCCATCAAGTCTGGGATTGTGGCATAAAGCTGTCGGCTTAATACCCCAGACTCAGTCAGATTTACGGCTGAATCAAGAGGCTGCACCCCTCTCCTTTGACCTGGAGAAAAACAGGACCCTTCACTGGAATGCAGCTGCATGGCTCTCCAAAATCCTGTGGACAACTTTTTATCTTAAGTAACAGAAAGTACATTTCTAAGGTGTTTGTCCCCTCCAAACTACAACCATTCGTTAGAACTCTTTTTAACTAAACTAGACATACCAAAACGGAATTTGTACGACTTTGGATGGCAAAATTACAACTTTCTAAATTCCCTAGGGATCTCAAGCATGGACCCACAGCACCCCCAAGGGGTGAAAACGAGAATTACTACGCCACCACCTGTTACTCACAAAGGACTACAGGAAAACTTATTGATATGCATGTTTGACTATCAACCTTATCTAATTTACAAGTGATGATGCTTGTATTTTTATACTCAGTTTCTTAGTGTGTATTCATTCTTGCTTTTACCAGATGTTAGGAATGTGTGGGATAACCGTCTGAAAGTTACCTAAATAACCATTTAAAGTAGTGATTTTAGAACACTATGTATTTAGAACACTGAAAGTATGCACCTAGGTTTCCTTTTCACTTGTTTTATTTAGGCTTCTATTTTTTTACTCTTTTCGTTTACTTGATTTAGTCATTTGAAGTAATGATTTTACTGTGTTGAAAGTTCCTGCAATGAAAAGACACCCAAGGATTATCTATAAGATTGTTTCTGCCTTTGCCATAGTTGTTCTCAGATAATGTGGGTAGAAACTGCACATAGATACCTAAATGTTAGGTTTGTAGGTTATGGATTTTAGTAACCTAATTGATCTGAAAACTGTTTTGTTCAATCGAATTAAACTTTTAAACCTAGAAGGAACAAAGGAGGGAGTTCCCTGGTAGGACAGAGAAACCCCCACCAATCAGGACCAAGAATTAGGAATAGCTAATTACCCGTTAGGTGAGAGAACCTATCAACACCTGGGTTCCACCCTTGAAGGGAAGGGCCTCCAGCTGAACAAAACCAGAGTGCACCGCAAAATTTAGAGTTCCTGCGTTCGCAACAAAAGTTTCTAAGTTTGTGCCGGCCTAGGTCAGAAAGACAGGTCAGAAGTATTAGGACGCTAAATTTTCAGATCTGAAACCTTGCCTGTTTGTAACTTGCCTGTTCGCCTACACACCTTAAGTTTGAACCACCTTCAGAGAAGGAAGGTGGATATTTCTTGTCGGGCCAGGGAGAATATAATCCATAACTTCCGATTCTGCTAAAGAGAGGTAATTAGTTAAATTAGTATCACCAGCCTCAGAACCCTGATTGCAACCTGAACCTCGCCAGCGGAGTGGGAGCGGTTCTGACGCCAAGGAGACCCAGCATCCCACCCAGAGCCACGCACCGATCTGTGAACAGATCGACCCTCAAAAGGCCGCCCAAGCTCCACCGTCAGACGGCCACGAGATGCCTCCGCCCAATCACTGACGGGAAGGCGCGTGCCCGCACGGAGATGCAGCATCCACGGCCAGCGAGGAGAGGAACCACCGCGTGAGCTCCAGCCTTCGATCGAGTCTGTCCTGAGACGACCCCGCCTGAAGTCAGCCCCCGACTCCCACGTAAGCTGGAACCATCAATTTGCAGTCAGGGCCCTGACGCCAATTTATTTAATAAGAGAACTTTTATAGGTACATCCAGCCATATAGTTCTTCCCGTCCAGGCTTAGGTTAATTCTCTAGAGGCTCTCCCAAGCGACTCCCCAAACCACACTGCCTCATACCATTTAGCCGTGAATCACTCTAACTTACTCGAGCTATTTTGTCTTTCATTACTATCACTTTGTTTTGTTTTGTTTTCTTGTTTTATTTTCTATTGTTTATCATTGAATGTAGTCCAAAAGTAGTTTGATATTTAGCCAATAAATTCCCTTTTCTGAAGCATCCTTGGTGCGAGCGTTTCTCTCTTTTGCCCTGGTCTGTAGACTTCAAATAAATCCGGGTTACCTCACACCCTCACATAAGGTTCCAGCAATAATAATATTAAAAATTGCAAAACCCGTTACACATCTAACAGGGAACGTTCCCACAATTTTGACTAAGGTTATGTAAAGGTTCTCCTAATGTTAGGAGCAAACGTTCTCACAATAACGTCTGTAAACGTTATGTGACCTTGATAAAAGTTCTCAAAATGTAAGTCTGAATTGTTCTCAGTGTAACGTTAAAGGAACGTTCTTTTAACTTTTTTTTTTTTTAAATAAATAGATTAAAAGACTATGTATGATGTTCTTTAGACACACATTAGGAAACATTCAACTGTTATATCCATTTTTTTGAGATGATAAGGTGCACAGTTGAAAACTTAATCCATTGTGTTCTACTGGACTTTTTCATTTAATATAATATTTAATTCACTAATAGATTTAAGATAAGCTATTACTTTTCTTAGTTTTTTTTTTCTAACTGCATTAAATAAAAACTACATTAAAAACTGAAACTGCTGTTACTAGAAACAAGGAGTTTTCCTCAACCTGTTTTGAGTGCTGTTGCCATGGTGATGGAGATTCGGCGGTTAAATAAGCAGACTGAACCGGTTTAAACCAGTTGCAGCCGGGCTTCTCCGGTTTATTCCAGAGTGCCAGCCTACTTAACTACAAGGTAAGAAGTGGAGAGTAAAATACTTTTCTTGTCAATGTTGCTTGTGTTAAGGTTTATATAAAGGCTTGTAATGCATTCTATAAAGGTATCACACAGATTTAGTATGTTAGCTAACGTTAGCTACCTTTTTAATTTATCTCAATGTATCAGCTAGCTATTTAGCTAATGTAGCTACTTAGCTAATATTAGCCAATATTAAGTTAGTTATCTTGCTAATTTTATATTAGTGATGGGCTTTATGTTTAGTAATACAAAAATAACTAGTAACGTAGCTAATAAAATGATAAAATCGCCAAGATACATTAATTGCAGAGATAAATGTCTATAAATGAGGGAAAAATAAATATGCATTAATGTTAAGATATGCTAGCATTAATAAAAATAACAGTGAAATGAAATCAGCCACAAAGCTGAAGTCAGCTTCTTATTCGCCAGCTTTGTGTTAAAATTTTCTCGTTCCACCTTAAATGGTGCAGCAGTTCTTTGCGCCTGAGGCGTTATAATAACTTGGACCATTAAAGGTGGAGCTGGAAAATTCGAACAAGAAGCTGGTGAACATTAAGCAAGTAAATAAACCAGTATAAATCTTGCAGGTGTTTATCTTAGACGTATCAATTAATATTTATAAATTCTCAACAAGCGAGATAATGTGAGGTTTAGTCTTGTCAAGCATCACTAACAAATGTAGCTAACCTTTAATAGAGGAGTGTGTAGTTATCACAGCCGTGATGTTATTTCGCGATATGGTGATATGGCACGAGCCGAAGGCGAACTAACTGTTGTATAATATTGTACAAGTACACGCTGATTCACGCCGTTTTCCGTTTCAGTGAGGTTAGATGAGAGCAGAAAAAAGGCTATAATCGCTGTTTTGTAAAAAAAAAAAAAAAGAGAGAGAATTAGAGAGGACTGATTTAAAGGTAAACACATTTTAAATAAGTTGGGAAATAGGGCTTCACGTTCACGTGTGCGGGCGCGGGGAGCTGCCCGTTAGTTCTTTCTGTTAAAACAGACGGAGTCGCATTACCGCAATTCGGATACACATCGGATTTCAATGTCAGATTCGACATGTTTTGTTTTGTGTTTTTCCCCGTTTACACTGCCACACAGATAACACATCTGTGTCATATATGACGGAAAAGAACGGATTTGTGCCACTTTAATCTGCTGTGTGAACGTAGCCTATAACACTTCACTGGGTAAGCAGACCCTCTGCACTGCCAGCCTGAGCCATTTCTTCATTAGCATGGCAGCATATACTATGCTTATGTCACATGGTACCAGCTGGTACCAGATGTTGGTATCTGTAAATTTGTATGAGTAAGAGTACAAGTAATTGGTGTTGATGAAGCCCTACTACAGATTGCAGTTACATTAAACCCCTGGGTTTTGCTAAGAATTTAGGTAATTTTGCTTAACATTACGAAAAATTCAGTTTCATTAAAAATAAGGCAGCTTTTAAAATTTTATAAAACATTAAAATCAAGATGTTATCAGGGACTCCACTGCAGTGTCAAAACACCTCCCCAGATACACATGGAATAAGTTTTGTGTAATTTTACTGTTTCAAAGTTTTATTACATAGTGTATCTAGGTTTTCATAAAATATTCAAATCAACAGGGAATTCCACTGCAATACCAAATTCAGACTGTGAAATTACATGAATCGAATTCTCTTTGTACTGGAGGTGTTCAACAATGCAGTGTAGTCTTCTGCTAACAGTTTGATTCCTTCCATTTATAGATTTTTTATTTATTTTATTTTTTTTTTTTTAACATGGGCATGTATGTATTTAACTTTCCCAAGCATTGCAGACGCCTTGTTCAGAATTTAAATAGGAAAATAAAATGTAGCTCATAACTCGTGTATGTCAAAGTGTTTATAAACACTGCAGTGGAGGTTTCTGATAACAGTGTAATTTTCTTCCTTTGTTGGAGTTGTGTTTAAGTTGGCTGTTTAATTTTTATGGCATATTAAATGCTGCCATACACCTCATGAAAGTGATTTCATTATTTTCACTGTGGAAGAAACATAAACTAAACTCTGAACACTGTCAGCAGGTGGATTTTTGCTGTGTTTGAAGCAGTGTTTAATTACACTTAAGACTAAATCTTCAAAATCTGTGTTGAAAGAGAGTCGCATACTGAAAGAAGGGGGAAGACACTTCCAGGTCATTGTCGTACTGTTCTGCTGTAATCCGCGGTGTGCACATGAAATCCAAGCTTAGAGAGCGTGACCAGGCTTGGAATTTTTCGCAAGAGAATGCAAAACATTTGCAGGGGAACGCAATCTCAGTACTGTTTTAAACATTCCCCTAAGGGGCTCTGTACTGTTCCACAATCCTCATATTTTATACTCTTAACTTTAAGGCCACTATACATGCCAATTAAACACCTTAAAACTAAGAAGGCCCTCAGTACTTATCAAAATTTATTTAAACATCTGTTGTGCAGTGCCATCTTATCACAGGCGAGGAATTCAACCATGAAAAAAATAAGAGCTACAGGCACATTTGACTTATAAATGAAAGACTGCAACGTAACTTAAAGGAAGCTTTGTGTTTAGCTGCCCAGAATGGCTTGGATAGAGTTTAACAATGCTTTACATGAACTGATAAAGGTGAAAAAATAACAAACCTATTTGTTTACTTTGCAGGTGGAGAATGCAGAAATGCCTTAATGGACTTCTTGACTTTTTTTTTGTTCATTCACTTGAATTGATAATATTAGTAGTAGTAATAATATTATTATTATATTATTATTATTATTATTATTATTAATAAACGTATTAAATCCATCATGCTTGCATTGATTTTGCTCTAGTTTATGTCAGTATCATAGTAGTGGGGATTGTTTGAATTAGACTATTAGCAGTCAATGGGAATGTGGATGGAGAGAAGGAAGTTAAGACTGGGAGGGATTAACATTAACTACAGACTGAGTAAATGTTAATGGAATGTTAAAGTAACATAAAAAAATCTGAACTTTTGACGCTGAGCACTTCTGGCTGCACAAAAATATTGGGAAGACATTTTAGGGTATGTTCTACTAATTTGCACCGAACGTCCTAAGAAAATTAAGAAAACTGGAACTATAAACCTTTTCAAGAACGAATAAAGATGACATTCCAGGAATGTTCAGTGGTCAGTGTATATAAAGCTGAGGTAACAATCTGGGGCAGTGGTTTTAAGAAAGTTATGGAAACATAACTTAAATTTACCAACAATCTCACCATAATAGAATGTTATAGGAATGTTTTAACGTTCTCAGAACATTGCAAGTCCACGTTCCTAGAACGTTAAATTGTTGCCAGTGCGGTTGGGTTGATGTTTAGGGAACATTCTTGTAACCTGAATGTTTTGGAAATATTAAGAAAACTGGACAGACTCATGGCGGAACTTTCCGATAGAATATTAATACAACCAAAATGGAATGTTAGAGGAGCGTTCAGAGAACATAATTTTGAATGTTCTCAGAACGTTCCAAGACAACGTTCCTAGAATGTTAAATTGTTGTTGCAAATGAGGTTGAGGTGACGTTCTGGGAACGTTCACATAACTCAAAGAAAACGTTCTGAGAACATTAAGAAAACTGCACGGAATAACATTGAGGGAACGTTCTAATAAAACGTTCATACAACCAAAATGGAATGTTAGAGGAACGTTCTGAGAACGTAACTTTGTTAGCTGGGTTAGGCTTCAAATGGAGATGGAGGAGAGACGCCGACAGGCCCAAAGGGAAAGTGACCAAGCCATGATGCGAATGGTTGCTCTAGTGATGGGTGCAGCAATTTCCCACACTTCACCCATTCCCACACATTTTTCTACTCTCACCTGCACCACAAAGGAGACCCCCACCTTTCACTTACTCACCCTAGCTCACCAGTCATCTTCATGTCTTCAGGAAGCCTCCAGTCATGGCACCAATAAACTGCCACTGTCATTGGTTTTACATCAGATAAACAGGTTCAACAGCTAAATGTTTCACTGACATAAGGGTTCGAGGGCTTTTTGAGATTTGGGTCTATTTTAGCCTAATGCTCCAGAACAAAACCTTATACACAGGTTATTTTTGATCACTGTTCTTTGCAATTATGTGAAGACTTGATAGTTTGTATTATTCTTTGTGTTCTGGTGGTAGAATGTAGTAGAGTGCTTTCATATGCAGTAGGTTCAACAATTCTGTGTTCATTTGTATTCAGGAGCATTTATCTGTTTTTCGACTTCTTGTTAAACTTGCTTGAAAGCAACATTTAAAATCTGGTCCTAAAGATGTTTTTGATGGGGAAATTGCACAATTCACCTGTGTCCTTAAGAAATATTAAATCAAAATGTGTCAAGCACGTTGTACTTTTGAGAGAAAACATTTTATTTTATTACATGTACACTTTTGTTTGTAGATATCATTTTCAAAGCCCCTATTGAAAATACAGATTTAAGTGTAAAGTGATTTAAGACACTTGTCTTTTATTACTGTAAATAAACATCATAAATCAGTGTTGTTTACTTTGCTTTAAAAAAAAACTTAGCACATAGAACTAAGTGGATCAGCTCCTCTCTCTCACACAAATTATGTAATGTACAACAAGCAGCTACCACTTTATTGATCATGTTTATGCTGTGATCATTTCTCTTTAGGAGGCAAAGCCATCTGGCTTTTAGTCTGCCAAAAGCTCTCTCTACACACATCCTTGCTCTGCTCAGCCTGTAGTTATACATGCGCTGATCCTGTGTAATTCTGTGACCTTCAGGATATGGTTTCTGTAGCCATGGTAGGAGTGGGTATGCTGCATCCTCTACAGTAGATATTGGAACACAAACACCTTCCTTAATTCCTTAATCCATGGTGGAAAAAGTTTTCCAGACTGACATTTCTGGAAGATGGAGGAATTGCCAAACACTCTTGCATCGTGCACCTTTCCAGGCCAACCTTCATTGATATCCCAAAACATTAGCTTGTGGTCCATGACACCCTGCGGCAGTATGGAGTAGTAGCCTTTCCTATTGTAATAATTTGCCTTATTATTATGGGGGGCTTTGATAGGCGCATGTGTTCCATCTATATGTAACAGGGTTTATTTTCTTTTATTTCTCTCAATCTTCATACCTTCTCTGTTTGCATTTACTTAAATAATAGAGTAAAAAAAAAGGAATATATGCATTTTTTTATTTTCATTATTTTTTTGTTTTATATATTTTTGTGGGCGTCGCTGTGATGTCATCTTGTGCATTGCACACACTCTCTTCAGTCTGGCTAGTTCAGAGCGGCAGTTCGAAAAGAAGCGGTGGCTGGCTTCACAGGTCTCGGAGGAAGCCTGTGTTAGCCTTCACCCTCCTAGCGTTGATAGCATCGTGTGATTGGGGGAGTCCTAACTAGCGGGTGGAATTGGAGACGACTAAATTGGGGAGAAAAATCGGGTAAAAATTAAAAAAAAAAATGTTCAATATAGTGTAAAAAGTTGTAATAATGACTTTAATATGAAGTGAAATATCATTAGGTATCTTTATCTGGATGTTTTATAGATAGATTTAGTGTATTTTCCAATGTATTACCGAGTAAAAGAGTGAGAAGTATTAGCATGCTATAGCTAACCCCTCCCCCACCTTTCCTGTGGTTTTCTGGGTGCGCAGAGAGGTTAAAGCAAGTAGACATGAGGCTGGGAGCCATTTCTCACTGTTTTTCTGTCTTATACATCCAGGTATGATCTTAGTCGCTTCTGTTGTTAAAAACCTTTTATTTCATTCATCTGTTCTTGTGTTTTGGAGGCGTTTTGTATGAAAAATATGTAAATTGCTGGAAACAAGAGGGAGCTGGTATCTTTGGATAAGTTATATGGCCAATAAGTAATATTATATATTCTGTTATATTCCAAGCATGTAGCGAATTGATATATACATGTTTATATATAGGGCGGCACGGTGGCGCAGTGGGTAGCACTGTCGCCTCACAGCAAGAATGACCTGGGTTCGATTCCTGGCTGGGCGACCAGGGTCATTTTTGTGTGGAGTTTGCCTGTTCTCCCCGTGTCTGCATGGGTTTCCTCCGGGTACTCCGGTTTCCTCCCACAGTCCAAAGACATGCAGTCAGGCCAATTGGACATGCTAAATTGCCCCTAGGTGTGAGTGTGTGTGTGAATGTGTATGTCTGTCTGTCTGCCCTGCGATGGACTGGCGACCTGTCCAGGGTGTATCCTGCCTTCTGCCCAATGACAGCTGGGATAGGCTCCAGCACCCCACCGCGACCCAGAAGGATAAGCGGTTTAGATGATGGATGGATGTTTATATATATATATATACACGTGTGTGTGTGTGTGTGTACATGCTTACTATTTTCATATAAAAATGTATAGTAGCAACATTCATACATGTTACTTTTTTTATAACATGGTAAATACTATACATATTTCAAGAGTGATTATTGGTCTGGTATTTTTCTATTTCTTTGTCTTTTATTTTATTCTTATTCTGTCTTCCGTTTTCATGTGTTATATGAGAAAAACCTGAATTGTCAGTGGACAAGATAGTACCAGTATAATTAATTAATCCAAAGAATTTTTCGTTATGTCAGTCTGGTTAGAGCACTGTTGGAGAGAGAGAGGCTAATGCAAGCAGACACGAGGCTGGGAGCCATTTCTCACTATTTTTCTGTCTTACACATCCAGAGCGCTCTTCAAATAAATGATCCCCAGAGTTGGTACCAGCATCCAAGCCACCTGAGTATTTTTCTACAACGCAGCGCCAAGAGTGGCTGTGTCCTCCTCACACAACCAATGCAGAGAGGACCAGCTACATATGGCCCCAGCACACTGAGGTGATTTCCTTGTGGGACCTTGATTAGCAGTGGCTTCAGGATGTGGACAATGGCAGAGACTACCTCTTGAGTTACCGTGCATGCTGTTGATTTGCCTGTGCCACAGAGGTGCAAAATGGATCAGTACTCAATATTTGTAGAGAGCTTCCATAAGGTCACAACTCTTTGCTCCACTGTAAGAGGAACTCTGTAGCGTGTTCTTTCTCTCTCCAGGTGAGGTCTCAGGTGATTGCAGAGATACACCCTGATGAAAAAAAAATGTACTAAATTGTATTTAAAGTATACTGAGATGAGTACGTTGTAAATATACTAGCAAATTTATGTACTTACTTTAAATATGTTAAAAATACATTAATATTATGCTTTCATCAAATGCTTGCAAGTAAACTTTGATCACACTTTTAAAAAATTATAATATAGTATACTTTTTATAAATACATTTCTATGAAGTACACTTTTAGTTAAAATTTAGCTTCATTTAATCTAATATACTTCTCAAATACTTGTTTTTAAATAGACTTCTGTATATTTTTGTAAAGTGTATTAAAAATAAATAATACAGTAATTCAACTAAAGCACACTTTATCAAAGTTCACTTATAACACATACCACACCACACCATACAAAACACTACACAAAAGTTTTACATAAGAGTATTCTTTAGAAAGAGAATGTTATTACTAGAATGGTTCTGTCACGGATTCCTTCTTTTCTCCCTCTGAGTGTCTGTTTCTTCCCCTCTGTTGTAGCCATGTGTCTTTTGTTTTCTTGTACCATGTGCTTTTGTTGTTGCTCTGTGTCTCCTCCCTGGTCCTGCCCCCTTGTTATCTGTTCCACCTGCTTGTAGCTCCGCCCCTCATTAGTCCCAGGTGTGTCTCGTTTCCCCTCTGTGTATTTATACCCCTGTGTTTGTTCAGTCTTCATCTTGCATTGTGGATGTAACCTTGTCTCTTGTTTGCTTATCGTGCTTGTAGTTTGGTTTTGTTTTGTTTTCATTATGGACTCTCATTTCAATAAAAACTCGCATTTGCATCCCGCCTCCATGCCTCAAACGTTACAGGTAAAATATGCTTTGAGAAGACTTAAGTATTATATTAAAATATTTAATTTGAAAACAAATTTCAATGTTCTTTAACTGTAACGGGGAAAATGTATTATATATTAGAGAACATATTTTTTTTTCAGGAACTTTTAAAATTTTATGTAATTTAACTTTAGTATATAAATGTGCATTTCACATCATGCTGTAATTACACTTGCAAAGAATACACTACACAAATATACATTTGGTGAACTTTAGGAGCTTGAAAAAAAAAAAACTGTGCATTAGACTTCTAAAAATTACTATTTGAAGATATGTTCAGGTGTGTTCTGAAGTAAGCAGAACTCATATTAATCAATGCTAACCAGTTTATTTCACATACTAAAAGTATTACAGATCAATTTGACATCAATTCATGTAGATTTTATTAATATATACAAACATACACTTCAGCAAACTGGAAGACTGGAAGGTCATTGGAGAAAGATATTTGGTTGGTTTGGTTTACTACATTGTTTGCTTTTGCCATTGACATTTAATCTTTCCATATAAGAACTGATAGTGTGTGCTGTTTGAAAAGTAACATAATTTTACTCATTATCATTTAAATAAGCAAAGACAATATCACCCTGCAATCTTACAGTAACATCTTGTTCAAAATTGTATTCAGGAAAAACTATATATCAAAACAACAAGCTGATACAAATCTCTAATGTCGTACAGAAAGGATTCTAACCCTGTATTGGCCTAGCATTAGTCCCTTTCAACACTGTTTGGTAGTGGAATAACATATTTTGTCTTTTGACATAACCATTACACATTTTCTTTTGAGTGAGTGAGGATGCACTGCAAATACATTGTTGGTGTCAGCCACTTCAATCATAAATGTTAAGGATATATTCAGTTGAATATCTCTGCAAAGTTTTCTGCTGTTTGCAAGCTCCTTTACTAAAACACAGGATATATTTGTAGCGGAAGCTCTATCTTCTGATTTAAAGGCCACCAAACTCGTGATTTTGCAGAAGGTTCCATCTATTAGCTGTACAACTGAATTATTTCTTTTTGTAAGAGTTGTGCTATTATAAGAATGATATACAACACTGTTAGAAATGAAACGGCTGTAAAATAAACCTGAATGAACTGTTACTCCAATTAAATTTTCAATAGCCATCCTCTGCAACACAGATGTACTCTCCTTTTTTGGGCAGCCAAAGCCTCTCACATGACCTGGAAACTCTGAAGACCTCTTTGTTTGGGTAGAGATACTTTGGAGGGTGTCAAACAGTTGCCTCACGTGCACACTTGCATTGGCCATGATTTTCTCAGCTTTTTTAGAGAGGCTTCTCCACCTGAGGAATCTTCTTACTATTTGAGTGGGCACATGCGTTGTTCCATTGAAAAACCTAAGTAGAGTTCCATTAAACGACTCAAATGGAAATGCTGATGTTGCCCACAATGGTCCCCAATTGCGCACACTTTCTGCCATGTGCATCAACAAATGCACATTGAATGAAACATTAGCAGCACCGTATAGTTTCTCAAAGTTAAACACAAACTTGTGAAGTGCTTGTTCTGCCATATCCACATGACTCACTTTGATGGCATCCTGGAGAAGAATGTGCATTGCAAAAACTAGTAAAAAAAAGATGATTCCAATACTTCTTCTGCAAAATGCCGTTTAAGACAGGCAATGCATAAAAGAGCAAAAACGACCTCCATTCACTTGCTTTCCAATATTTTCGGTCATTAATTGACCTTGGTGCCCTTGTGACCTCTACAGGTGGTTTAATGGCAAGCAGTTGCATGTCTATAATGCTGGTTGTTGTGCCCAAGTACCAGTCTTCCTCGTGCTGCTTGCTGTCTAGCCAGAGAGATGCAAGCTGTCTCATGGTCCCTAAGCAGACACTGTGTTGGTACTCAGGAACAAAACCTGTGATAATGTTAAAGTTCTCAAGTTCCATCAAAGGGGATGGGCCTTTCACACCCATTACTGGTTCAGCAGCGGTTGCTAACATTGCAGGTTCAAAATGATCTTGCTCTGTCCTAAGAGGTGGTTCCGGTGTCTCCCAGGCATATGGGCCACCACCACTGTGGAGGCAGAAGTCACACCCATATTTGCCATTGAATTGTTTTGTATTTTTCAGGAGGGGATGTGCAACAGAATCTGCAGAACAAATCAGTGAATGGACTTCACTTGTGTGTTCTCTGTTTTCGGAGTCTTTCCATTTAATTCCATTTTGTTCCAGATCTTTGAGCTCTGCCACAAAAGCAGTCAAGAATGTGATCATATTTGGCTTGCTCTCACCAAACCATAGGCACGGGATGCATATGTTAGCTTGACGATCTTTTGCCGAAAGTTCTATGATTTGGCACTGAATAGGCCATATCTGATAATTACTACTTTCAAAAACTGGAACTCCATCACAGTTCCAAATGATTGAGATGTCATCATTTCCCATTTTGCCACTCTGTTTCAGGTTTTTATATTCTACTCCACATTGTATGTCACAAATAATGCCTGTTGCTGATTGTTCTTCATTTAAATTTATCTTAGTTTTCTCCAAAATGTCCACTATCTGGCTTGCCAGACTAAGTACAAGAAAATAAGAGCCAACTCTTAGATTATAGTTAATGTCAAATTCATATTTACATGAAGAGCAGTTTGTTGAAGCTTTCTCCCTGGGTCCTAGGTAGCTTTCACAATTAATGCAATAAAAATGTGGCACATAGTGGCCAAATTGTCCGTAGGCTTTATCAAAAAGATACAGGGTGGCTGGCACCAAGCCAGGAAAATGTTCGTTAAAGATGTTCAGAAGATGTTGAAGAGCTACACAAGTCAGGTTGTGCCTCAGTACATATGACATGAGCAACAGCAGGCTCTGCCCTTTTGTGAGGGAAGCACCAGGATACACAGGGTCATCACCATGCTGTATCTGTGTTAGAACACAAATAAAGAATGAATAAAGAAATAAAAAAAATATGAAACATGCAATATGACATGTTATGTCCATATTAACTGTAATACTGAAGGCTCACACTGAGTTTACCTAAAGTGCCCACAAATGATCATCTGTCATAATATTGATATACCTTAAATGAGTTTAAATGTTGATTCTCATGCATAGTTCGTCCTGGAAGGTCTCTCTCCTCCTGGCTCCTTTCGTCCCTTTTTCTCTCCTCCTGGGTCCTTTCTTCTCTTTCTCTTTGCTCCTGTCTCATTTCTTCCCCTTCTCTCTCCTCTTGGGTCCTTTCTTCTCCTTCTCTCTCCTCCTGGGTCCTTTCTTCTCCTTCTCTTTGCTCCTGTCTCATTTCTTCCCCTTCTCTCTCCTCTTGTGTCCTTTCTTCTCCTTCTCTCTCCTCTTGGGTCCTTTCTTCTCCTTCTGTCTTCTCCTGGGTCCTTTCTTCTCCTTCTCTGTCATCTTGGTTCATTTCTTCTCTTACTTCCTCTCCTGGATTGCCTTCCTTCTCTACTTCTCTGGCCCTTTTCTTCCACTTTTCTTACCTCCTGGATTCTTCTTATTACTTTTTCAACTGGGCCCCTCTCCTCTCCTATTCTCCCCTGTTGTCCCAACTCCTCCTTGTGGTCCTCATTGTCTTCCTGGTCCTTTTCTTCCTCTTTCTTTTCCTCCAGGTGATTAGCTGCACCACTATGTTTGTCTGCAAGACGAATCTGAGACAAATATTATAGCAATTAAATAAATGTATCTTCAGTGTTACTGTCTTTAAAACATGTAAAAGAGCACAAGTGTTCCTGTTAGTTACAGGGGAATTTCTGCATAATTCTCAACAATCACTGAGACATAAACAGAGTGATTCAGATTGGTTTGATGTGAAATGGTTCAGATGTCTTTACAGTGGTGGTGATAGGAACCAGGTGTCGCGATGACTACAACACAAATATAGACATTTTATTTACTATCCAGAACCAGCAGTGAACCTACACGAGTCTTCTGAAACATTCTCAAACCGATCGTAAAACAATGTCTTATGCATTAGGCTTTTGTAGCCATTACATGTAACAAGTTTCTGGGATTTTAAAGGTATTAAACTCTTCAGACGTTCCTATCACCACTGTGCATAATTCTGACTCTAGAACGGAGCATTTCACATCAAACCACTCTGAATGCCTTTGTTTTCATTTCAGCCATTTAATTTTGCAGAAAATTTGAAAAATCAGTGTAACTCCCCTTTAAGACAGGTCAATAAATAATATGAAATCGTCCCATCCTACAAGTAACTCAAAGACCAGCATAATATGTCACAAAAAAAAACAAAAAAAAAAACGCATGTGTTGTGCTTGTATGCTGGTCAGCAGCAATGGAAGATGTTATGTTGATCAACACCAAAACCACCATATGTCGGGATTTGGACGCTGATTGACCCTCTAAACCAACAGCAGACCAGCATAAAGCAGAGCAGAATGAAATTTCCAGTGGCCCAAGGTGGAGCTTGGTGTGTGGTCTAATAACAGATTGTATTACAGTATGACATCTATGGTGCTAAAATTTCACTGGGCACTCCCCCCCCCAAACTGGAGTAAGTGTATCTACTAAGGAGACAAAAACCAACAGCTTAAACACTTTTATTGTTCTCAACTTACCATATTAAGAACTTTTCTCCTGTATGCAGTTGTTCGAGGAACATCACAACGTGTGTGAATAAATGTCTTGTAGTTCTTGGCTGCCTTTTTTTTTCTGATTCTGCAGTGAGATTACATACAAAGTTAACTACAAAATAACAACAAAACGTAATACTTATTCAATATAGCCTAATTTGAGTCATGTTTGACGTACGGAAGACATGCAAGCTATATAATATGTGCAGAATTGTAATAGATTTAATTATTGTATTTACCTGTTTGTTTTGTAGTCGTCTGTATTTAGTTGTTTTTGGTGTTGTCGGTTCTGTGTCATTTAAAGTCAAATGTCTCTTGCAGCTTCGGGTTGACGCCATGGTTATAAGATTCAGTTTGACCAGCAAAATGCGAAAAATTTTGAACTGTTCGGGCGCGAAGACGTCTGACGATAATACGCCGTGTGTTTTTACTCGAGCCAATCAGAGCCCTCTATCAGGAGCCGCATCTTCCCCTCAGCCCAAAAAACTAGCCATACGTTTGCAACTTCAGACTGGTCGAGTTCAAACTCCGGGTCATGGGGAAATTCCAGTTCGCCATTTTTTATTTCTGTGACAAAAGTGTCAAAGTCGAAAATACCACGGTGATTAAAGACCAAAGTGCAGACCAGTTTGCACAAATCACGTCTCGCCCAGACCTGGACAGTGATGATGGATGGATAGAAATTAAGTGGCCCACTCGCAAAGACCCGAAGAGGACTGTCGCAGCCAAAGTGCTGCTGTTTGGAGGTGTGTGCATTTTAGATAACTAGGTTAACTTTGCGAGGCCAAAGTTGGCTTCTTATTCGAATTTTCCGTCCCACCTTACATAGTGATGCAGCTACAGGCTGGCGCCTGAGGCTAAGGCGTCAGAAGGTAACTGCTGTACCACTTAAGGTGGAACGGAAAATTCGATTAAGAAGCCAATTTTAGCTTCGTACTAACGTTAGTACTTTGGTTAAAGCTAGCTGGCACTAGCCGGTTAGCTTGCCATGGGAGCTTGACGCCAGTCATAGGTAGTTAATGTTAACGTTAGCTTGATTATATGAAAGTTAGCTAACATAAATTAGGCAACTGTGAATATTGTAAGTTAATCTTGTGTGTTAGCCAGGCTAATCTTGTAGGAAAAGCAGTTGTTTTGACGTTACTTGTTCTGGTCAAAGTGATGGTGTTTTCAAAGAACTGTTTGAAGTTGTAAGCTAATCTCTTTTTCCCCCATTTTGTCAGATATGTACCAAGACCTGGTTAGTAAAAAGAATGCCTTCTTAAAGGGCAAAGATATCTGGACAACTGTCAAAAGAGGGGTGATGATGAAGAAGAGGGAGGCACCTTCTGAAACCAACGAAGCATCTAAGTCAGGGACAGTAGAGTCTGATCACCACAGGCCGGTAAATATAAATATTATTTAATGTTATTTTTGTTCTACTGATAGTTATATAAATAATTAATTTGAAAGACAGTTGCATGTAGCTTGGTTGTAAATCTTCAGCTAATGGGCACAGACATTCTGGATAATTTTGCAGTTCAGAATTGCCTGCCAGTAGTTTGGTAGTTAGTTTTTTCTTGGAGCCATTGATAACCTAAACAGGTTATATTTCACATTATTGTTTAAATCAACTCTTATTTAGTAAGAGGTTTACTTCATAAATGTTTTTTCACCTTGAATGATGTAAACAGACCCTGAAAATTTTAATTTTGTGTTTGTGTATGTGAGAGAGAGAGAGAGTATATGTGAATCAGAATTTTACATTTTAATGATATTGCTTTAACACCTGCCCTAAACATGTTTTTTTTTTTGTTTTTTACATTTTTATTCATTTGTAGGCAAAGAATGCAAAGCTTACCCAGGCAGCAATAACTGAAGTGATGCAGAATCTGAAGACTACCCTTAGACAAAAAAAGGCCCTGACATCCACTCAAGATAGTTCTGATGAGACGAATATTGAAATGGTTGACACAAATATTGACATGTTTGAGCACAAAAGCCCAGAAGCTCTTGAAAATGTACATTATTTACAACTTTTTCTAACCATTTACTCTTATTTTACTTTGTTAATTTGTCTTTCTGTGAATGCAACTATCACTTTCCTCTCTGTTTTTAAGGATGATGACAGTGATGCTGATGAGTCACATTTCAAATTCCATGGCCCATGTGCTCCAGCAACTCAAGAAAGGTATGTTATTTGTACTACACATGTACAGAGCCTTGGGGTGGATAGTATAATAGATTGCATGTTGGGTTTTCATCATTTCAGATAGGTCTTAAAAAGCCTTTACATTTTTTATATTACATCAGCATATTAACAACACCCTAAAAATGAGGTAGGGTGAGGGTGACTGTAATCAGTTCCTTTTTTTTTTTTAATATACTATGTTTTTATACACTATGTGGTCCTGTGCCTATAGCCTTGAATCAAACAAGAATGCAGTGCCTCTCAAGTTGCTTTGGTTTTTAGAACTTGTTCAGTGTAAAAACAAATTCTCAGATTGCCCCTACCTCTAATGTAATGTTTAAATGTAAGTTTATGCTACAAAGCAAGTAGTATACATAAAAAGCAAACTTTAGCGTTCAAAAGTTTAGAATCATTTTTCGATAATATAAAATCATTTTTGTTGCAGATTAAGATTTCATTATTGAGGAAGCTGTATGGCATTAGGAATGCACTTATAACAAAATGAATACCTATAATACCTCTTATTCAAAAAGCAGTGACCAAATCTCGCTGATCAAGAAATGACTATAAATGGTCAAGAAATTACTATAAATAGCTATTTACTTGTTATTTTATAGTATTTTTTCCATGGCAAAACTTGGGGTGTTTCCAAAATCTACACTGTTTAAGTTAACATTGAATGACAATTATTAATATGACAAATGATTCTAAACTTTCGAACGCTAGTGTATGTTTGGTGCAAAAACTTAGGTTAAGCTTAGGAGTATCATGCAAACTGCATGCTGAAAGCATTATTTGTTTCCAATATAATAAACAGTCTGTGAAATTTTGATTAATCACAAAACTACCCAGTTAAATGGGATTAGTACTAAAAACAGATAATGAAGAACAGATAAGCTGTTAGTGGCAACCAGTCTTTGGAGCAAGAATGATACCACATTTTTATTTGTGATACCAAATTTTTTTTTGTTTGTACTGTTCTCAGTCAGTTCTTATGATTTTGTCATTGTTTATTGGTTTTGTTGTTAGTTTGATTTAAAATGACCAATATTATCTTTTCTTTATATTACAGCTGTTTGATGATGATGGTGAAGATGAAAGCCTTCTAGTTAGTCATCAACCAGAGAGAGTCACTGTAGAAATTGATAATGAAGCCATAATTACATCCCTTCGTGGTAGGTTCACATTGGAATTGGAGGTTGAAATAAATTGTTTGAAATATGGGGAAGTTTACTGCGAGTAAGAATTTATGGCTGAAATAATCTGTCCATGACTTGATATTGCTGTAACAGTTTTCCAAAAATGTCTGCGTAATTCAATTGTCGAGTTGTAAACAGTAATTCAGAGTGGTTTCATGTGAAATGGTTGATTGTAGAGACTTTTTTTGAGTTTCTTCACAGTGGTGGTGATAGGAACCAGGGGTCGCCATGACTGCAACACAAACATAGACATTTTATTTACTATCCCAAACCACCAGTGAACCTACACGAGTCTTCTGAGTTTATATGGAATGTTGATAGTGTTGAAATAGTGGTAATCCTGTTCTTTGCATGTACCTCTCCACCATGAGGTTTTTAGGCCAAAACCTTTGTAAAACAGTGTCTCAGACATCAGGCAGTGTATTCATAATCATTTCATTTAATAACTTTTAGTGACATTAAACTCTTCAGATGTCTGGTACCTATCACCACCATTGTGAACAATTCTGAATCAATTCTGAATAAGTTTCTCTAGAATTTCACATCAAACCATTCTCAATGACTTTGTTTAAATCTTAACCATTTAATTATACATACATTTTGAAAAATCTGTGGAATTCCCCTTAAATTGCATCTAGAACTGCCTGAGTTGGTCAAATCTGTAAAAGAGTGCATTGAATCTGTTCGTGGACTAGCAAGCTTACAGAGCAGAACCCCATCATCTGTCATCTCAATATCTGGAGCATCAATTTCTTCATCAGTGCCAGATGACGATGAGGTTGAAATGGTATGGTAAAGCTCACTGTTTAGTTAAACCTGCACTATGTAACTTTTCCTTTTGACAGTACCTTTATAACAGAAAAAAATACGAAATAACAAAACAGGTTTCTATACATATGTCAGATGTTTGTTCCGTAAGACCATACTTAACATTGAGTAGTCTGCAGAGGTCACTAAAAGTGCTCTTTTTTTTCATGTATTTTAGTGTTGTAATAGTGTAATCTTACATCTGTTTTGATATAACAAGTCTTGATCACAGTAAGACCATATCTTTAAATAAAATAATCATCCCCTCATAATATTCTCTGTTGTGTTGACAATCCCTGTTTGTATGGCATCAGTGTTATTGATATAGTCTCTTTTTTTTGTCTAATCTTACAGCTCTCTTTGGCCAATTCTCATGTCATGGTTCCAAAGAGGGCCTACCAGAGACTCAACAGAACTAGGATGAGCATCTTTGCACAGGAGCTGGCCGTCCTGGTCTTTACCAAAGAAACTTTGAGAGAATCCACTCTTACTGGAAAATCTTCGAAGGGAGCTCCACTAAAAAGACAGCTTGATGTGGAGAAGGTGCATGCCATTACAGGTAACTCTACATGTGTTTTTCTTTGCTGTGATCTTTTCCCCCACTTAAAAAGAATGCTTATAGTTCCATCAAGGTCACAGGGATCAACAGCCATCTATATGTAGGCATGAACATTATGTAAGTAATTGCATTAACAAACTTCCAATTGATTCTACTTACACAGTACTAATACTCGTAGTTGTAGCAGTGTAAGTAATGTACAAAACCAGATGCTGATAGGGTTCTGTTCGTATAGTTTTTCACTGCTAATACTGATTTAGAATTCTATAATTTAATTTACCACATTGTAAATTAACGTACTTCTAATAATTGGCCTGAAGATTATCCGATTATTAGAGTCCAAAAATGCTACAAGACCATCAGAGGTTTTTCTTATTGTATTGGCAATACAGAAGGTAAAATTTTCTGATATCAGTATGCTGTAGAAGTTTAAATATTATTCATTTGTGTTGTATAACAGATGCAGTTATGGCAGAATTTCCAAATACATCAGCTTCAGATGTGCGGACTGCAATAAGGCGAAAATGCAACAATGAGCAGTTCACAGTAAAAAAAATGCAAGTTTGATTTGCTTTTTTGTTTTCTGTTAAGTGCTTGCCAGTTTGTTTAGATTTGATGGCAACTGTTGTAACCAAGAAGGGATGGTTTGAGTTTTTATTTTTTTTTCTGTCAAATTATTAGTATATCTCGTAAGATTGTTGCTTTAAAACAAACTGATTTTTTACTCGCTTTCTGTGCAGTTTGAGATTAACAATTACTTCAAGATGCAGAGAAGTTTAATATGCGTCACTTTAATAATGTGTTACTAAGCTGATGTTGCTGTAATAGCTTGCTTCTGCCTGTTGTTCATTTCTCCTAGAACTGTCTGATGTAGTCATGTGTAATGGAGTGCGGAGAGAAGCAAAGTAGTACAATTTAAATTTGTACAGTAATCAACATATATGTAATGACTGAAGCCTCACAATGCTTGGTTAATACATAATAAAATAATATTTTTGATATGCAGTATCCCTGTTTTTGTCTGTCAGTAATGGCATTAAGCTAATGTATTTTAAAAAACATTGCATATTGTGTATTTGTATTTGTAATATAAAGAAGTAAGTTTAAGATATATTTTCTGTAATACGCTGATTAATTGAGTAGTTAGAAAGTAATACTTCAGTGATGGCGTTAAGCGAATGGATTTGAAGACACTTAAAGCATATTGTGCATGTGTTTGTAATATCAAAAAAGTAAACTTGAAATGTACTTTTCTATAAATTGAAGGCCTAATGCACACTAGTCTTAGTCTAGTGTACTTAAAACACATTTGAAATGTCATAAAAATTATGTAAGTATATTTGTAACATACTAAAAAGTGTAGTACAGTATATTCAAATGTATTTGTTATGCACTACGAAGAATTCCTAGAAGTGTGCTATTTCTGTAAGACAGGAAATAGATGTATATTTGCACTCTAATATAAATATATTAAATGTCTATTTTTAGTATATTTCTATTACAATAAGTGTATAATAGGGGTATGATTGTAATACTAAATGTATTTTTAATTTCACTTTAAATATATTAAAAATGGATTCAAATACATATGCAGTAGTATGTTTAAAGTCTACAGAAGTATACTTAAAATAGTTCCATTTTAGCACAGTTAAGTACACTTAACACAATTAAAGTTAGGCTTTTGTACTATTTTTGTACAATTAAAGTATAATAAGTACAAAAATAGTTGTTCCATTTTAGCACTCTTTAAGTGCATTGATCATTAGTGTGGCTACAAGTACACTTTAGTACACTGGAGCATAATAACATTTAGTATACTTGAATCTACTTTTTTTTCACTAGGGCATGAATGTGTCTTTTCACATTCTTACATTGTGCAGCCATCTGTCCAACTTGCTGTGCTTTCCCGTCAGACACGAGACCCGTTCTTTGTCCAACAAGACCTGTGAATTCATGAAGCATACATACAAATATATGTGTATATATACATTTGACAGCTTACATGTGTGCATCACAGAGATGTCTTAGTGGTAGTTGATGCAAGTACAAACAGTAAGTAGTACAGGCTAATGGTAGGCTAATAGAGGCATTGCAGCACTAGCTAGCATGCTATTGAATTTTATTAATTAGGTACTTAAGCTACTGCACAGTAACAAATGATAATATATATGACAGGAACAATAGTTATTGCATATTTCTATTGTAATATATGTAGTGTATGCATGTATTTTGTCTACACCAACCTTTCTGATGACAGATGAAGAGTCAGAAGTAGATTTATGGCAAGAAGCATCAGTTGATTTTGTTGTCTCTGCAGCAAAATTCGTCTCCTCCGTGCTTGTCTCCTCTTTAGTGTTTTGAAACAGGCTTCAAATCAGTTCTGTTTTTGTTCTCTTTTTCCTTGCTTCATGAAAATGTAGCAGAGCCAAACTGCAGTAACATGAAAAGTGGCCATTTTGAACACGCTACCCATAATTCAGTGTTACATAGCTGGGGTCTGAGTTCTAAATGAGTTGTGGTGTGAACAAAAAGTGGTCTGAGATCTCATCAGTGCTAAAGAGGACCAGAAAGAGAATTCAGTCCTCTTTATAGTTCACTCACAATGTGAACACAAACAGCACTGAAGTCATTTGCATCTGGTTACCTTTCAGGCTCACTTTAACAGAACTGAGTTTGGTTCATTTAAAAAGAACTACTTGTGAAAACACAATGTAATTGCATAATTGCACACTTACATAATTAATTACATAGTTATATTTATTATATTCACGTTGTGTGTCGACAGATTCAAGTTTGCATGTTTGACTTTGTTTTGAAGAGGAAAACTTTCAGTTTCTGTGTTTGTTTCATTCACAAGTCAAATAATTCATATAAAACTACAGCATGACTTCATGCATGATAAGTGCTGCTTCTAAAGGTTCAGCAGGAACACTAATGTTATCTAGAGCCTATAATAATCCTCATTAGTAGGCCTCAAGAACACACTTAAGAGCAAACTTAGGGAGATACTAGAGGATGAGGCCTAATACTGCTTTTATTCTTCTTCTTCTTCTTCTTCTTCTTATTATTATTATTATTATTATTATTAGAGAGAGAGAGAGATAAATATATCACTTTAGTAATCCCAGAGGGAAATTCTTTTATTGCACTATATAAAAGAAAGTACAGATAAATAAGAGAATAAATACACTAAACAACAGACAATAAAGGTAATGTGTGGATGCATAAACAAAGTGACAGTGCAATATGAGTGGCTCAGTATACAGTAATGCCCTGTCACAGTGACGAGGTTCTGTACAGTGCGATCGCTGTTGGTATGAATGACCTCCTCACTACAGCAGAGCTGAATGAGTCTGTTGCTGAAGGTGCTTCACTGTCTGACCAGAAGGTCATGGAGGGGGTGTGATGTATTGTTCAGGATAGCATTGAGTTTACTGAGTTTATTTATTATTCCTTTCAACCACCACCTCAAAACCTCAAAACCATCCAGTGATCCAGTGAGCAGCCCAAGACAGAACCAGCTTTCCTGATCAGTTTGTTGAGCCTCTTTGTGTCCCCCCCTCTGATGATGCCTCCCCAGCAGACTGCTGCACAGAACACAGCGCCCCCACCCCAGACTGATAGAAGATCGCCAACATCCTGCTGCACACATTAAAGGACCTGAGCCTTCTCAGAAAGAAGAGTCTGCTCATCCCCTCCCTGTACACGGCCTTTGTGTTGGCTCTCCAGTCCAGTTTGTTGTCAAGCAGGACACCCAGATATTTGTAGGTGTCCACCAGCTCAACATTATGACCCATGATGGTAACAGGACTGATCATGGTCTTCTTCCTCCTGAAGTCCACCACCATCTCCTTGGTCTTGGTCACAGTGAGGATCAGGTGGTTCCTAACAATGTTAGTAATAACATTATTACTGCTGTTTGTATCTGTGTTTCCTTGTTCTGTAGTTATTCTCTGTGTTCTGCTGGCAGTTCTCCTGCTGTGCTGCAGTAGATCAGAAGCCACTTCTTCTTCGCTTGCTGGCTTTGTACACGCCACACTGAAGGAGTCACAGGATCCCCTCGTCCCATCTGCACACACCCAGCACCCAGACAAAGTACGATTTGGACCCAAACACACTCACACATGCAGTACATTTAACAACATGTCATATTAGGAGCTTCCGAGGGGCGCAACCGTCTAAGTGCTGGCCCTGTCACTGCGATCGATTCCCGGTGATGCTACACTCTCAGAAATAAAGGGGTGGGGTGGAACCCTCAAGGGTCCATCTCAGTACCTTTAGTCAGGGAACATAACTGTACCATAATCCACTGAAATGATATTTTCTAAACTGTACTGACTCCACACACCCCGTCTCGTCTCCAGGCTTTTATTTTACTGTTCTGTTTTAAAACATTCGGTTATGAAAAGGTACAAATACAAACTTTTCACCTGGAAAAACTTATTTAAGGTTCACAATCAGACCTTAAAACCACTGTTGTACCTTTGAGGGAACATTTACACTGTTACCTTGATGAACGAAAAATGTACCTGAACAGTACCTTTATTTCTAACTATGTTCAGCCATTTGTGGCCAGAAGTCTAAGACAGCACTGTTGTCCTCTCCGTCTCTCTGGGTGGGCAGGATGGCCGCCTGTCTACCCCCATCACTCGGTGTGATTAGCTGATGTAACAGATCTGGCGGTTAACGTTCTCCTCTGTACAGTGATGCTGCGTTAGCGGCAGTTTGTAAAGATGTGGTACACTGTGTTTACCTTCACCCTCCTAGAGCTTGTGGTGTCGTGTGATCGGGGGAGTCAGAACGAGTGGGTGGAACTGGATACGACTAAACTGGGGATAATATTTGCTTGTTGAATGGCTGCCCTGTATGGTGCCACAATCAGAACAGAGCTCATTATCACACATCAGTCTTATGCAAAAGCTTTGGCACCCCTGGTCAAGTTCCATGCCGTTGTTGATTTCCTAAGTGAAAAAGTAAGTGAACACATCCTTTATAGACATCACACCTCTGCATTGTGCATCAAGATGAGCACTAACATAAAGTCCTCACTCTTTACTACCAAATACAGTCACCTCTGTCCTTTTTATTCAGTTGATAAAATCTTTCTATTATCCTGTCATTTATTGACTCTAGACAGGGACATGAAGTATCAGTGGGGGCTGCAGTCATCAGGCAAGAGAGTTCAGTAGATCTGGGTGTTGTCTGTGCAGCTATGGTGAGGGATTTTCATTATTTTTAACAGAGATGCACCGATACCACCTTTTACCTGTCAATACTGGTACTGTCGAGTACCAGTCAAAGTTTATTTATATAGCACTTTTTGCAACAGTGGCAAGGGAAAACTCCGTAAGAGAAAGAGGAAGAAACACTGAAAAGAACCAAGACCTAAAGTGGAACCCATCCTCCTCTGATCCACACTGGGTAGCAGACAGTAACACAGCAGAGAATAAGGTTTTAATGTTAGTGTAAAATGTTAAAAATAGAGAAAAGAGGAAAAAACAGTATTTACCCTGACACTGGTAGCTGATGACTGTCAGAGGCCGATCAGAGTAAGAGAAACAGATCAGTGAGAATCAGTCAGTGAAACAGTGAAACCAGTACCGCACTGCTGTCTCAAAATCTTCAAAATAGAAACTTCACAGGAGAAAAAAAATACTCTACTTTTTAATGTAAGTCAGTGTAACCGGTAATTTTGGGCAATTTCTTTTGGTCCATTCATCATGAAATTAACACGATGTGTAAAGAGAAACAGGAATTTTCAAAAACTGAACAACGACATACAAGGTTTTGTTCCGACAGTGTTACTGTTAGTAGCGTATCACAGGAAAACTCTGAACGTCAGTGACTGTGCAGGTTGGTGTTAGAGCTCAGAGTGTTGTGAGTCAGAGGAAACAGCATTTATAATTAGGTAGTTTGTAAGGCAGGTGAACCTGATACCTGATCTTTGAGTATCGGCCGATACTGAATACAGATACTGATATTAACTCTATCTAACCTACCCAGCTTATAGGTCTTAATATTTACATGGTTCTACTTTTTAAATCTTGAATATTAGAAATGCTTAAGATTAACCTATTTTGTAATTAGTATTTACTGTTATATAATTAGTAAAAGAACCATATTTAACAAATTAATTGAATGTAAAATGTTCTATTGTGCAAAACAGTTGAAAAAACAGAACAATATATAGATAAACTTGTGATCTGAACATGTTACCACACAGAAGCTTCTCTGGCTGTTCATCATTAGCAGCTGTTGAGCCACAGATTTCTTGGCTTTGTTGAAGCAGAAGGCCACGACCCCCAATACTTGAACGATGCAAAAATAAATTTGAAATAAAAACAAATAGTTTTACATAAAACAGTATTCTACTTTAGCTGCAGATACTGTTAAGCCTCTTTAAGTATCTTCAGTGTACAGTAGGGTTTTAAAACTGCCCATTCGCTTGAACTGGACACCTGCCATCTTTTTTTTTTCATTCTGTTTTTGTGGTGCTGTCCCATAGACAGTTGTTGGGGAGGAGGTGGGAGCACACGTCACATTGCAATGCATGCTGGGAACTGTAGTGCAGTTTATGGTGAAATGGGCTAAAATTAATAGAAAATTTAAATAATTTTGCGGGTCGAATAGGATTGTGCCACAGGCCTGACTTGGCCCATGGGCCTTGTGTTCGACAGCTTTAAACTGTTTATACCACCTCATTTCCAAAAAAAGTTTGAATACTCTGCAGAATGTAAATAAAAACAGAATGCAAATCATTTAAACACTATATTTAATAGAAAATAGTACAAAGACAACAAACTTGAAACTAAGAAATTTGATTGTTCCATTTTGAATTTAATGCCATGAGCATTTTTACTGCCGTCTGGGGGGATTATAGCCTTATACACTATAGAAGAGCACTTACTGCAGCACACTCAGCCTCTTTCTCCTCTCTCATAGAAAACAATGAGAATAATCCTAGATTATTATTTAGCACATTTTCTAAAATAACTAAGAACCAAACACTTAGTGAACCCCAGATGCCATCAGTCTATAGCAGCAATGTTTTTATGAACTTCTTTAGTGATAAAATTGAAAAAATTAGGCAGAAAATTCAGAACGCACAGTTTACCTTACTTCAACAAAATGAACTAGTTAAAATTATTTCCTCTGCCTAGTTTTCAGTCTGGTTTTAGGCCACATCATAGTACAGAGACAGCACTAGTAAAAATTGTAAACGATCTTTTATTATTCTCTGACCAAGGAAATGTGTCTTTGCTAGTCCCCCTTGATCTTAGTGTGGCATTTGATACAATAGACCACGCTATCTTACTGGATAGACTAGAAACCTTGTAGGGGTAACAGGAACAGCTCTTTCCTGGTTCAGGTAATTTTCTCCTTCTTAACTCAGATAAAACAGAGGTTCTACTTCTTGGTCCAAAAGCAGCTAGAAACAAACTGTCTAATTTTACACTTAAACTTAACAATTTCTTAGTTGTATCAGGTTCATCTGTAAAAAACCTTGGTGTCATGATAGACGCTGATCTGTCCTTCGACGCACATATAATGAATATTACTAGAACTGCCTTCCTGCATCTCCGCAATATTGCTAAATTGAGAAATGCATTTTTGCTACAGGATGCAGAAAAGTTAGTTCATGCATTTGTTACCCCAAGGCTAGATTACTGTAATGCCCTGCTGGCTGGATGTTCCAGCAAAAGCCTTAACAAGCTTCAGCTAGTCCAGAACGCCGCAGCCAGAGTCTCACAAGAACCAGAAAATTTGACCATATCAGCCCAGTTTTATCAAACCTACAATGGTTACCAGCTAAATTTCGCATCGATTATAAAATTCTCTTACTGACCTATAAAGCTCTAAATGGACTCGCCCCTCAGTACCTGAGTAAACTTCTCTCATACTATGAACCATCACGCCTACTTAGATCACAAGGTGCTGCTCACTATTAGTACCTAGAATTAACATCAGGGGGGAGAGCCTTCTCATACAAAGCCCCCCAGCTTTGGAATAATCTTCCAGTCAGTGTTCGGGACTCAGACACAGTCTCAGTCTTTAAGTCTAGGCTAAAAACCCACTTGTTTAGTGGAGCCTTTGGTAATTAGTTTCCCCTGTTAGATAAAAGGTGCAGATCTGGGGTTCATGGTCATGGAGTATTATGGTAAACTGGGATTGTTGGTTCTGTCGTCCCGCTGCTCACGCGTTCACTTAGGTTTGCTGATGGTGGAGCGGAGGGGCGTTGACATCTCAGGGAGCCTCATGACTCTGTTACCTTTCTGGTTTCTCCCTCTTAGTGAGACTGTATTAGCTAGACTTGCCGGAGTCTGTGCTGCTCTGTTAATACTGTAATCTGTGATCAGTCACTCATTACAGAACTGACTTTCTGTGTGTTTCCTTTTCTTTGCGGAGTTGAACAGCTGCCCTTCCTGTGTGTCTGATGCTGTTGCTTCTGCACCACTTGATCGGGTGCCCACTGCTCACCAGCCTTCTGGACCGGCTTGACCACCATTGGGCTTCATGCTGTACAACGCTGTGCAAACCTCATCCTCATGAACTGACCCTCCTGCTGCTGCTGCATAAACTCAAGCTGTCTAATTAACCATTACTCCACCTGTTTTCCCCGTTTCTGTATATTAATAGTTTATTGTAATGCTGTTTCCTATCCAGTGTGAGGAGGATGGGTTCCCCTTTTTAGTCTTGGTTCCTCTCAAGGTTTCTTTCTCTTCCTCTTAGGGAGTTTTTCTTTGCCACTGTCACCATTGGCGATGCTCATGGGGGCTCGGACCCGGATTTTTCTGTAAAGCTGCTTTGTGACAACACCTGTTGTAAAAAGCACTATATAAATAAACTTTGACTGGACTTGTCTCTGAGTAGCCTTTCTAAATGAATCTTTTGTTCTTTTCTTTTGTCTATAGTTCAAGTTTTTTTGGATGAATCTGAGTGGACTAAATAAATCTTTTGCATAAGTTATAGATGAATCTGAATCAGTCACCTCTTTACACAATTGTTTGGTGAAAACAGTTCTCACCTGTCTATATTTGACTCTTTTTTTTCCAAAATGAATCTGAACCTATGTAATTTAATCATTTGTGAAACTAACTGTTTGACTCTTCCTTTTGGAATGACTCTAAACCTTTTTTAAAAAAATTGTTCTCCCATCTGAATCTGAGTCAACTCAGTAGATGAATCTTTTGTGAACGTAATTAGTTTCTCCCATCTGTTTGACTCCCCCATGACTCTGATTCTGTGTTTCCTTTCTAAATGAATCTTTTGTAAAAATGATTCTTTTCTCCTGTCTGTATTTCAAGTTATTTTTTTCTGAATGAATGAATCATCTGTGAAACTGACTGACTATATTTGCTTCTTTTTTCCAGAATGAGTCTGAACCTATGTAAATGAATCATTTGTGAAACTGATTGAGTGGCTCTTCATTTTGGAATTAATCTTTTGTAAAAATGGTTCAGTTCCCCTGTCTATATTTCAAAGGTTTTTCTGAATGAATCTGAGCCGACTCTCCAAATGAATCATTTGTAAAAAGAAATAATGTCTTTTTTTCCCTTTTTTTTCCTAGATGATTCTTAGATCTTTATTTTTGCTGGTTTTGAAAGTTTTGAATCTGTCCCTGCTTTCCGAGCCTCCTTCAGCTACTGATTTGTACTGATTCGACTCTGAATCAGAATCTTTATGAATCCTCACAGCGACAGTGTTCATATCAGTGCTGTTATTCTCACGTCATGAATATCAGGAATCAGTGTTTATCCTGTCAGATGCAGCAAGATCAACATGTTTTTATTTTATTTTCTTATCAATGGTGAATTTTCAGTGTGAGAGCTGATCTAACAGCAGTTCTGTGAATGAACGTAGAAAGAACTGTGTCATCTTTATGGTGAGAGAGTTATTAAGACAGAAATGTTTATTTTTAGATTGTACTTGTTTGTTTTTCAGTGCAGCTTTAAACAACTTCCTTCTTCTTGGAATAACATTGAGTGAAATTAAAGCTGTTAAAGATCTACAGCAGCGATTCCTGATCAGTTTTGTTGGATTAATGTAAATATTGGTTTGTATATATGAATGTCTTTGTTATTTAGTGATATTGTGGACGGTGTTGATATGGTGGTTCAGAATGCTCTTTATTCTTTACATTCTCTCTCTCTTCTCTTTCCTCTGTCTTTCATTCTCCTTTTTCATTTCTGTTTCTCTTTCTTTTTTTTCCTCCCTCTTTCGCTTTCTCTCTTTCCCTCTCTTTTTCTGTCTCTATTTTTCTTATTCATTCTTCCTTTTTCTTTCTTTCTCCCTCTCTCACCTCTTTTTCTCTCTCACCCTTTCTATGGCATTCTTTTTTTCCTGTCTCTCTCTTTTCTTTGCCTTTCTTTGAAATAGTTTGAAATAAATTAATATGGATCCTCTTCTGTCACATTCTCTTTTTTTTACTGGTCTCTCTCTCTCTTTCTCTCTCTGAGGGCAGTGCTCAGTGTGTGTGTGTGTGTGTGTGTGTGTGTGTGGATTTCAAGCGAGTGCAGTGAGTGCAACTCACTCAGACACTGATGGGTGAAGTTCTGCTGAATCCTCCTGAGGAGTTCAGATGGACTGAGTTTGGGGGAAAAAGGTAAGATTCATTTTAAAGGGGAATTCCACCCAAATTTCAAAGCTCTATAACTCAGTGTGTGAGATGTAAACAGAGTCACTCAGAGTGGTTTGGTGTGAAATGGTTGTACAGGGTCCATGGTGCTTTTGGAAACTTGGGCTCTCCACAATCAGCCGTTTCACACCAAACCACTCTGAGTGAATTATGAAGAAAATGTATGTTTATGTTTGATTTTTTTTCAAAAATCAACAGAATGTGTAATCTGATCCGACTTTAGTGTAAGACGGTGTGGAAATGCAAACTAAAGTTTAACATTCCTCTGTCTGGTTCCTCTCAGGCAATCTCAGAGATGTTCCACAGGTTCTGCAGTGAGTACATTCACATTTCTGCTGTCTTCTTTCCTTTTCTTTGCCGAGTTGAACAGCTGCCCATCCTGTGCGTCTGATACTGTTGCTTCTGCACCACTTGATCGGGTGCCACTGCTCGTCAGCCTTCTGGACCAGCTTGACCGCCATTGGGCTTCATGCTGTACAACGCTGTGCAAACCTCATCCTCATGAACTGACCCTCCTGCTGCTGCTGCATAAACTCAAGCTGTCTAATTAACCATTACTCCACCTGTTTTCCCCGTTTCCCCGTGTCTGTATTTCAAGTTATTTTTTTCTGAATGAATGAATCATCTGTGAAACTGACTGACTATATTTGCTTCTTTTTTCCAGAATGAGTCTGAACCTATGTAAATGAATCATTTGTGAAACTGATTGAGTGGCTCTTCATTTTGGAATTAATCTTTTGTAAAAATGGTTCAGTTCCCCTGTCTATATTTCAAAGGTTTTTCTGAATGAATCTGAGCCGACTCTCCAAATGAATCATTTGTAAAAAGAAATAATGTCTTTTTTTCCCTTTTTTTTCCTAGATGATTCTTAGATCTTTATTTTTGCTGGTTTTGAAAGTTTTGAATCTGTCCCTGCTTTCCGAGCCTCCTTCAGCTACTGATTTGTACTGATTCGACTCTGAATCAGAATCTTTATGAATCCTCACAGCGACAGTGTTCATATCAGTGCTGTTATTCTCACGTCATGAATATCAGGAATCAGTGTTTATCCTGTCAGATGCAGCAAGATCAACATGTTTTTATTTTATTTTCTTATCAATGGTGAATTTTCAGTGTGAGAGCTGATCTAACAGCAGTTCTGTGAATGAACGTAGAAAGAACTGTGTCATCTTTATGGTGAGAGAGTTATTAAGACAGAAATGTTTATTTTTAGATTGTACTTGTTTGTTTTTCAGTGCAGCTTTAAACAACTTCCTTCTTCTTGGAATAACATTGAGTGAAATTAAAGCTGTTAAAGATCTACAGCAGCGATTCCTGATCAGTTTTGTTGGATTAATGTAAATATTGGTTTGTATATATGAATGTCTTTGTTATTTAGTGATATTGTGGACAGTGTTGATGTGGTGGTTCAGAATGCTCTTTATTCTTTACATTCTCTCTCTCTTCTCTTTCCTCTGTCTTTCATTCTCCTTTTTCATTTCTGTTTCTCTTTCTTTTTTTTCCTCCCTCTTTCGCTTTCTCTCTTTCCCTCTCTTTTTCTGTCTCTATTTTTCTTATTCATTCTTCCTTTTTCTTTCTTTCTCCCTCTCTCACCTCTTTTTCTCTCTCACCCTTTCTATGGCATTCTTTTTTTCCTGTCTCTCTCTTTTCTTTGCCTTTCTTTGAAATAGTTTGAAATAAATTAATATGGATCCTCTTCTGTCACATTCTCTTTTTTTTACTGGTCTCTCTCTCTCTTTCTCTCTCTGAGGGCAGTGCTCAGTGTGTGTGTGTGTGTGTGTGTGTGTGTGTGGATTTCAAGCGAGTGCAGTGAGTGCAACTCACTCAGACACTGATGGGTGAAGTTCTGCTGAATCCTCCTGAGGAGTTCAGCTGGACTGAGTTTGGGGGAAAAAGGTAAGATTCATTTTAAAGGGGAATTCCACCCAAATTTCAAAGCTCTATAACTCAGTGTGTGAGATGTAAACAGAGTCACTCAGAGTGGTTTGGTGTGAAATGGTTGTACAGGGTCCATGGTGCTTTTGGAAACTTGGGCTCTCCACAATCAGCCGTTTCACACCAAACCACTCTGAGTGAATTATGAAGAAAATGTATGTTTATGTTTGATTTTTTTTCAAAAATCAACAGAATGTGTAATCTGATCCGACTTTAGTGTAAGACGGTGTGGAAATGCAAACTAAAGTTTAACATTCCTCTGTCTGGTTCCTCTCAGGCAATCTCAGAGATGTTCCACAGGTTCTGCAGTGAGTACATTCACATTTCTGCTGTCTTCTTTCCTTTTCTTTGCCGAGTTGAACAGCTGCCCATCCTGTGCGTCTGATACTGTTGCTTCTGCACCACTTGATCGGGTGCCACTGCTCGTCAGCCTTCTGGACCAGCTTGACCGCCATTGGGCTTCATGCTGTACAACGCTGTGCAAACCTCATCCTCATGAACTGACCCTCCTGCTGCTGCTGCTGCTGCATAAACTCAAGCTATCTAATTAACCATTACTCCACCTGTTTTCCCCGTTTCTGTATATTAATAGTTTATTCTAACGCTGTTTCCTATCCGGTGTCGACCAGAGGAGGATGGGTTCCCCTTTCTAGTCTTGGTTCCTCTCAAGGTTTCTTCTTCTTGCTCTTAGGGAGTTTTTCTTTGCCACTGTCACCATTGGCGACGCTCATGGGGGCTCGGACCCGGATTTTTCTGTAAAGCTGCTTTGTGACAACACCTGTTGTAAAAAGCACTATATAAATAAACTTTGACTGGACTTGTCTCTGAGTAGCCTTTCTAAATGAATCTTTTGTTCTTTTCTTTTGTCTATAGTTCAAGTTTTTTTGGATGAATCTGAGTGGACTCTTTTGCAGAAGTTATAGATGAATCTGAATCAGTCACCTCTTTACACAATTGTTTGGTGAAAACTAGATGGATAGAGAATGTGTTGTATAAGGTTGTACATAGAATCTTTTTGAAAATGGTTCTATATTAGGACCAAAAAATGTTCTTCTATTGTGTACAAGCTTGACATCCCAACAATAGCAGAACTGTTTTTTGATGCTAGATAGAGCACTGTTCATAAAGGTTCTGCATAGTTTGATGGAGAATGTGTTGTGTAGGGTTTTAAATAGAACCTTTTTGAAAATGGTTCTATACAGCACCAAAAATTTTCTTCTCTTGTTATAAGCTTAACATCAACAATAGCAGAACCCTTTTTTGGTGCTACACAGAACATTTTCAAAACCATTCTGTCTAGTTTGATGGAGAATGTTTCGAATGAATCATCAGACGTTCCAGGACGCTCAGCTCATCTCAGACAGATGGGTTTGTGTTTCTCAGATTGGTCACTCTCATGCGTAGTGGACAAGCACTAAATTAACTGATACCTGTTAAAGTTGACACCCAATAAACTGCTGCTTTAATCATTTACAGTCACAAAGTTCCCTGAACGCCTTTAAACAGTTTAGTTTGAATAAGTCTCCTCCACTAAACGTCCTCTATTCGCTCTTAACGCTGCTTTTCACAGCGTCCAGTAGCATCACGGCCGCTCTGCTCCACTGCACTTCTGTTTATACTCATAAAGCACATTTCAAATAAATAATTTGACCAATTACTCAACAGCAGATCAAGATAAACCACCAAACTTTCCCCAAACGCCCTGACAGATGCATTCTCTGGAGCCTACAATATAAATGCACTTTTAAACCTTTGTAACTTGACAACAATAAATCTCTAATCATATTTATAAACTATATAAAGCTAAATGTGGCTCTTTTAATGACCTTTGTTGACTTAACATATAATAACTGTTCATCATAATGTCTTAGAATAATGACCTGTTTGTAAACGTAAAGCACATATAATCCATATTTAACAATGGTAAAAACATTATAAACATTTTGTGCTTCGAGAGATATTTATGTTTTTCATAATTCTTGAAAATGTTGATTAGCTGGACACACTGGGCAATGTGAATGTACATTCCTCAGTAAATAATGACCAAGTGTATTCTTTGTTCTGAATAAGTTATAAGGTTCTATAAACTTTATTTTCTATTGTGGGGTTAATGCCAAACTAATATCTAAAGCACAGAGAACTGATTTCTGAATTAAAAGTGTATTGTTAAGTAAAAACAATTGTTTTTAACATTTGTTTGCCCTAAAATGTCCAGAATACATAATCAGCATCTAGCTGATTATGGATTTGCTTTTATTAGCTTAGATTAGCTTTGCAAATGTACAGGTCATTATCCAAGTAAAAGGTATTATAATGAATAATGACAAAGGCCTCATCAAAAAATTAACTGTAGTACATTATTACACCTTTGATGCAATATTAGAGTGTATATGCTTACAAAGCATTGTTTTCAAGAGTTATAAGCACATTTATAACTATTTATGAATGCAGGCTTTGTAGAAAGTGTTATTGATGCATTTTTTTCCTTTCAGACTGATCTGATCTGAAAGACTGGTCAGGTTTTTCCATAGTGGGCAGTCAGTCATTTCTTTTTTCACTAACATTAACAGTTTAATGCTTGAACAACTCTGTGGTTGCTGATGTAATAGGCAGCTGTTACATTGTACACATGCACTGTGGATGTAACCCAATCCAATACTGATTTAACTGATTTATGTCACTTTATACACCACAAAGCAAATCTTTAACCTGCATCTGTAGTCCCAAAGTTCATCTGAAGCCTTTCAGCTCAGTTCTACTGTAAAACGCTGCTTTCACTGTGAGATGATTTTCTTTTCTAACTAAGCGTTTTAAAACTCTCAGACGCTGCAGACTCGATCTCCACCGCCCCTCTGATTACCTTCGTGTGTTAATGTTGATGATGAAATATTACAGTGATGGTGGTGAATAATGAGGAGACGGAGCTGAACGTGTGTCTGTTTATTAGGAGAAGTAACGTTAGCGCACTTGGCTAAGGCATTTGGGAAATGGAGACTGAAACTGGGGTGCAGTGACGCCCTGAGAAAACACAAATTACAGTTTAGCACACTTTACTTCTGTTTGACCTTTTTTTTTTTGATTATCATTTTTTATTGAGTAGGTTGAGATTTCTAAACTGGAGAGAAGATACTGTAAGATAAGATAAGATTCCTAAATTAAGATCAGATTTGATTCTATAATATGAATTTGTGAGAAATCTTATCTTGACCTGTCAGATCTTAATTTAGGACTAAAGAGAGGAAGTTTTCTGTAATACAGCTCCTGGTTCTTGTGTTCTCTTCTCTCAAACTTTGATGTCAGCAAATAACTAAAGAAAGACAGTGAAATACAGCTACTAATTGCGTTTGATAAACACCAACAGGCAGCTGCGTCTTGGAAAACACAACAGCGTCATGTGTAAATGTGTTTGTATGTGCATGCATTAACCTGCTTAAAGAGGCCCTGATGGCTTGGTCAGGAGGAGACTTCCTCATTGTATTGCTGTTTCCTTGTGTGTACATTTTGTAATCCTTGATTCCCTACCTGTTTCGCTTGTTACTGACCTCACTTGTTTTTGACTTCGATTTAGCCTGTCCCCCAATAACTGTGTATATATTGTATGTATTTGTAAATAGTCAGTGTGAACCGGCTGTAGGGAGTGGCTGCCATTTTGTTTGGGAACGGGTTTGTCTCTGTGTGTACGGCTAGTCAGGGAGGGTTAGTATACTGTCTTTTATTTCTTTTTGTTTGTGTGTAGTGTAGGTAGAATGTGTCGTAAAGTTGCGGGTTTGTTTGTTGATTTGGCCTCAGCCATTCCTGGCGTCTGTTGCCGGTGTGAGAATCCACTCATATCAGTCGCAATAATACAGTCTTTGAACCTAATAATTACGTCTCTTAAAACTCACTCTATTCATATTGTTACGGCCTGACCTAAACCAGGTCGTAACAAGGGTTGACACTGACTATTGATTAAATATTAAGTTTTAAAGTGTTGATTAGCTGGACATGCTGGGCAGTATGGGCTCACATCTCTCAGTAAATAATAACCATCAAGCAGAGTATAAATAATATTTTCACACTTAAAAATGATGGTTCTTAAAGGGTTCTTTGAGTGTTCATGGTTCTATATAAAACCATTTTCTTTACTAAAGAACCCTTGAAGGACCCTCTTTTTTAAAGTGTATATTTAAAAATATACAATATAAAAGGAAATCTGGGCCAGTTTGAGTGGGCAGCTGATGAAGTTAATAACAGTTTGTGACAGAGCTGACAGGAAGTACAGTGTGCAGCACATTTTATGTGTAATATTAGAACAAAATAGCAGCTAGTTGAACTACAAACAGAACCACATCATACAAAACCAACACCGACCCAGTTTACAAGCTACAGAAGAAAACTGTAAGAACTGTAAATAGATCTGATTATTATGAACCAGCCAACACGGTTTATTAATGTACGCATTTTAAAATTCTGTGATGTAGTTGACTTTTATTGCACAGATAATAAACAAAGCACAAAATAATTTACTTCCCAACTGTGTTTAGAAGATGTTTGACTTTAGAGTCAGTATGAGCTCAGTGGAATAAACCTATTTAAAAACAAAGTCAAGGACAAATTTAAAAATAGTGTCAGAGGTGAACTATAGTTGTGACAAGGAATTAAGAAATGTGTAGTTCGCTTGACAAATTAAAAAAAAATGTTTATAAATAACAGATCACACGCTGACCTTCATAACAACCTGCTTTCTTATCAACTAATAAGTCTCAGTATAATTTACGTCGTAATAGTTCTGTTCGGTTGGAGGTTCCGACAGTCTGCAGAAATCTGCAGAAACACGTGGAATTGGAGCAGATCACACAGCACAATGCGCAAATTCTCATAGCTTAGGCCTGATTCACACGTACTGCGTCTGCGTGGCCTGAGCGACGCAGAAAGTCTTGCTTTTGATTTCAGTGCCCATGTTAAGTGGTCAGCGCTTTCACACAAGCTGCACGTGCAAAGCGGCAGAGTCCCAGATGCCGCACTGAAGCGACGTGGTGTTTAGAGAATAGACCCGGGGCAGATTTTTGTCGCACGTGTCATGCAGCTAAATACACTGAAATAAGCCATGAAAATTAAACAAAAGTTTGTATGAAAATTTATAAAGGCTATTTTTTTTTTATTTTTATGTAATTCATGCCAAAATACTAGTTACTAGTTACAAAATTACAGAGACGGCAGGGCCTTTAGTCCGATGGCCACAGCTGACCAGCAAAACACCAAAAATAACCGCTCTGTGGTTTAATTCCTGCTCTGTGGTGAATAAATGGCGCTTGGTGAAATTACTCAAAGTGAGCCTGATGACCACGACTGACCTGTTATTTCAGCAGAGAATCATATGTTTGTGAACAGACTGTGTTGGATATGGGATGGTAGTTCGCCTTGATGGAACTGTGCGGGCAGGAGCAGGACTGAAAAAAGGCACAGACCTCTACTACTTAGAATGAAGTAGCTGTTAGTGTAAATGATTGTAATGTACCTTAGCAGTTAAATCATTCAAATCTATCTGATCTTAAATGAAGTTCGTTAGCTCACTCTGCTACATCAGTGATCTCTGATCGAGCAGCGCTACAGTGGAGGTTTAGTTCCCCATCAGAAAAGCTCTTCTGTACAGCTGTAAGTAAAGTAATTTTCATAGTTTTGATCTTCATCTGTCTCTTTCAGCAGCATCACAGCGACAGCAGGAATTGCATCCGAGGAGCTCACGCTTCCAGCTTTGTCTTGTTGGAGTCATTTGATTGGCTGGTTGAGCTGTAGCTGAATGTGCTCTAAAGCCAGATAGACACTGTGTGATATTAGAGATCTTGTTCTTTGGTGACTCTCACTGTATGTTTGAATAGACCATCGTGTTCACACAAAGCTACGATATAGAAACGCAGCCTCTACAGACACTCTGACTACAGACCGTTATCAATAAAGCTGATTCACTCAGAATAACACAAGTACTGAGCAACACGCTGAGACACTGAGCACTGAAGATAAAGCAGGCGCTGATGTTCATGGTAGGACAGTTCAGTCTCTCTACAGCCTGATTTACAGAAAAATCACCGTATTAACCCATGTTGGGGAAGCGGTTGTGATTGTGTATTTATAAATGAGCTAAAATGTCAGTGTATCCTAGTGGGAATCTGCCCAGACAGAATGTTTAAAGTTTCCGACGGCTTTGTGTCCAACTGGAGTAAGTAAAGCCTTGGGTTCATTACATGACTTGTAAAGCTTTAACAGATTATAAAATACTGGGCATCTCACAGCATCACACTGGTTTCTGCGGATTTTTTGGGCGAGTGAAATACTGGGGATCCACACTAAACGATTAGTGATCACACACTGCTGAATTTTTCAGCTGCTGCTGAACCGAACAGAGCGCACTGAACTTACTGAACTTGCACAAACTCTTGCGTTCCCCCGTCACTAGGAGATCCAAATAAACAGACATGGAGCTGCTGCTGCTGTTTTCACTGCAGGCTGTTTAAGTGAGGATCATGGATTTAAAACTGTGATCAGTCTGGAAGTTCAATAGTTTTGAACGTATATAAACTCAAAAAGCTTCGCTACACATAAGTGACTTCACCATTTTTTTGTTTACTTGTTGTATTTTCTTCTTTCTCCCTCAGTTTTCATTGGCTGAAGCAGAAGCCAGTTCAGACTGAGTCGTTGAACAGTTTACGCTAGATTACACTCAAAAATCAGATGTTTGATAAACTCTGACCCAAAATCTGCAGACTAGAGTCAACGAGCTCAGATTCAGTCAGGGCCCTGATTGTGATTGTGAATCGTAAATATTACACATGTTCAATATTTACGACTCAGTATCCTGTAGTTTGGGGTGGAGGCTGATTCTCCGGTGTGAGACGTGATGTTGATGTCATGCCTGAAAGATCATCAACCAATGAGAGCCGAGCTGAACCAGCTGAACACTTTTTCTGTGCAGAAAACAAAAAAAAAACACACACAACACCAACGTAGCAACAGCAGAGTATAGAAGCCCTGTCGCTACCCAATCTGCCCAAGCCCAATAGCCTCGCTGTCATCTGCCATATTTGTTTAGAATTAAAGTCACATTTGTTTGCGAGAAACTCCCACGAGTTTTTCAGAATCCAAGCCATCGGTCAGGACTCTTGTTCATATGCATTATCTGAAAGTGAATGTTTCATTCAGACTTTGATGATAACCAAAGACCAAGGACAAAAAACATTATGTGAAGTTTCTCATGCTTTTAACATCGGCTAGGACTTTTAAAATCCTGTAGTGTGGGTCGTAGGCTCCAGCTCCCCCTGCAACCCGGAAGGATAAGCGTTTTAGAATGTGTTTGTGTGTGTGTGTGTGTGTGTGTGTTTTGTGGGCCAGGCATAAGCAGATGTTTATATGATTGCAGAATGTGTTTCCTTTTACTTTACCCTGAAAATCTAACTTGCTGTCTCCTCTTCCATCTAGGAATCCAGGCGAGGAGGTGGAAGCTGGAAACGGTGGCTCTATTCACCGTTGGGACTTTGTGCTTGTTCATACTGCTGAGAACAAACATCCAGGACAAGAACCAAGAGGAGCCTGCACTATCAGGAAATCAATGGAATCTGGAAATGGACGCTGGGACGCCTGAAGCTTTTCCAAGTTTACCACCCAACTGTGAACAGAACTCATCTGTTTCCAACATCAGCGGATTTTCCTCCTTGCCCCAACACATTCAGGACTTCCTGTATTACAGACACTGTCGGCATTTCCCGATGTTGCTCAACGTTCCTGACAAATGTGGGGGTCCAGAGCGATCTTCAGACGTGTTTCTTTTGTTGGTCATCAAGAGTTCTCCTCACAATTATGACAGAAGGGAGGTGCTGCGGAAAACATGGGCTGCCGAGAGGCTGCAGAACGGTGTTTGGATTCGTACCGTGTTTATATCCGGGACTGCTGGACAGAGCTTTGAGAAGCAGAGGCTGAACAAACTCCTGGAAGCAGAGAACCATGAACACATGGACATTCTGCAGTGGGACTTTCGTGATTCCTTCTTCAACCTCACGCTCAAGCAGATCCTTTTTTTGGAATGGATGGAGAAATTTTGCCCCAGAGCTCACTTCCTGCTCAATGGGGATGATGACATTTTTGCCAACACAGATAACATGGTGGTGTATCTTCAAGGGTTGGGTGATGATGGTGCCAACAAACACTTGTTTGTTGGCCACCTGATTCAGTATGTTGGACCAATCAGGAATATGGCCAGCAAATATTATATCCCAGTCCAAGTGCAGGAATCTGATAGGTATCCTCCCTATTGTGGTGGAGGAGGCTTCCTGCTTTCACATTTTACTGCCAAGACCATCTACAATATGTCTCACTCCATCACTATTCTGCCCATTGATGATGTTTACATGGGAATGTGTTTGGAAAAAGCTGGGCTGAAACCCTCGTCCCACATGGGCATTTGGACTGCCGGCCTACACATTCCCTCCAAAGCGCTGGACCCTTATGACCCTTGCTATTACCGTGAAATGATCCTAGTTCACAGATTCCTGCCTCATCAAATTTATATCATGTGGCACGAAGTCCACCAGCAAGATCTGAAATGTGGAAAGACGCTCAGAGCTCTTTAACCCGCAACTCTAGCATGAATTTTATTTATTATTTATCCACAGTGATATACAGTATAATGAAGGTTTGCATGTGTACCTGGGCTGCAGGGTACAAACATAAAAAGTTTAATAAAGGAGTTAAATATATTTTAATGATGAGACGAGAAGTGATAAATTCTGAGTAAAATACTGCACCTCTGACTGGTTGGTTATTGTCCAAAATAAATAATCATAGAATAGCTACTTCAGAACTGATAGTCAGCATTCCCTGAACAGCGTCTTCTATAAAGACTATGAACACAAATACTACTACATATATATTTTGCTCTTTATGGTGATGCAAGTTTGTTGTGACAGTAAGCATTAATTCTCATTTCTTTTACCAGACTCGGAGAGAGAATAGTCACATTCAGGGAATTAGTTCTGTCAGGATTGTAGTAATTATCCTGCAGCCCTGCAGTACTTGTGCTCACTGGAAACCACAGTTTGCACTTTACACTCTTAGCAATATAGGTTGCTCATAGCCTCCTGGAACAATACAGCATATGAGATTGTATCGCTGGAGACAAAGCTCTCGATTTGTTCTGAGATATGCATTCAGGCAGTAAACTGTTTTGTACTGTGCATATTGCAGGGGATTCAGGGATTTTGTTGGGATTTCTCAGGTTTGGTGGTGACCTCATTTTTTTCCATGAATGTCAACAATGTGGGAAAGATATTGCTGAATGTATGCAGTATTTATGTAAAGCTGTCATCACTGACATATCATGAAAAATGTAATTAAAACTATCTTTCTGCCTTCATGTCAAATCTTTGTCAGTTTTGCCATCAAAATATTCCATGTCACACTGGGCCCAATGGCCATGTCCCCTATAATCTTTATTGTGCCCCCTCATTTAAAAACTCGCACAATTGCAGAATCATCTGTAACCCAGGTTTGGAATAAATAATATAGAGGTACTAAAGAAGCTGAGAAATTGAATTAAATTGTTTAAAATGGTTTATTAAGTATAATTCATTACAACATAACCAACAGGCACTAGTGGAATGGAATAATAAGTTGAAACTATTATTGTCCAAGAAACTTATGGTTTCCTGAAAAGTAAATGAAGGAGAAGTAAATAATAGATAAAGAATGTATATGTACATATTAAACATAAGATAAAATATCATAATAACTAAGGAGAAATAAAACTCTTCTACTCACAGAAACAGTCAATAGTATTCCTGGGAAAGCCCACTGCACAAAAATCTTACCAACAAGGTTTTTGGGAAAACCCATTGCGCAAAATTTCAGCCAATATATATATATATTTTGACTAAAATAGCCAAAGTAAATGAGAATGAAAGAGCAATCACGACCACATTGTAGCTTAAGCTAAGCTAAAGCTAAGCTAACCCTATTGAATGTAATGTGAACACTGACTAAGCTAGGCTAAGCTAAGGCTATTGAGTGTAAACTAGCAGCTAAGCTGTGGCCATGTGTGTTTATTCTTATGGGAAAGTGGAACTATAATGTGAGTTTACAGACTCTGTTCTCATGTAAACAGGTCAGTTTTTTTGTTTGGAAAAGATTGAATTCTGAGAACATTCTTCACGTCGTCTTTGGTGCTGCTGGTGCACCGAAGGGGACGAGATGGTGAGCCAAGCCCTGTTAAGGACCACATAACCAAAACCCGGGTTTGAATATTTCCTTTTTGCTGGACTTTGTTCCACTGATCATTCTTATTTACTCGTTCACTGATTTTTAAAATTTGATATTTGAACTTTGATATTTGAGACTGATGCTTGAGTAAATACATTTTGGAAAATTCATTTACCTTTAAAGCAAAGGGAGAGAATTTTGTTTCACTTGAAAGTAATTGTTCACTTATTCTTTGCTATTTGATAGTTGTTTAATATTTCTTTTTATTTTTTTTTACTGTTAATGTCATGGACAACTGTTGGATTGTGTTTGTTGATGGTTAAATATACAATTATATATTTATTGTAAGGTGATTTTGAGCTAAATAATCTAAAGGGTATTTCAAAGAAAAGCTAAACTTAAACCAATAATAACCAAGATAAACCAATGATAAGTATTAGTTTCTGTCTTTAAATCCTAAACTCTAAAAATAAATAACAAAATAGTAAAAAAAAAAAATACTTACCTCAACCCGCCGACCCAAATGTAAACTGAACCTAGAACAAAAGCAATTAGTTATTAAAATTGCAAATAAAAGGTTACACTAATTGTACACTTGAGGACTGAATAACCAAACCTGAAATAGACAGCAAAGGTGATTAGTATAGATCAATAACACTGAGTAACTTGGGTATAAAAAAAGAAAGAGAAAAAAGGTTCTTACCTGTGATTTTGCAGAGAGTACTTCCAATTACATCAGCAATCAACCTCTTTGGAAAATAGCGGGAAACAGTAAGTACAGCCACATGAAAGTCAAGACATGTACACCACACAAACGTGCCTAAACTGAACGTTCCATTCCATTTTTCTAGATGTCAGGCGATTGGTGGTTGTCATAAAATGTGGGGTCTAAAGGAGAACCACATAAAAGCCAAGGTATATAAATCACATTAATTTGGATAAATTAAACTTTGAATACCATTTATTTAATTGAAAAGAGATCGACGGCTCTGGAAAATAGCGGGACAGAAAGTACACCAGCGCAGAACGTCCTAACCCTAAAACCTAACCTTTACTCCAAATATAACCTTTACCCTAACCTCAACCCTAACACCTAACTCTAACCCAAACCTAAGCGTAAAGCCTACCTTGAGCCTAAACATGATCTTAAGCCTGACCACAGCATTAACCCTAACCCCCCAAACATAACCTAGGGCCTAAACCAAACCTCTGGCCTAACCCAATCCTAAGCCTAAGCCTACCTTGAACCTAAACATGATATTAAACCTAAGCACAGCATTAACCCTAACCCGAAAACCCCAAACATAACCTAGGGCCTAAACCAAATCTTGGGCCTAACCTTCCCACCCAATTTGTGGTTGGGGACCACATAATGGGCCCCCCCCCACCTTAACCAGAGGTGGACTCCAAACTATACTTTGGGAGTACAAGCCCAAACTTGGAGCTCACTATTTGTCCCTTGGGGGAGAATGTTATGGGTGGCTCCCTGTCACAGAGAGCCATGATATCAAATAAGCAAGCAAAACCAGAAGTTACACCTAAATGAACAAACTCTAGTTGATGGTAGATTCTCAAGTGATCCTTTCATGGCTGGATGTCTGGGGCACCTAGAGACCGAGTCCTGGTTTTCTACCTCTTGCTCGGGGAGATTAACTGGGATAGGCCCCAAGATGAGACCAGTTCTCAGGCCTTGTCTGGCTGACCTGGGTAACCCTAGCGGTGTTAACAAAGGGTCGGTAGGGCAGGGGCTAAGTATTCAGCCTCTCTGGGTCCACTAGGACAGTACGCAGGGAAGGTGGTCTGGGGCAAACAGACCTTAAATGAGCGCCAGTCTTCTATCAGCACACACCATACCACAGAACATAGAACAGTTTACACTACTAAAAATCACATTGGTAAAGAAAAAGGCTAAAAATAGCATTCGCAAAAATACAAGGGCATTTACTGGAGAATATTATTGTCGTTTTTCTGTATAAAAAAAATAAATAATTAAAACTACTTACCTTTAATTGAACTGGACATGAGAAACAAGCCTGGGCTTGATCAACCTATGGCTGGCCGCCTCAGACGAGGGTGTATAGTGTTTAAAGGCCGAAACACCTGATGACTCTGGGGTACACTACTGATGATGTGTCCTAAAATTCATTAACCTACTGTACCACACCTGTTCGTTCTCTGACTTGCTGTTGTGGGAGGGAGAATGAATAGGTGAAAAACATAGGCCAAGCCAGGCCTTGAGGGTGCCCTGCTCAGTCTAGTGGCGCATCCCTCTCTTCACCTGTTTGTTCTTTGCCTTGCGATGCAGTTGGAAAGATCAAATGTCAATACAACTCTAATACAACTATATCCACTAGGAATAATTTTCTAATAAATAAATACATAAATAAAAGGAGATTCACTCCCAGACAGAGGGACTGGAAGGCCTGATGGCATTGCATAACAAGCGGTGGCCCGTGCATAAGACCATTGATGGGGGAAGTCATTGTATGTTCCCCTAACTGTAACCTAACCCTAACAGCGGTGAGTATTATATGTTTATTTAAGTTCAGGCTTTGTCTGGTTAGAAAGTTTCACATTGCAGTCGTGTTACTTATCAAATTTTTATTCTTTCAGGTGAGGACAACGTCATCAAGCACAACTATATGAGCACCAAGTGTACAAGAATGTAAAGTGGAATCATATTTTGATGTTCGATAACAAACATTAGAACGATCACTCTTAATAAAAAAATTTAAATTTTGCTTGACCCTTTTTATGATTCTGACTGCAGCCATTTGTGTGAATATACATTCATGTAGAGATAATCTTAGAGTCAGACAGAGTCTGTTATTAAAATGTGCAACTGTACGAATTTATAGCTCGATATACAGTTACTAAATTCTGTTTCATGGATTTATACATGAAATACTAAGAGACTCTGCTTTTCAGAGGTAAGGAACAGATCAAATTATCAAATGAATCCACAAGAAAACAACTTATAATAATAATAATAATGCTGATAGTACAGTGCATAATGTTGTTTTAGGAAGGAACACCACTGTTGTCACAATAAGAGTCCCCTATACTTGTACTGTTTATGAAGGTAACTTGAAAAATGTACATCTTGTGTAAACATCTCGTATATTATCTGTTACACTTCACTTTTAAAAATTATGGTCCTTCAAGGGTTCTTTACTAAAGAAAATTGTTCTATATGGCACCAAAAAGGGTTCTTCTATTGTAACAAGCCTGACATCATAACAAGAGCTGTATAAAGCCATCTACGGCATTACAGCGCTCTCCATCAGTCTGAAGAACACTTTACAATGCAAAGAAGCCTTTAATCATGCAATGGGTTTTGTGAATGCTCATGGTTCTGTAAAGAAACCATTTTCTTTACTAAAGAACCCTTGAAGAACCATCATTTTAAGCATGTATATAATGGTATACACAGCATGTATATAATAGTATACACAGTAGAAATCATGAAGAATTCCCTTTTATATGCATCAGAGGACAAAAGCACCAGTATTGGGATATTAACCTCAGTATTACTTGGTATCAGATGGAAAATAATAGCCCGTCGCTATTAATTATTAATGATTTCAGCAAATAAGGAATTTTGCTCTATTTTTTGCTTAACATATTGGAAAAAAAAAAACAAACCACAAAATACATTTTAGCATTTCTCAGGCCATAACAATAATACATAAATATATTTATATATGTAACAATGCACTGAGCTGAACTATCCATAATAGGTTAGTTTCTGCAACATTTCATCTTTGAAGTATTATCGTTCAGTGAGTTTTCAAAATTATTCCTTTCACAAATGCTGCATCTGATATTCCTACATTTCTATGAAAGCTATGAATGATTCATTACTGTGTGCAATATTTAAAGCTACACCTTCATTTTAAAATAACTTCACAACTAAAAATCCATTTTATAGGCTTTTCTGACGCCAAACTGTTTTAAAAAGTCAGTCTCTGAGTTCTGCTCATTATGCAAGAAAGCAATATTGATTTCTGCTTATGAGAAGTTGCTTCCAAAATGTTTTCAAACTTTAAATTCTTGATTGTCCTGTGTATTCTGGTATTCTGTCTCAATGCTGATGAAGCCTTCATGCTTTACTGATCTTCTCTGTGATTTAATGGTGCTGTAGTCTGATCTGCTGTTTTTATTTAGTGTGGAGCTGTTAATTAGTCCTGTAGAGATTTCACAGCAAAGCCTCAAAAAGCCTCAGACTTAAGAGGCAACTGTCTCTGAGAAAACTCAGCAGGACAGACGGAGCCATGTCTTATCTGCTTTGAAGACCCTGAGCGTGCCCTGCTGCCTGGTGGGATGCTATCTCAGCTCTCCTCTGCATTTGCAGATTGCAGTCTCAGTTTATGTGAGGATGTAAAAGTAAGATTTTAAGATACAGATAGGTTTGATGTAAATTCGAAGCTGAGACCGTGTAATTCTGATTGCTACTTTAATAAACTGTCAGCAAGTCAGTGTGGACCCCCATCATCCTTGAAGATCAGCAGACAGACTCATACTGTGAGTCGTGTCTGTATATGTGCCGCATATCTGTGTTGTGATTTGTTTATCAAAGTCTTTTTTGTTGCTGCTTTCAGGGTTTTTATGATTACTTGATTACAGTATTTTAAAAAAAAATAATTTTGGAATCAGCAGTGTTTAGTTGTTAGTCGACAAGATGACAATACTTCCAACTTATTTTGAATTCTACTTTTCTCTTTTACAGAAAGAAACAGGGCCTGATGAACTTTGGAGGTGTGTCTGCAGATTCATTGAGGAACTGAAAGTGAGTCTCCTGAAAGGAATGGAAGCTGAAATAAAGAGAAAGAGAGGCTCACTGAACACTGAAACATGACAATAAATTACTTTAATTTAGTTGTTGAGACTACTGTGTAATTTCTTATTAAATGATTCAGCTCTTTTTTCCTGACATTGAGAATAGTAAAATCATAGTAAATATCTTGTACATAATGGCTGTTTTGCCAGGAAATTAAATTAAAAATTGATTGATATTTTATTGTTGATCAGAAGAAAACAGATTTGGCTCCTGATGAACTCGCAAAGATTTGTTCACATCTAGCAGCAGCACACCTGATTTACTTTAATGAGGTATTGATTAGGTAAACCAGGTGTTGGATGGCAACTACAAATAATATCAATACACTATATGGACAAAAGTATTGGGACACCTACAGGAGCTTTTATGAATCCCAGTCTAAATCCATAGGCATTAATATGGAGCTGGTCCCCCTTAGAGCTACAACAGCTTCCACTCTTCTGGGAAGCTTCCACATGAGAGTCTGTGGGAATTTCTGTCCATTTGTGAGGTCAGACGCTGATGTTGGACGAGAGGGCCTGGCTCACAATCTCCGTTCTAGTTCATCCCAAAGGTGTTCGGTGGGGTTGAGGTCAGGGCTCTGTGAGGGCCAGTTAAGTATATGTATAATAAGGCTACAAAAGGCTATGCATTGTTTTAGTTCATGTTTTAATTTCTGGATATTAAGTGTTTGTTTACAGAACAATGTGTTTACTGCAAGTTGTTCTCTGCTTACAGTCACATCGGTGCTGCATTGGCATTCGGTCCTTCTAAGATCATTTGCAAATGGTTAGTTTGTGTAGCTAAAGAAATAAATAAAGGCAAACCTCAGTGCTGTTGACGTTGGCAGGCGACTAAATTGTCAGATGGCTGGCTGATCTGTCTGCTTGGTAAAGTGGAGAGAGGGTTATCTGTGGGAGGATGAGACCAAATCTCACTCATAAATATCATCTGCATTAAACTATAAACTGCTGCTAAGTATATCAGCCATATTCAACACTGCAAACAATGTCTTGGCAAATAAAAGCATGTTAAACATACTCAATATATCTAATATTCCTCTTTAAGACATTATTATAAGAATTACTCACGTATCTAACTACTTGTTTACTTGTTTTAAATGGGCATTCCAGCCTAAAAACAGTTGAATGTTATTCATCATGTTATGTAGTATTCTGTAGCACAGTATTACACTGCTCAGCATCATCAGTGTGATTGAATTCACAATTCCATATTGTTTTCATGCCATTGTTAATATCTTCTCACTATAATACCCAGCATGCATTACACAAATACATCATACACCACTCCCACTGAGAATCTTTGTGGTGTCAACCAATCCTGATAGAACAAAATTGTAAAGAATGAAGACAAAATCACTATTTTAGCACAGCAAGGATGCCAGATGTTCATTATTTAACCGTTCAGCCAGAAAAGAAAGCAAACTGAAGTATCTAGGTCACCAGTTACCTCACTAACTTTAGCTTTAAGCTTGTTGACCCCATCTGATGAGTCATTTCTGTTGTTTGAGCAATCCATTCTCTCTATTGTAGTGATAAAGACAGTTACTACAGTCATGGCAGTGCAACATTCAGCCTCCTAGCAATAATGATATCTCCAAGCTATCTGCCTTCCTCCTACAGCACCAGTGAGTGAAATAATAATAAGAATTCTGACAGCTCTGAAACAGTTGTAGTGCTCAAACTTTCCTCCCACCTTCATGATAGATCATCATAGATCATCATAAAGACCACTGCAGCAGTATGATGAGGCAAGTAGACATGTTTATAACAGACGTTGATGGTTCCATTTTTCATTTTGGTCAAAGTGTCCCTTTAACTGCAATGGACTGGCGACCTGTTCAGGGTGTATCCTGCCTTCCGCCCAATGACTGCTGGGATAGGCTCCAGCAACCCCCACAACCCAGAAGGATAAGCAGCTTAGAAAGTGTGTGTGTGTGTGTGTGTGTCCCTATAATCAAATTTTAAGCATTATTTCTTAGAACAAGCAAAATTTTCTGCCACTCAAATAAGATATTGTCACTTAAGAAAATTACTTAAAACAAGTGAAAGCTTAATACAAGAAAACATTCTTACAATTACATGAGAAACACAGTATATATTGACTAGACTTCAGATGATTTCACCTGCCAGCCTGTCATTTTTGCAGTTAAACAGATACATTTTATTTGTTGTATGTTTTCACCTTTCCTATTTTGTTGATATTCTTTTTTTACCTCATTAGTGTTCACCTTGAATATCCACAGTAGACCTCCATTAAACAGGTTCTGTTGGTTTGTACTGTCCATTCCCTGTCTCACTCTGTTGTTACTGAACTGCCTTTACAGAGTTTTGGTAAAAGCAACAAAAATTGAACTCCACAAGACACAGGAAGAAGATACATTGATTATTGGAATCCAGCTGGCATCAGAACAAACCTTAATGTGTCCACTCACCTGTGGCCACCTGCTGATGCCAATTTTACTCCCAAAAGCAGGTGAGTCTATTACTGGTCATTCTTTATACACACACTGGCCACTTTATTAGAAACACCCACCTTGTGCTTCCACTCAGGGGCCACTTTATTAGGAACACCTAGTAAGTGGAAGCACAAGGTCCTCCATTAGAGTGGACCACTACAAAAGCGGCTCTGTGGTCAGAAACTGACCACTGATGAAGGACTAGAGGATGACCAACACAAACTGTACATCAACAGACCAGCAAGAGAGGGGCTTCTAATAAAGTGGGCAGTGAGTGGATGTGAAGTATTCACTCCCTTTTTTATTCATATTTTACTGGCTAATTATAATTATTATATTTTTATTTTGGATTCACTTTGAGATTTAACTCAAAAAGTGGCTAATTACATTAGTGATACAGTTTGATGATGCTTTTAGCAGGAGGGGGGCTGATGAGGATGCACGCTGCAATCAACAGCTAAACTTTTAAAAACAATAAAAAAAGTCATACTGTAGCAATTTTTCACTCATTAAACTCATGTAGCACTAGTGCTGATTTGAGGAGCATCGTCAGTAAAATCCGTTTCATGCAGCTCTTTTGCATAAACACTGAATATCAAATGCAAAACATGTATGCAAAAACAGGATAACCTGTTTCCTGTATCATCAGGCAGACGAAGCAGATAAACATACACTACCATCTACAGTTCGGAATTAATGTTCTCATTAATATAAAACCAAATTAGATGCAGACAGTATAAAATGATTCCAAGATGTTCATCCTGTACTTCACAAGTTTCAAATAATCAGTAGGACACAAGCAAGCTGTAAATAAAGGGTTAGATGTGTCCCGAATGATAAACAGCTGTAGAAGATTCTGGAATGATGGAAGAAACTGTAGAATATCAATAATTATGACCTTATTTCAATCCTTTTAAACATGCCTTCTCCAACTTCGACTCGCCACTCAGAAGTGTGTCACAGCAGCATATACACCTTTCACAAGCGTCCACCTGCAGCAGAAGGGAATGATGGAACAGCGAGAAGCAGATTATTCAAATGAAACTCACTCGCACCCAGCTAGGTCAGTCCAGTGAGCTAACTACCTAGCATCCAAACGTCATAATACAGAAAAAAAAAAACATTCTTTAACCTGAACTGAAAGAAGCACTCTGTAATATTTTTGTTCAAACTGTTACATATTAATGTCACACTCAAAAAGAAGGTTTAGACCTCAAATGATCTCAAAATCAACCTCGTACTGATGAAGATATGATGATAACAGTAGATAATTCACTCACATCCTCAAGAGGACGCTCCTTCACCAAGTTTAGACTGAGCTTTCTTTGAATTCTCTTACAATGTGCTCACAAAAATTTAGATTCATCCACTTGTGGGGGTACGAAGCATAACCCACCTTACAAAGAGTTCTTCCACATGTTGTGTGTAATTACATATTTCCACCAGAGAGGTTTCCAAATCCGAAAATCATATATAGTGTCGCCTTAAATTATAGAAATGATTTCCACATAACTGTTTAAAAAAAAATCTTTCCCCCACACTAGCAGTGTATTCAAAAATCTCTACGTCTACATGAGAATGACTTGAAATCACTCATATGCATGCCAGCCAAGTAGGAAGAGATCATACTAAGAGATAAGAAATGGTGAATGAGAATCTTTGTGAAATCTGCTTAAGTAGGTTTTACGAAGAAATTTCTTATTAAGTGTGGTTGGTGAATAAGGCCAATTTTAAGCAAAATACAGAGCGTAATATTTTCCAACAACAAGGTGGCACTGCATTATGAACACTGTAGTCTTTGTCAAACCTCCATAATCTGACATTTACACATCAGATTTACATCAGATTTAAAGTCTGATTTCTGCTGCAGAAGAAAAGCTTTAACCTCTTGTGCTTCAAGGTATATTTTGGATTTTCCATCTGAATTTACATGTCCAAATCTTAAGGCAAATTATTCAGGAGCTGCATGAAATAAATTTTGTAAAGTGTTGGTGGTTTTGTAAAAGCTCCTCTCAAATCCACGGAACATGTGTTTTATGATCATAAACATAATGCCATATGCTTACAATTTACTGCTAAAAGTTAAAAAACGTACACGCTGTTTGTATTTTCTTTCCAAAAACTATTTTTACAGAGCATATCACTGAAGAGACGCCATCTGAGATCCAGTTTCTAGCTCAGATTTGTGGAAAAATGGGTCGACTTTCAGTAGAAAAAAATGTGAGTTCAGCTTCATTCATTGTAAAGTCTGAGTAAAGGATGACAAGTAGCTTTTCCCAGTGTCCTTTTAGTACCTCCTGGTGTCCTTTTCATGCCAAACTGCTAAAACAGCATCTAACAAGAATTTCTCCAAACATACAATGTATGGGTTGTTTGGTGGGCATTAGCTAACACTAACACACACTGCCATGCTATACTGACAGTACTGGGTTCTCCTTTGGAACAACAGGGCCAGAAATCTCTCCAAAATGCAAAATCAACCTCAAATAACTTTCTATAGCATCATAGATCTTCTCTCTATTGCTGGAAAATGTGAATATTCCAAAAATATATGTATACATGACATAACTTAGCAACTGTCAACAGCAGATGTGCAGCAACTGTCAGATCAATCTGTCAAATCAAACCTAATACTGTTCAAGAGGACTCCATTCCTGAAGGCAGTCTTCATCAGTAGCAATAGGACACATTATTATACAAACATCTCTCATCTCTAATAATAATCCCCCAGTAGTGTCCCGTGGAGCAGCAGGGCTGCTGTTGGCTCTGAAATAGGGAGTTACAACAACAACACACATGCAGGCAGAAAATCAAAGTGTATAACAGACCCGACATACCTGCTAAAATGAATCTGCAGCGCGGGTGCATGCTTAGTATATGAAATCAGCTACAGACGTGTGCATGTTAGTGGTGTGGTGGCTGTTTTAAAAAATCTCCACCCTGGAGAGCATCTCCAAAAACCTTTTTCAGTCAATGAGAACAGCAGGTTTGTATGACGGGAGACAAAGACACAAAGAAAAAAACTGCATTTGGAAAAACGTGTGGACGGGGCTTACCTTCCATCACACATCCAACTCAGCTCATTTCAGTTTACTGAACTTGATTGACAAGTACTGACTTAACTTATGTAAACGTACCTTACTGGAGTTCAGAAGTGGTCACTGTAGCAACCAGTCGGTTAAGAACCACACTCAATGATGGAGAATATAATAAGAACTCCAGGAGCACCGCTGTGTCTGATCCACTTAGACCAGCACAACACACACTAACACACCACCAAAATGTCAGTGTTACTGCAGTGCTGAGAATGATCCACCACCCAAATTGTACCTGCTCTGTGAGGGTCCTGACCACTGCTAGAACAGGGTAAAAGGGGGCTAACAAAGTATGCAGAGAAACAGATGGACTACAGTCTGTAACTGTAGAACTACAAAGTGCACCTATATAGTAAGTGGAGCTGATAAAATGGACAATGAGCGTAGAAACAAGTAGGTGGTCATAATGTTATGCCTGATCGGTGTTTAGTACAGCAGCTTAGCACTGCCTATTTACATTGATGTTATAAGGAGTGTTTGAGCCCGGACGTCTTTTTGAATCAGGACAGAGTTAATTTACATATATCAGTCTTAAACCCCGTTTGGATTGGATTAGTTCATCTATAAAATAAAACGCTCCCCCTGAGTTAAGAGAATAAGAGGTTTGGGCTTTTATTTCTGCAAACATAGATGTTTGTGTTTCACGTGGTCGTATAATCACACTCTGTGTGAAAAGTTAATGATATTGTGTAGCTGTATGTGAATATAAAGTACTTTATACCTGTGCCTGCTTTTATAATCCCTTTAAACAGCCTGCAATACCTCAAATCTACAACAGACTTCCTGCTAATGGTCTTCCAGTGCAGCGAGCATGGAGACAAAGTTCTACCACAAAGACCAAGGAAGTGGTTGAAAGACTTCCAAAGCATCCATCATTTTGCAATATGGAAAATGTTTAGTATGGATATGTGCAGAGATATGGTGAGTAGCAGCGGTCAAAAACATGATGGGACATCTGCCTGGAAAATCCAACAAAATCACAGAGATTTGCATCAGGACAGGACTTTAATTTATCAGACGACTGCTGAGTTTGACAAAAGCAGTTGATAATTTGGCCTGTAAATTTCTCAGGGGAGGATGGAGAAAAACACAGACATGGCCGATCCAGACAGAGAGGAGCACCTGTAGAAGAGGAATTTACCGAGGACTTAAAGATGCAGTAACAAAAACAGCTTGGTGCTTTCTAAAAAAAGATAAAGAGGTCATGTTAAAACTGGATTTTGACCATTTTTGGTACATAACACCACACAAATGTTATAAGGGGACCCTGAGGGGAAAAAATAAAATGCAAGAAAAATGCTCAATTTGGGCCCTTTACTAGCACTGAACAGATTATTCTAGTGATATATTGGTGTCCAGGAGATGGCAGGAGAGTCTTAACTTTTAGAGAGCAAACTGTCATCTTAGTCTTGGAGAAAGAATTCATGTATTTTTGTAACTTCATGGCTGAGGACAGCAAGGCACTCCATAAATATGTGTAATTTTGGACTAAAATGCAGAAATGTCAATGCTTAGCACAGGTGCAGGTAATGTTCTCTGGAGGGATTATAGCTAATCTAGCCTTCTTCCAGCTCTATGTTTCTTTCTTGCCATTTTGCTATAAAGCATTTACACCTCCTCCATTGCTTGGACCCATTTTTTGGTCTAGAAGGGGCTCAGTTCGTGGTCAGGTATTGGTAGGCCTCCAATCAGCCTTTGGCATCCACTCTCGCTGCATCGTTCATCATCCAGCCTCACCCATTGTCGTCGCTTCTTTTGTGCCACTTCATATTAGTGCTGGAAGTGGCAATATACTTTTTTTTTCACAATCCACCTTTTTCCTCTTAATAAGGTTTTTATTTTCCCATTTCATCTCACATCAGTTTTGGGTGTCGCTAGTACTGAGTCTATCGCCCGTCCATGCTGGGTTGTCATAGCAACCGCTCTGAATTAAACAAAAATGTACACATTTCTATCTATCCATCGCCACAAGGTCTCAGAGGAGACCTGCTTTTCTTTACTGTTCAGCATAAACTGCAAATGAAATCAGGCTCAGACTGATGAAGTTATTATGAACATAACATCTTTTTATGACTGTGGTCAGAATATTATGGTTTATAGATAAATGCGCTCGTGTATGTTCCCACTTATGGCCTTTAAAATGGGAACATGCACGGTAGGATAATTTGGTACAGGTATTTTCCAATCACTGCAAAAAAAATTATATCTTAGGAAGTGAACAGGCTAATATTTATCTAATATTTCTCATTATGTGACTGTTGAAATAATACTATTATGCCGACTGCAGTACTGTACAGTACATGTAGCTTATTTAATTTCCAGTCTAAACAGTCATTAAGTTATTCATTCTTCAGCATCAGGAAGAAAGCTGAAAATATATTTAACAGAAAATTACACAGAAGCCTCAACAACTAAATTTAAACAAAAAAATTTCAGTGTTCAGTGAGTCACTCTTTCCCTTTTCAGGAGCCTCACTTTCAGTCCCTCAAAGAATCTGCAGACACACCTCCAAAGTTCAGTCTTAGAAGCTGGTTGATCATTTTCTGAAGTAGTCAAACACATTCAGTGGTGTTGAGGTCTGGACTCTGGGGTGGTCAGTCCACTGTTCAGCTTCTTTGTTTGATGTGTCCATCTCCTTTTCTCAGTGAGGTTCCTCTTGAACAGCTACACATCCTTTCAGACCCACAGCGCTGAGTCGTCTTCTCACAGTGGAAGGATGGACAGAAACACCTGTGGATGTTTTCAGATCTGAAGCAGCTTGATTTTCTCCTCTCTCTCAGAGATGAAAGCTTTAAGTGCTGTTTATCTGATGGGGGCAGTTTTGGGGTTTACCAGCTCTTCCAGGTGGTTGTTAGGAGACACATTTTCTCTGGAGCTTATTTTAAGCTTTTGGAAACTCCTGTTTTTTTCCCCTTGAATGTCTCCTTTGTTATGCAAGTGGATTATCTTCTCTCTAAACTCCTCAGAAATATCTCCTGGAAATAACCCATACTTAATGTAGTTACGTTTTGAGTGGAAATAAAAAAATGATGGGCAGTCTTTGACTTTTGTACAGTGCTGTATTTTTAGACATTTGTACTTAATTATTCCACTGACAGATGCTTATTTTAGGAAATAATGCTTAAGGGAAGCGTGAGGGACATCTGCCAAAGGAATGAGATGATTTCAGCAGATATAATTGCTTAAAAAAAGTAAAAAGTGAAGAAATAGATTGAATAATCTTACAATATTCTTACAGCAGTCTCACAATGAGACATATCATACATACTGATTATAAGATGATTCACTTGTTATATTTCATTGTGTTCTGCTTCAGGGAGAATCATGCTGAAAGAATACTTTTTTGAACTTGAGATGAGAAAAACAAAATGGCTGCCCCCCTCCTCCCCCCGGTGGTGTGAGAATCTCTGCGGAGGGAGAGAGGAGCACATGGTCCGTGGGAGTGCACAGATGGGCAAACTACACCATGTCCATTCAAGCCGTCCATCTTAAATACAATCACTCCTCTCTGACTAAACATTGACTGTGGTTTGAGATGAGGGAACATTGGCCTGAGGGTGGGAGGTGTGATGTTTTGGTCACTTGAAACTCATTTTTTTGTTGCTGGTTAGGTTTTGTTTCCAGCAGGGGGTGGATTTAAGGAGGAGGGTGATGCATCATTCAGCCAATAGGCTGAATAATAAATCGGTCTATTGGCCTCACACACCTGTTCTAACGTCCTCACGTCATCGAGGAAAGAGTGCGGCTGTTTTTGCTTCAGAAAGACAGCATTTTACAAAACTTAGCACCACAGACTCATTAAATTCCCTTAATACTTGACATATTTTGTTGAATTGAAAATAAGTTAACATGTCTTCTGCAGAGAACACACTTCTGTACATTATAATGCACAATTACTGTTTATTAAGACCAAGGAGCTCATAGTGGACTTTAGGAAGCAAGAGAGAGTGCACACCCCGTCACCATCAACGGAGCCACTGTAGAGAGGGTCAGCAGCTTCAGGTTCCTCGGTGTTCACATCTCAGAGGAGCTGACATGGACTGAACACACCACACGGGTGGTGAAGAAGGCACAACAGCACCTCTTCAGGCGGCTGAGGAGGTTTGGCTTGAAACCCCACATCCTCAGAACATTCTACACATGCACTGTGGAGAGCATTCTAACAGCTCCATCACCTCCTGGTATGGAAATTGCACTGCCATTAAGCGGAAAGCTCTGCAGAGGGTGGTGCAGACAGCCTAGCACATCACCGGAGTCCAGCTCCCAAACCTTTTGGATTTATACACCAGCCGCTGCCTGAGGAAGACCAGGAGGGTTCTAAAGGACTCCATCCACCCAAGACACTGTCTGTTCTCACAGCTGCAGAGCGGGAGGAGGTACAGAAGCAGCCGGTTCTGAGACAGTTTCTTCCCCCGGGCCATCAGGCTGCTGAACAGCCAGTAGTGCTGGTGTATCGGTCTATAGGCCTGTCACTGCACCTCTGAGTCCTCATCATGATGATCTCCATGGACAATCCACACCTCATCCACACCTCAAACAGACTCACTCTGATCTTTCTGCACCTTCAGTCCAGCAAATCTATACTCTACAATTTTATGCACACACAGATTGACATGTTTTACATCTTCTATCCATATCCTGTATAGTCTGGAATATTTTATACATATTTTAAGTATGTGAACCTTTTGGAATTTTACGGTTTTCTGCATTAATTTGTCATAAAATGTGTAAAAAGTGTATTGACAAATATAATGTGCCTAAAATAATAACACAAAAAAATTCTGATCATTCATGTCTTCATTGAGAACAACCATAAAAACCTCATAGTGCTAGTGGATAAAGTATGTGAACCCTTGAGTTAATGATCTCAAAAAAGCTAATTGGAGTCAGGTGTTAACGTACCTGGAGTCTTGTTCAGAAAATGAGTTTGGAGGTGTGGACTAGAGCTGCTTTGACTGATAAAAACCACTCAAACTTTTTGAGTTTGCTCTGCACAAGAAGGATACATGTATGTGAGCCATGCCTCGCCAAAAACAGTGTTCAGAGGATCTACAATCAAAAGTTGTTGATTTACATAAAACTGGAAAGGGTTACAAAGTGATTTCAAAGATTTTAGAAATTCACCAGTCTACAGTCAACCAATCTACAAATGGAGACAATTTGGGACTGTGGCTACTCTGCTAAGAAGTGGGCGCCCAGTCAAAATGACCCCAAGAGCACAACGGAGACTCATCAATGAAGTAAAGAAATAACCCCGAGTGACAGCCAAAGATTTGAAGGCGTCATTGGTGCAGGCTAACATCTGTGTTCATGGTCTACAGGTCTGTAAAACCTTGAACAAGCACGGTGTCTATGGCAGGACAGCACGAAGGAAGCCGCTGCTTACTAAAAAGAACATTGCTGCACGCCTGAGCTATGTGAAAGAGCACACTGACACTCCACAACGGTACTGGCAAAATGTTTTGTGGACAGATGAAACTAAGATTGAACTATTTGGAAAGAACACGCAGCGCTACATCTGGCGTAAAAAAGGCACTGCACATCACCATGAAAATATCATCCCAACCGTAAAGTGTGGTGAAGGGAACCTCATGATTTGGGCCTGCTTTGCTGCATCAGGGCGTGGCCAGCTTACAATCATTGAGGGGAAGATGAATTCCCAAGTGTATCAAAATGTGAGAGTGTCTGTACGTCAGCTGTAACTCTGTAGAAGTTGGGTGACGCAACAGGACAATGACCCAAAACACTGGAGCGAGTCCACAACAGAACGGCTTATGGAAAATAAAACCCACCTTTCGGAGTGGCCAAGTCAGAGCCCAGATCTCAACCCTATAGAAATGCTATGGATTGACTTGAAGAGAGTCGTACACATGAGGCATCCAAGGAACATGACAGAGCTAAAGCAGTTCTGCCAGGGAAGAATGGGCTAAAATTCTTCCTGAACGATGTGCAGGTCTGATCCAGGTCTTGCTACAGGAAGCGCCTGGTTGAGGTTATTGCTGCCAAGGGGGCTCAACCAGCTATTAATTCCAACGGTTCACTTACTTTTTCCACTACCACTTTGAATGTTGAATGATTGTGTGCAATAAAGACCTGCAAGATCATATATGTATATATATTTTTTTTATGTTATTAGGACATTATATTTGTCAATACGCTTGACTTGGATGAGGATCAGATCACATTTTATGTCAAATTAATGCAGAAAACCATAAAATTCCAAAAGGTTCACATACTTTGTCTTGCCACTTTATACATGTATACACACACACACATACAAATATACATATATATTCTTTACCCATATTTTTATTTCATAGCCTGTGTAAGCTGTGTATGTGTGTATATATTTTGAGTGTAATATGTGTGTGTGTCTGTGTTATATATATATATATATATATATATATATATATATATATATATATATATATATATATATTTCACTCACCTTCACACCTATGAAAATATGATGAGACAATAAAGATGATTTGATTTGATTTACTAAGTTTAACAAATTGGAGGAAGAAAAAAAAAAACGTGTGGGCCGTGCAAAAGTTAAGGCACATTTTGCATTTTATTTTTTCCAGTATGTCATATTTCAGTGCCCTTGTAGAGGATGTGGTAACCTATTTTCATATAGAAAATAAATAAAATGTGCTAATTGACCCAGAGTGTTCAAACTTTTTCATATGACTGTGAAGGCAAAAAAAAAAGTTGCATATAGGCCCTTTAAGTCACCATCGAGATGAATGGGAACCTGGATCTGCTGGCAGCTTCTGGCCATTTAAGGGGTTAATAACTGCAAAATTGCTAATTAATGTTTCAGTTTTTAATACAGAGATTGCATCTGTTTCATGTACAAAATGAATTATTAATTTCAATAGAAATAGAAAGAAATGCTCACAGAAATGTGTAATCTTGGTTCCTATTGATCTCTACCTACGCACTCTTTGATTGGTTTAGCTGCTTAGACCTCATCGCGCATCAGAACTTCCCCCAGACCACTCGTCCTGCCCATCATGTCTTCTCATTATGGCACAAAAAACACCTGCAGGTTCGTGTACCTCGTCTGAAGGGTCACTGACACAGAAGGACCCTGGCTTTCATGTCTCGTCCATGCTTATTCATGAGTGTGACACGACTGCAGGAGCTAAGAAGCCGCTTGTTGGTTCATTTTCCCTGCTCGTGTTCAATATTGTCATATAGAGATGAAAAAGGTGTCAGAAAAGAGGGAGTTTGAAGAAGAAAGTTTGTTTAAACACAGCTTATCGCTCTGAATAGACCCTCTGCTTCCTATTCTGTAGGACACATGCTATGGTAAAGTGAATATCCGCTGATTAGCAGGAAGACCAGGGAGATTAGGACTGTAATTACGCGCATGATCCAAACAGTCCTTCACTCAACATATCTGCTGAAGTTTCCCGGTCCTAGCAATTACCTTCAATTAGGGTGTGCTTGTTAATTCAAAGGTGAGCACGCAGTGCAAGCTTACACTCGGAAGTCTACATAAAGCGAGCTCATCTGCACTCGTCTATGGGCTGATTATTGTTTGGCGCTGCATGAAAGTACAGAGAACATAATCGTTCATCCATACTAAATTAGTCTGGTTATTATTTTGCTTTTGTTGATGCTTTTGTTGATTTTTCATCAACTTTCTATCGTAATAACCACTTCTGAAAGGCTTTTCCTCCCTTCACTTAATCATACATTGATGGAAATGGAAGTGTTGGGCTGCTTATGGAGCACAGTAATGCCCACACACAGCACATGAGCACATTAGCTATCTGTTTTATATTAAACCCCATCATATCAATTACAGTTCTTTCATCTGGATATACAGTACTGTGTAAAAGTCAAATACAATACTTACTATTATTTATTATATTAATACCATTATTTCATTTCCTGTCAAAATGTCCAATAAGTACAACTTTTTTCAGCTTCAGACAAATATCCATAAGTAAATATGTAAAATTTTTTTAGTAAATATTTTTCATTGTGTATTGGGTCCACACCTTTATAACAGCTTCTATTCTTTTTAAGAGACTCTTTTCAGTATATATATAAAATACACAACATGAAGGGACAGTGGGGGAAGGGGCAGGGTGTGGAAACCAGGAGGGAAAGCGTCTTTCCAATTTGTATAATCATGCATATTCATAAATCTTTACATTCTTACAAAGAGTTAAGGTTTAGTGATCTTCCTCTGCTATTTTAGCAGTTTAGGAGCAAAACAATAAGACATAAATATCTTTATACCTAATCATGTTACTGATCTGTTGCCAATTAGCCTAATTATTTGTGAGATATTCCACCAACTTATCCGTCTTTTGTTGCTCCTGTGCCAACCTTTTTGAAACGTGTTGCTGCCACCAAATTCAAAATAAGCATATATATTATTTTTTTTATAAATAACAAAATTCCTCAGTTTCAACATTTGATATGCTGTTTTGTTCTATTTTCAATTAAACATGGGGTTTCAATGATTTACATATCTTTGCATTCTGTTTTATTTACTTATTGCACAGCATCACAACTTTTTGGAAACGCGATTGTGTGTGTAATAATCCACCAAAACACACACACACACACACACACACACGATTTGTCCTTTGACTTTCTTCTTCCTCATCTAATCTTCTCAGAAGTATCTCCTTAGAAATGAATAACTGTACCTAATGGCCATTTTGAGTGGAAAATAAATAAATGAAGGTCTCTAATTTTTGCACAGTACTGTATGCGAATCACTGCTAATGATAAGTGCTTGTAAACAGATTTCTATTCATTAAAAGCAACCAAATCCATATTTCCTACTACTGTAAAGCCAGTGTATACATACATGTATACATGTGTGGATTATTCATTCTTGCCTGCAGTGTCTCTGCTCGGGTCAGGGGGCTGCAGCTTCCTCCTAATTCTGCTGAGAGGTCTCTGCTCAGGTCCCAAATATCAGAAAATTACAGAGTGGGGCAGGACATCTTGGCCAGAATGGACAAAGGAACATGACCCTGACTCGAGTGGCTCCTTCACCGTGGCGCTCTGCCGCAGCTGGTCCCCAAACATCTCCGAGCTTGTTCGCTCGATGTTCCTGGCTGTAAGAAACTACATGTACAGTGAAAAACGTGCTTTGTTTTTAATTGTAATGTTTTTGTTCCACAGTAATAAAAAAAATACAAAATAAATTCAATTACTGCCAAAACGAAGTACAATGAAAAAGTAACTGTGATGATGTGTTCTACTGATACAGAACCAGTGCACACATTTAAATCAAGTCCACTTAATGCACGTTTTACTGGAGGTGAGGGAAATCCTCTAAAACCTAGTCAATATCTTTAATATCTCTCATTGTCAAATTGCTGTATGAAAAATATATTCTTTAACTTATTTACTAATGTAGTTTTTCTAGTTTTAAGTCATTTTACCAGTGAAATCTTCAGATTTTGCTGGTAGATGATTCTGCTTGTTTGAAGAAATAATGGAAGAAGGTAAATTCATCGCTAGTGGGGAACCTTCAAGGTCTTCAGAGAAGGTCTAATGATTTCTGGGGGAAAAAAGTCTGTAATTTATTTTTGTTTAATATACTCATCATAGTTGCTGGATTTAAACTCTAATTATTGTAGTAATACTCCCGTTTCATTGTTAAGTTTGCTTGGGCATAAAATGGGTAAATTCTTAAAATGTCCAACAGAAAACTGTCCAGTCAGGATTGTTTTCTCTGTAGTATCTAGGTACATACAGCCAAGCACACCCTCTCATTGGTTAGGAGTTCAGGAGCTGGACTAAAGGCCTCATACATAAGTTTAACTGCTATCAGGAACTGACAAAGCAACCAACCAATCATACTTTGATCTACAATAGGAAAAACCTCACTGTAGACCTCTGACTGCTGGTATGACTGGTAGCCTGACCACTGTGTTTTAGTCAGAAGGGAAACAGTGGCAGCTCTATGCCAGAGCTCAGTCACTGTGAAGCTTCAGAGAAAACATATTCAATGTTTTACAAGACAAAATATGTTCATGTGAATTACTGTTAGCTTAACTGTAATATGCTACTAGAATCCCACAGGGGCGCTAGCAGAAACTAGTGCCCCTTGTAGATGTGTTTTTTTTTTCCTTATTTTTTTACAGAGTTGTGACATTTATAACCTGACGAACTGGCTCTAACTGTCACGATCATCATGTTAAAAGTATCACTGGACAGATTTAAGATTATTTCACTTGCCAAGATCATATTTTTGCAGTGAAGCATTTAATGACCCATTAGCTCATTAATACATCAGCTAACTGGCACCTGATGTAAAGCTCCACTGTGCTATGTGCTTTATTTTATTACTAACATTGTACAAAATGGTAACACTTCAGTATAAAAGGGCATTATTTTGCTCTTATGAAGCCTCATCAAGCCAGTAGTCGCAAAGTAACTGCCTGTTTGTGCAAATGAAGCATTTTCCAGAACACTTTTACACATATATTATACATCATAATCCTTTACACATCATTCACTAACAGGAAGACATCCAACTAGAGCGTAACCAAGACAGTCTGATAATAAGACTCAGTCTAACAGGTCAGATATTGACTAAAAGCTATTTATAGGCACTTTTCATGCAGACCTCATGTTCAGGTGCCATAAGTAAACCATAAGTAGGAGTAAATATTAACTGTAAATCTCTTTAGAATAGAGGATCAGTTTGTCTTTAGAGCCAACTGGTGATTTATAACCAAGATACTGATATGAATCAAAAGACAGTAAAGCACTTTAGACCTGATTCTCTGGAAAATGCTTCCTACATTCTAGTTACTGTTTAATAAAGTAGTAATGAGCAGCCTGTGGGCTTGATAAAGCTTAAATAAGAGCATTACAAGGGTATTATAATGCCATCTCTAAAATGAAATGTTAGAGATTTAAATCTTTAAATAATTTTAAAATCTAGCCAATTTATCAAATATTTCTTGTTACTTATTTTAAAGCTGCACTATGTAAGATTTTTTTGTATTAAGGGTGAAAGTAGCAGCGTTATTGAGTGAGGAGAAAATAAACAGGCTAAAATATGGTGAGCATGTGCTGCTGTGAGTCGCCCTGTAAAGGGTCGGGAGTTTTTCATACCACATCATACGTCTCTGTGTTAACTACACACGCATATTCTCAAAAGCAACTTCTCACACAATGTTTGGGTCTCAAATGCAAAATCAACATTATACTGACGAAGATATGATAATAGTTATAATAATGATTCCCTGCTCAGGGAAGGGGTTCAAAATGTGCTGCGTGTAATTACTCTCTCCACCAGAGAGGTCTCCAAATCCCCAAAACATTTTATTGGCAGATCATTTTGTTTTAAGAAATAATGCCTGAAGGAAGTAAAATTATCAGCTGATGGAACATAAAACAAAAAAAGCTTAGAAGTATGTTGAACTGAATATTCTTATAACAATATCATAATGAGAAAAAATAGATATATTGATAAGATTCAAGTTAATATTTTATTTTCACAAAGTTATCATTTTTTGCGGTGTACAGTGGAAAGCATTCATTGTTGAGCGCTGATGTGGACCATGTGCAGCAACACCTGCCCGTTTGACATCATTAAACCTGACAAGCCCTTCACACTTCCCCGGAGGATTCTGATCAAATCTGACATGCGAAATCTCTGCCGATTCGTTTGACCTTCTCTAGTTTTCATTTCAATTCTTCACGATTTAATCTGGTCACAGGCGCTAAAGTCTCCACTGCTGTGAGATCAGATAAAAAGCCTCAGCGCTGTGCTGTTCAATCAGCTGGACGGGAAACAAATGTCACAGTCCATCTGGGTGTTCAGTTCTGTAGGAGTGAATGTATTATGTCAGGAAAGTGAGGCCTGTCTCCAGCCATACTGCACCATTTCTGCGTTACTCAATACTTCATTTGCATTCATTTGCATATTGCATTCATTTGCACATGCACGGTACAGGTGATGTCCAAGTTAAAAGTTACTAAAAGCACAGCTTTCTTGCCCTACTTGGATCCTAAGTGCACTGTTCTGTGAGGTATTTCTTTCTCATGCTCTTAGGGAGTTTTTCCTGCCACTGTTGCCCTTGGAGACGCTTGTTACGGAGCTGGATGCATTTCAGGAAAACCACTGTAGGACAAAAAAAAAAACAATATAAATAAAATTGAATAGCTATTAGTCTTCAGGAGCCATGCACGAATAAATGTATTGATGTTTAAGTGCCCAAAGATGAAGAGTGGGAGGGTGAAATCCATCACAGCTCAACAATCAAGCAGACATATCAAGCACTTATAAGAAAAACTATGAATTTCATCAAAATTCTGTAATATTTTTGAGTGAAAAAAAACAAGCGCACAGTGATTTACTGTGTAGTTACAGCACAGACTTCAGTGTTGATCTGCTACTGTAGGATGCACATTTACTACTGGAGATGGAACTGAAGTACATCTACTCATCCATTCATTTACATTTCTCCTCAAAGATCATCCATCCATACACACACCCTTCCTTCCACCCAGCCACACAAACTTCCTCTCCGGATCACCCATCCATTCTTCTACACACACATTTGTCCTTGGGGATCCTCTATTCATCCACTGATCTATCCGTATTTCTCCCTGAAGATCATCCATCCATCCACCCACCCACCCAAATTTTTCTCCAGGAATTGATCCATCCATCTATTCAACCACACAAATTTCTCCTCAGGGACCATCCGTCCATCTAGCCACACAAACTTCATCTCTGGATCACCCATCCATTCCTCTACACACACATTTCTTTCCTGGGGATCATCCATCTATCCACCCAGATTTTCCCTCAGGAATTGATCCATCCCTCCACACAAATTTCTCCTCAGGGATTATACATCTCTCTTTCACGTCAGGAACTGATCATCGATCCATCCGTTCATCCACCCACCCATCTGCCAAATTTTCCCTTGGAGATCAATTACTCCATCCGTCCACCCTTGCATTCACACAAATTTCTTCTTGGGAATTATCCATCCATCCATATTTCTCATCAGGAATTATCCATCCATCTTTTCCCTCTGAGATCAATCATACAACTGTCCATCCATCCACATATATTTTCCATGAAGGATCATGCATCCATCCGTCCACATTTAACCTCAAGGATCATCCCTTCATTCTCTCAAACTAATTAGTCCTCGGAGATCACCCATCCCTCCATCTTTCTTTTCAGGGATCATTTATCCATCCACCTAAATTTCCCCTCAAGGATAATTTATCCATCCACCCACCCAAATGTCTCCTAAAGGACCTTTCACCCATCTATCCATTCATCCATCCATCCATCCATCCATCCACCTAAATTTCCCTTCAGAGATCATCCATCCATCCATCCATCCATCTAAAATTCCCCTCAAGGATCATTCACCCACCCACCCACCCAATCAATCTGTCGACCCAAAGTTCCCCTCAGGGATGATCCATCCATCCATCCTTCCATCCATCTGTCCGTCCATCCATATTTAACCTCAAGGATCATCCCTTCATTTGCTCAAACAAATTACTCCTTGGAAATCACCCATCCCTCCATCTTTCTCTTCAGGGATCATTCATCCTTCCACCTAACTTTCCCCTCAAGAATCGTTTATCCATCCATCCACCCAAATGTCTCCTAAAGGATCTTTCACCCATCCATCCATCCATCCATCCATCCATCCATCTAAAAGTTCCCCTCAAGGATCATTCAGCCACCCACCCAATCAATCTGTCCACCCAAAGTCCACCCTCTGGGATGATCCATCCATCCATCTATCCACCGCCCCCCCCCCCACATTATTTGAAAACAGTTATAACGTTATAAACGGGGACAAAACAATAATTTGTTGATTTTCTGTCATGTTAAGCATCTAAATCTGAAGATAAGAGACTGATATCACTTCCTCACAGACTAATGAAGTACAGCTCTCCCACTGCGCGTAACATGCAAGCAGTAAGCGATTCTCTCTCTCTCTCTCACTCTCTCTCTCTCACACAGTATAAATCTCTGCATTCTGCTCCTCCCTCTCTCTGTCTCTCTCTCTCTCTCGCTCTCTCTCCATATAAAGCTCTGTTCTCAGCCTCTCCCTCCAGTTCTGCCGTAACACATGCGCTGCTCCATGCACGCCTCCACAGTCTTTCCGTGCGCTGACTGCGGTGCGTAACCGGTGCCAAACGGCCGGACAGCAGCGCAGCCATCATGCAGTCCTCCCTGCTCGCCCTGGGACACAGCTTTGGGATGCCCACCCTGGCCTCTTCTGCCTGGAAGCCTGGAGAATCACAGCTGTCCAACTGGTCGGTGCAGGAGAGGGTCAATGGGACGGCCCCTGGAGAGCTAGACGCTCTGGACAGTCGGCGGGCACAGTATGGTCAGTTCTCTCAGGCCGCCTCTGTGTTCCTGGCTGTGCTAATGACCCTACTGGTGTTTGCCACCGTGCTGGGCAATGCACTGGTCATCCTGGCTTTTGTTGTGGAGAAGAGTTTGCGCACGCAGGGCAACTTTTTCTTCCTAAATCTGGCCATAGCGGACTTTCTGGTTGGTAAGTGGTCATCGCGAGCTGCTCTCAGAAACTGAGGCTGTTTCACTGCAGAAAATGATATCTTAACCAGTTAAACGTTGTATTATGTCTAATATTTCTCACTGTCAGATTGTTGTAAGAATATTATAAGACTATTCAATCTATTTGCAGACATTTTACCTTTTATAAATCAATATTCTGACGTGATATGATCTTATAGGCAGATCATTTTTAAAACAAGTGAAATGATCTGCCAAAGCAGTGAGATAATTTATTTTATAGTGACTTATAACAAGGAAAATGTCTAGAAATGGGGTAAACAATCTTATTACATTGTTACAACAACCCATAATGAGAGATATTTGATACATTACCTACACTTCAGTTATTTTTGCTTTACATGTGATTTGTTTCAGGGTTGAGGATAGCAGTGTTTCTCATCTCCAGTTCTGCAGAGCCACATATTTCCTGCCCCAAAATACCGATTCCAGCCTAATTGGAGTCAGAATCAGATTTTTTTTTTTCTTGCCCAAATACAAGATACACAAGGCACTCATCACTATCGCAGGTGTCAATATAAATTCCAATAAAAAACATCTGAATTTTTCCTTTTGGCTCTAATTTGGCTCCCATTATACCTGTACTAGGTATTCAGTGATCTGAATAGCAGAATTTCTGGTCAGTGAGTGGTCGAGTGGTCACTCAAAGCATTTCAAATGTAGTTAATATATTGCTTGAAAAAATCTTGTTTGTTTTTTAATTGTTTTTTTTTTTATCGTTTTTATTTTTGTGCATCATTTGAATACAGCAGCTTTCTATTGTGTGAAGATGGCATGATGAATCTAAAAGAACTGCTCCAAAATGATTTAGAACAAAATCTCTTTAAACTAACTTACATTAACAGATAAAAGTGTTTTTGTCTGCTCCTTTTAAGTTAAAATTTTGGAAATTTCCTTTTTTTGTTCGGACAGTAACGACATAAATGTTTATTCTTTTGTATGAGACTGCAGTGAGAATATTGAAGAATATTGTGAAGATTGTAATAAGTAAGATTCCTCAAACTGTTTCCAGACATTTAACTTATACGATATTGATCTGGCAGATTATCCTACTTTTTTGATAAAATCAATCCACACTTTAACTCCTCACTCTCATAACTACAGACCTTATATTTCCATACTAGCTGCCAAATAATTCATGGCTATTAAGTCTATTAGGTGAAAAATAAGGCCAGGACATAATGGGTTAATGCCTTGTGGCTGTGCTGAGAAACGCTGTGCTGAAGTACCTGTGCGTAATGACTGCAGGTGGGTTCTGCATCCCTGTGTACATCCCCTATGTGCTGACCGGTGAATGGAGGCTGGGCAGGGGGCTCTGTAAGCTCTGGCTGGTGGTGGACTACATGCTCTGCACTGCCTCGGTCTTCAACATCGTGCTGATCAGCTTTGACCGTTTCCTGTCCGTCACCAGAGCGGTGAGTGGAGCACAGTCTGCAGTCACCAGCTGCTTGGATTCCTCTTATTCAAAGCACAAAATGAATGATACATGTCCAGTAAAATCCACACTTAAGGGTCAGCATCAGTAGAACTGTTTGTTCTACAGCAGCACTGATATGGAATTCCCGGTTGATAACGATTTACAGCACTTTGTTCTGGTTGATTTAATACAATTTTTATTAATAGCTAATAAATTAAATACATTACAGCACATTTGCACTATAATCGACATATAAATTGTAAGTTAAAACTTCAAACATGCTGCTGCTATGGGTGTAACAAATGCACATACTTTCAGATTTGATCTTTATGCATTAAAAATCTTGGTTCTACAGAACTTCCACAAAGTACTATACAGAACTGTTTGGTTCTCCAAGTCCTCCAACAGAACTATGACAAAATAAACCCCAAAAAACACAACCCCAGTCATTTGAGTGTGGGTGTGTCCATAACACAACCCCCGCCCACCGTGTTCTTAAGCCAGACCCACTTTACGCTTACAGGTTGCACCCAGGTGCCTAATTTTGATCACTGACCCTGGTTTCCATGAAAGAGGGAAGCGAGACGCTCAGAAGAGCCATAGAGTTTTATATTTACACACAATTTCAAAATGTTCAGTTTTTCATTTCGTTACACCTTTTCTAGCTGCCCAGTATTCTTTAGTCCAGAGGTGTCCAGTCTCATCTGCAGGACAGCCGGTGTGGCTGCAGGTTTTCATTCCAATACTGGAGCCCACAAGATCAGCTGATGAGGACTGAGACCAAGTGATTAAACGAGTAGAATCGGGTGTGTTTCAGCTTCCTTGGAGAGGAAACCTGCAGCTACACTAGCCCTTTGTGGATAAGATTGGACACCCATGCTTTAGGCTGTAGATCACTAGAATAATAAGGTTTCTAACTAGATGAATAATTAGATGAATGGTAGTGAAAGTCTTCAGTGTGTTCATCACACCTCTGCGATTAGCTGTGAACTGCGATTCTATTATCTTCTGCAGAAAACAAACTTTGACATGTTCACTCATCAGCATTAGCGCATAACTCTGTGCATGAGCTACGCATATTGCCTGTAATTATTGCCCATAACTTCAATATATGAGCAATAATAATTACATTTTTCCACTTATCTGCGAATGTGCAGTCCAGTGCAAATGTCTTAGACAGGAAAACGGTTTAAAACTGTATCAGCAATAAGTTTGGCTTTATGCCGGGAACCACTGGCGAAGGTTGTATTACACACTTCTAAAACTAAAGAATAGCTCTGGACGTTTGCATTGATGTCCACAGATGCTGAATAATAAGCTTTAGGATGTAATAAAGCTGGATTTTAAGGAGTTAAAAAGTGATTACGTTGAGTAGAAGAGCATAGGTTTGTTAAGTGACTCCTCTCTGCACTCCAGCCATCACATGGATTTGTTATAATCCATCAGCAGCACCAGACTGAGTTTAATGAAGGAGATAAATTAAATAAGATAAAATTAATATATTAAATAAATTAGATGATAACTGTAAATAATTCAGGCAGATGTTTCAGTTGGGAGCCAATAAAATGACAGCACTCAGCCAATGGCTGTGCTCGTGGGTGGAGTTCTGAGTGCACTGCACCTCCTTCTGACCAAACTTTATAGTGTTAAAATTACAACGAATGCAAAGAATTAAATGTAAAATAGTTGTTTTTTTAAGACTGTAATTGCAACATTTATTTATATGTGCAGGCAAAATAAGTACATATTATTAGTATTACATATGATATTGATACTAGTACATTAGTTAACTGTAAATCACACATTTTTTCTGGTTGCTAAACATTTTTTGTTACTTGTATTTATTCTAAAGTTTTTTTGTTTTTTTTTTAAAAACAAAAATGCTCACTGACCAGACGAATAGCATTACACATTTTATAAGAGGCTTAATTTGCACAGTACTGCATCGTAAAATTACAGTGGCTAATATTGTGCATCTCTTGTGCCTTTTAAACTTGCCTTTTTAAACTAATATAATGTGTACATTGGTTTTATTTTGCTCTGGAGACCCAGGATTCTTAGCCTTGTCCCTGACCACCCCTCTCTGTTCCAGGTGAGTTACCGCAGCCAGAAGGGCGTAACCCGTGAGGCTGTTATGAAGATGCTCTGCGTCTGGCTGGCCGCCTTCTTGCTCTACGGTCCGGCCATCATCAGCTGGGAGCACATTGCGGGGAGGAGCGTGGTGCCCCGCGGGGAGTGCTACGCCGAGTTCTACTTCAACTGGTACTTCCTGATCACGGCCTCTACGGTCGAGTTCTTCACGCCTTTCATCAGCGTCACCTACTTCAACCTCAGCATCTACATCAACATCCGCAACCGCTGCGCTCTCAGGGAGGATCAGACGACCTGCCTGCGGCTCAGGAGCTGCGAGGCCAAGCCGTTCGTGGGTGCTGACCTGCAGCGGGTGTTCTTCGTCCGGCCGGCCGAGGCTAGCAGCATCGCAGAGGTACCCTTGAGGTCTCGCTGCTGTCGGCTTTCAAACGCCAGAGTCTCGGCCACTGAGTCCGAAAACCCAAGCCGGAAGCGAAGGGTCAGCACAATCCCTGACTTTCCGCCTCTCCAGGTTGGTGACATGGTGCAGTCAAATGAGAAGCGCTGTCACTGCATGGATCACTGGCGAAAGCGTCCAGATGCATCGTCCAGCCTGGCCAGTCGCTTCCGCCTTTCCAGGGACAAAAAGGTGGCCAAGTCTCTGGCCGTCATAGTGTGCGTGTTTGGCCTGTGCTGGGCCCCCTACACGCTCCTCATGATCATCCGTGCCGCGTGCCAAGGCCAGTGCGTGCAGCACTACCTGTACGAGATATCGTTCTGGCTCCTGTGGATTAACTCCTCCATCAATCCTGTCCTCTATCCGCTCTGCCACACCAGCTTCAGACGAGCTTTCAGCAAGTTGTTGTGTCCGAGCAAAATAAAAATCCAGCCCCAATACATGGACCAAAAGTACTAAGACTTGGACTGAACTTGTTAATCTGATCTGTGCAGAGGGTATTTGTGTCAGGATGTTTAGCAGTCTCAAGGTGCCAGACGTGATCTCGTAACAAAAAAATCATCTGGAAACAACTTGTTAGGCTTTTGGTGCCAAAATCTGCCACAAACAAGGGTACGTACCCTCCAAAACTTGCCCCAGATTCCTATAGTCTGTGCTCTTTTAACGTTTGAAATACAATCAATAGCACAAGTGAAACAAACTTGCTAGCAAAACACTCCTGCAGTCTAACGAAGCTGTTTTACTCTGGCAAGTATTTTTACTATATATATATATGTGGGAACTTTGCAGCCATGCTAACTTATGGTACATCCAAGGGCTAACGACAGGCTTGTTGCCCATCGGACAACGATGATGAGCGCAACATCGCCCCCTACTTTCGGCTACATTTTCACCAACACCCAAAATTTCTCGTCTCCAGACGTTCTCTTTACGAGATAACATCTGGACTAGATGTTTAGTAATCTATCAGTATTTGTGCAAAAGCTTTAGTGAGAAAGTTATTTGTCTGTACCATTGTTCCTTCCTTCTTTTGTCCCTGCATCCTTCTGTCTTGATTGATGTTTGCACAGTTTCAAAGTCTTTTCAACTGACTCAGAATGTAATTTAATAAACTACATTGTTGACATGGTGAAACCCTCTTTAGGATCATGCACGTCTAACCTTTATTTTCCCAGGGAAAGTGCACTGAGAGCACACTCCCATTCATTAGCGCAACGTGTGAAGCGAGGACTTGGGTGAAAAAGGCTACGCCACGGGAGCCAACGGGGGTTAAGAGCTTTTACTGAAGAGCACAACAGCAGTGCTCAGCAGGGACTTTAGAAAGTGAAGCTTTGGAAACGTATTGTACAAAAAATCCATGAGCGATCCTGGTTCTAAAGAGACCCGGCACAATTTAGAAACACAACATCTAAGATGACATTTGGGTCCAAACAGTCTGTCTGACTGTAAAAGAAGTGGATCAAATAATGAAGCAAGAAAAAGGACTCACAAACAAGCCTAAAATTAGGGTTGTGACCCATCGAAATATCAATTATATTTAATCATATTTAAATACACCCAACGCAAAGTGAGAGGCTGACAAATACGTTAATGATAATATGACCAAAAACTAAAAAGTTTATGAAATAGCTGGAATATATGGGTCGTTCTCCATGTGGAGGGGAAACCGTGTCACAAAGTCTGCAGGGCTTAAAAAGATGCTTAAAATATGAGGCACAGCTCCAAAAGTCAGTATGTACATTTACACAGTTGATCTAAGATTAAATAACACTTTTCCCTCACGATTCTCTGATTTTTCGTTTCATAGTCACTCTGCATCTGTAAAAACAGCTCAACACAAAACCAATTTTCAACATTTGAGAAACCATTTTTAATATAAAACAATATTTTTAAGAGGTTTAACTCAGGAATTTGTATACAAGATTCATGTTTACTTTTATATTATTAACGTTATACTACATTTTAAAAATGTGTTTTATTTTAAAAAATCATTTGTCACTGAGATTTTTGTCACTGGTGTTATTAGGACTCTTATTTTACATTTGAACACAGTATTTTCAGCTCTATTAAACTGATTCTTTGGGTCGAGCCTCATCAGAGAGGAAGCATCTCAAGGCATGAGAAGGTGAGTCACACTCCCTCACTATATTTAATGAATTTATTAATAATTTTGTTTATCAGGCAGTGCATAACTTCTATGTGTCACCGGTGTTCTGTGCTTTAATGGCTGGGTGATTAAAATGCCTAAAATCAATTTTATTACTGATTTTAAATAGTTCACAAGGTCACCTGATAAGCCTACGAGTCAGCCAGTTTACAAAATCCTCAGTTCTAACCAGAATGTCACTGGAGTCACCGTCACTGGTGTTACTCCATATTCATTCAACACCAGTGACTGTAAAACATGTTTGGAATCGAGCTCTCATTTTTGAATATATGATAATAGAAGACGTTAATAGACATATTAGGATTCTTTTGGCTTGGGATCAAAGAAATTTTAAAAATGCATCCACCTGAATTCCCACTCCAAATGGAGAATGACCCACAGGATGGACTACTAAAAATTCTATATTCTAACATTCTAAAGTTATTTACCACTTACCACATTTCAATCAAGCAAATGCCATAATCAGGTCTAGTTTTGGGTCAGTAACCCTCAGTAGCTTTTGAAAGCCATCCACTAATCCTTCTCTGTACTTTTCTATACACAGACAAACAGCTGTCTGCCTGTCTTGCTTGTAGATATGGTACATTCTTACAGCTGTCCTGAAAACGCTCCCGCACCATCACTATGTTGAGAGGCGTCTTTGTGTTTTAGTCGCCGCATTGCGCCTTCATGCAGTACAAAAACATTCAGCGTAAATGATGAAGACAATCACACAGGAACTGTTGATTAGTGGAAACAAAACTGAATTAACCATTAACCAAATGGATGAATAATTATTTATCAGTGAATCATATATATTCCTTGGTGTAAACGACTCATATGGGACACAAAGGCCTCAGATAATACAGTGGTCACTGTAATTTTTTAACAGAGAAAATTCTCACATCTGTGTGTTTCTTTGGTCTCTTGTGCTCCATCTCACTGGTTTTTCTTTTTTTCCTCATATCACTCTGTTTGGACCCTACCTCAGATGAGAACGCGCAAAACAGAGGGCTAAGGCCTCAGTGGTAGGGGCGAGGGGTGAAATGGGATGGGGCTTAAGTCAAATCCAGTATTATAGGTAAAGACCATGGGGCTGAAGGCCTCCACTGGCTTTCTACAAAAACAACCAAAGGCTATAGGGGAAAAAAACAAAACAAAAAAAAACAAAAAAAACATTCATCTTCGGGATTTATACTCATTATACCAGCTCAGCCGAAACATTCTGGATTGAAGTTCTTTCAAAGCTTTTGGACACATTTGACCTACACTTTTGGTTGCAACTGGGTCAAGGAGGTCCACATCAGGTTGTCCTTTGAAGCTACATCTGCCCATGTTGCATTACAAACTCAATGCGGAAACAGCTCTGCTTAGACAAATCGAAGTTCAGGCAGCTTTAAACTCAGGATTTACTGACACACATCCCTGTATGCTTGGCTTTTCTTTCGTACTTGTTTGGTTTAACCCTCTGCAAGTGATATAGAGACACCTCCGAATGGCAAAGTCCCAAGCAGTTTCCAAGGCAACGGACAGCCACAGCAGGAGCACCCAGCGATGCATGACTCATATGTTCTCCATGGTCACTTGGTCACATATCCTATAGATTGTTGCACACACACTGTCAATTACTTACAGCTACAACAAAACTCATTCCACTGTGGTCAAATACGCTCCACCAGGTCATCAGAAGAGTCTTCAGCACAGGATTCACCTTACCCACCCCCACAACTACAGAATAGTCGGGACAATTATGAGGCAGCCTGGTAAACAAATGATGCACCAATTGAAGGCTGGTCCAAACCAATCATCACCCTGTTGTGTGGGGAGTGTATAATTCAGGAACAGTTTGGCATAAAATCTAATAATATGCACAGTTTTCCACTTACTCAAGACGTGTTTGGTGTCCAAATATTAGTTTAGAACCGAAGCTGTGAGGCTAAAGTAGCTAATAAACACTGGAAAATAACCTGAATCGTTTTCATGAAAAATTATCTTCAAAACTTCTTTCAACCAGCTTGAACCACATCCTGGTCTTTAAGTTTATGCAGACTGGTTAATGTGGTTCAGTGCACATCAAAATCTAATTTCCACTTTCCAAGATACGTTTGGAGTCCGAATTTCACTTCTTTAGTTTAGCGCTGGAGCTGCGAGGCTAACATTGTTAATAAAAATTCAAACTCAATAGTCATCCAAATCGTTTCCACACAAGTACACCACCAAAACTTCTCTAAACCCACAGAAACCTCTTCGTTAAGGTGGTGCAGCATTGTTGATGTTTAGGGCTATGAACGACAAAAATGAACTAAACTTCACTGTGTAGCTGAACGCTGGGCAGCAACTTTAGATAACAGGGTCTGTATTCATAGACCACCTCAGGAGTGGAGAGTTAATCTAGAATCAGTTTTGTGACGGTCATAAATATGGAGGAATCCGATTCAAGAGCTGCCCTGTGATTTACAATTGCTTTGTGAATACCAGCCCTGATGTTGTCTGAAAAGTATTGTTCATTTTTGTAGTTTGCATTAAGTCATACTGTGTCCCAAAGCATATTGACTAGTCAATAAGGAACTGGAAGTGGTTTGAGAGACATTTCATGGAAACAAACTGGACTGCTTGGGTGACTACTGACTTCTAGTATTTATTAGCAACTTTAGCCTTGCTGCTCTTGTTCTAAACTAGAGAAGCAAAAGCTGGATCCCGAACTGTCTCCGCTCATCACTTCCAGGGCATAAATTTGACTTTTCACTGAATTATTCCTTGAACCCCTCTAATCTACTCACACCCCAGTTGTGGCCACCCTGATTTGGAATAGCAAATATTCGACATACTCGACATCCTGTAGTGTGTGGGGGGCGCTGACAGTCTCATATGAAACACAATATTAAAATGACAGACGGAATACCTTTGACAGTCGAGCTGAAATGTTTTTATTTTGTTCTCACTGGACACTTCATCACACTTACCTTGTATCTACACTCAGTGTCCATTTTAAAACGCCCATTTGCCATTTAGGAGCACTCCACAATAACAGACTGTAGTCCAGACTGTGGACTCCTGTTGATGGACTAGAGCAGAGGAAGGGAACTGAAGCCAGAGTCTGGCACAATTTACTGGCTCTGGCGCATTAATTAAACCTGGTAATTAACTGATGAGTTGAATTCAAGGGTGCTTGAGCAGGAAAATCACAAAACTTTGCAGGAATCTGGCCCTCGAGGACCAGACCTCCCCACCCTGCACTAGAGGATGACTAACTCAAGTTGTACAGCAGATGAGCTACCGTCTCTAAATTTACATCTACAAGGTGGACCGACAAGGTAGGAGTGTCTAATAGAGTGGACAGTGGCTAAAACTCCAGCAGCACTGCTGTGTCAGATTCTGAGAATGATCCACCACACAAATAATGCCTCTTCTGTGGGGGTCCTGACCATTGAAGAACAGGGTAAAGAAGGGCTACTGAATTATATGCAGAGAAACTGACCGCAGTCTCTAACTGTAGAAATACAAAGTGCTTCTATACGGTAAATGGACTCGATAAAATGGACAGTGACTGTAGAAGGTAGGTGTGGCCAGAGAGTAACTAGCACAGCAATCTGTGCCTCTCTGTGGTCCTCCCTGATGGTTTTGACCCAAAGTCACATTCACTTATGAAATTCTGAGAGATTTCAGGTTCTGGATCATTAGTCTGAGCGAATCCTGCAATGTGGGCATGTTGATGACAGAGTGATGAGCAAGAAAAAAAAATCTGTGAAATCAGTTAGAATGTGAGAGGTCACACTTTCAACGTCTGTTGGGATTTTATAGCCCTCTACTGAGGGCCAGGCATTAGTCAGTCATTCAGGAGGGGCCATGTGTTTACGCTCAGCCATTAACTCACAGGCCAGAACCATTATATGCACCTGAAAGTGCGACTGAACACCAAACAGGAAAAAAGACGTACAGAGTGATCATTAACCACAGACTCCCCATTAAGCATTGAGCAAAGAGAATAGCAACCCTGGACCACCGCAGCCATCTGCCTCCCAATCAAATCAGGTATCCCCTAGTGTAGACTTAGACACCCACGGCCCCGCTGACCTTTAAACACAAACACTTAATGCACCGCCCCTTTGTCACCATGCAGCACTGCAATTAGATGGAGGTCATGTTTTTATTTTATTTTTTTTTACCATCCAGATAATCTCATGCTGTGTTCATATGTTGGTGGTATACTGTCTATATCAGTGGTCACCAGTCCACCTCCCAAAGATCTACTTTCCAGCAGAGTTTAGTACCAACCTGCCTCTAACATGCCCCTCCCCCTAACACTAACACATCTGATGCAGCCAATCAAGGACTTCTGAAGACGTGCCTTAGCTGGAATGGGCGTGTCAGTATGTGGTTGGAACTACACTCCGCAGGTGTCCAGTAGCAGGGTTGGTGACCCGAGTTCACCTTCCCAACATCCCAAACTGGATGTTGTTGTTAAAACATGGGCGCTGAATTACTGTCGTTGAAACCCTGTCATACGCTTTCATGTACAACATAACCCAAACATCAATGAGAACACACCATTATAGAGCTGCAGCACAATTTTAAAAATCCAATTCACACTTTATCTTTTTAAGACCTTAATATAATAAAAACAATACTATTTGTGCCACACAACACAAACTCATATGGTACATGTTAATGTGTACTCAGCCTCAGCGTGTTTGACAGTAACGCAGTTTTGTCATTTTCCAGCCCTTCATCAGGGTCAGTTTCTAACCACAGGACTGCTGTAACCTGGGCAGTTTTGGTAACTGACTCTACTTAATTAGTTGAATATATAATATGATCTGTGCTTTAATACAAAGTTTCAGCTGATAATTAGTCTCATCCAACCCAACAGCTGCACAAATTAAAATGCCTTCATTGTTAATATGTTTAATGTGGACTGACGTTTAGATTTTTGGCTTTCTGTTTAATGTGGTCCAGTTTTAGTAACTTTGCTGATGATGTGGCTAACAGTCCCTTTAATATTCAGTACAGCATTGATATGTACAAGGTGGGACAGTGAAATAACCATTTAACAGTGACATGAATTTAACGGCTCCTTTCTTTTGGGTTTTTGTAAGTGCAGTTTCTGTTAACAGCAGTTAAAAATCAGAAGCAGAACATGTCTGTGATAGTTTAGCTTTCAATGCAAGAAAAAAAACATGGCATGAGTGGTTTGTGTGCATGGTTTTGAAGGCGTGTCACTCAACACACGTCTAGTTTGAGACTTCATAAGACTTCTTGAGGATCCGCTGGGACCCTTTATTAGAGATAACAGCGTTTATTCGAAACACTTTTCGGATAAAACAGTGGCTAAACCGTCGCCTTGTTCACAGACAGAAATGACACCATCACCATGGCAATGCTTGTGATGCTGCATACTGCCATCAGCTGTGTACCATCCATAATTCTGCTATGAGGTGCGAATGACGTTATACAGCATATCAATGCAGCTTTACTGGAAGAAATGATAAACTGTATATGCAGGAAAAGAAAACATGCACAGGAATGTGGGGTTAATATTTTGTTTATTTGTGCAAATGTCATGAAATCAATGATACTTATTCTGTTTTAGCTGATTTACAATTAGATTATACATACAATATATGGGGACGGGGGGGGGGGTCATGATTAAAAAAAAAAAGTAAGAAGAGGAACGAGATGCACAGGGTGGCTGAAAAGAGGCCATTTCTTGAGGACTTTTAGGATTGGTTGTCATTCTTCATCCATACATGCTCACATCTGCCTCCACTGCTGGGTTTGAAAAACGCACACCATTTTATCATTTAACACATATCATTTGCCATTTTACTCCAGCATTTCTGCCACAGAAATAAAGAGAGAAAAAGAAAAAAAAGACAAGTGACAAGGAAAGAGGAGGAATGAAAATACAAACAGTCGCACAAACGCAAGTCTCTTAAGCGTACGATCACGCGCCTGTGATGAATGTTGAAAGAACGTGTCACGTCGCAGGCTAAGGATGAGTCTCCACACAGTGATGCACGGCTCAAATGAAGCAAATAAAGCACTGGGTTCTTCTGTATCTTCTCTGGGTTTATCTGCATCTGCTTTGTCTACTCTGCCCCTTTTCTTTCTCTGAGGTAATTCTGTGGGGCCAGATGTGAACTTGTAAGGGGAACGCACATCCGGGGGACAAGTCAAACATTTGGTGCTGGTCTGAACAAGGATACACATCCTCTAAAATCCACCTTAAATTTCTCCAGTTAAAGCTCTTTTAACATACGAAGTACGTCTTATACATAGTGAAAAACAGTGAACCGTGGAGGCAACGTGAAGCTTTTGGAGGCCTTTTCAGCCATGCTAACTTATGTTACATCCACGGGTTAAAAACAGGCTTGTTGTCCGTTGTACAATGTTGATGAGGGCACCATGGTGCCCAACGCTGAGCTCTGCCTTCACAATGCATTGGATCGGTTTAGCAATTCACACTCTGTTTGCTCCCACACTAAAAAATCTACTCTCCCTCACACTTAATCCAAAACTTCTCACAGCTGTCCAAAGATGTTCTCATTACAAGATCACGTCTGGCCTCGCACGACTACCTTAGGCGACAGTAAACGTGCTGAAATGAAGGAAGTAAGTGCAGGGCAAAGTCTACACCATATACTTGCAAGAATATACAAAGCCTCAGAAGCTAAGAGAGAGAAAGAGTGGAGAAAAAAACAGAGAGAGAGAGAGAGAGAGAGAGAGAGAGAGAGAGAGAGAGAGAGAGAGAGAGAAAGAGAGAGAGAGAGAGACGATGGACAGAGAGATGGCAGGTGGGGTTGGCTTTAGTTTCCCCAGGTTAGAAAACCCTGGTGTGCATGTGTGGGTGTGTATATACATACTATATCTCTCTATGTGTGTATACACAAACAAATGTAGATGTATGTATTGGTGTCTGCGTGCACCCTACAGCACGAGGCCCTCGTACGCAGGACCCTCAGACTCCGGCGACTCTCTCTGCAGACGCAGGTGCTCCAGTGTGTTGTGGAAGTGCTTGTTGATCTGCTCCGTCTCCTCACTGGCCTCCAGGTTGGGCAGGTCCTCACGGATCTTCTGGATCAGCTGGTTCAGAACCTGAACGGTGACCTGGTGAACACAAACAAACCAACAGCACAACTTCAAACCATCATCTACTTCTACACCTTCACTGTATGTCCAGACACTGGCTAATCCAGCATTTCTTTGGGGCATTAATACAGAGTTTTCCCCCTGTGCTGCAGCAACAGGCTCTACTCCTCTGGAAGGCTTTACACTAGATGCTGGAACATTGCTGTGAGGATTTCACTGTATTCAGAGTGAGGTCAGGGACTAATGTTGAATGTTCTGGATCACTAACTCGTTCTAAAGGTACTGGATGGAGCTCCTTTATGCAAATTCATGAGAAAGACTGTTGCTTCTTCAACCCAATATGGAAGCCAATTCTTGCAAGATAGAAGAGGAAAAAAAAAAGACTACGGTATTTACAGTATCTGGTAGCTGCTTGTCAAAATGTTGACTTAGTGGCTCAAAATAATAACTTTTTTTTTAATACTACCTTATTATTGTGAAATAATTGCTTATTACTTAATACTACTTAAATTTAAGGACACTACATCGAACCGAGTTATAAATCTTTAAGAAAGTTAGTAATTATGTTTGGATAATAGTAGTAGGTTAGGGTTAGTAAGTTGTTTTTGTTGCTATTTTGGCACAGTAAGTCACTATTACGAGATAATATGTCTAAATAACGACCTAGTAAGACTATTTTAAAAAAAAAATACTGTTTTGACATAGTACATCATTATTATGAGATACCAAGTCATCATTTTGACAGACTATATTTTCAGAAAAATTATTATTTTGACATAGTGAGTCACTATTATGAGATACTAAGTCATTATTTCAACATAGCAGGTCACTATTTTGAGAGTAATCGTTTTGAGATGCTAGGCTACAATTTTGACACGTCATGTGTGATGATTTTTTTCCTCCTCTACCCAACAGGAACCAGCTTTCGTTTGGATTTCAATAAGGAACGTGTTTCCACAGCTCCACAGTGCTGGAGTTTTCTCCCCTCCCCCTGCCACCCCCCGTCCCCTTCCAGCTGACACTTGGCACTGAGCAGCTGATCTCAGGATTGTGTGCCAGAACGTCCCTTTTCACTGCCAGTGCTTTTTGACAGAGATTACACGGCTGTTTTTAAGGCCTTTTTCCAGATTTTAACATCCTGTCAGCAATGGATGCAGCTTAAAACAGCAGAATCTACTAATCTAAATGACACTTCAGGCTGCAAAGACTTGCTTTCGCAGAGCATCAAAATGTACTAAACCAGCGCTGCAATTAAGACCTGAGTCCAACATGTCATTCAATTCTAATCACAGGGAGAAAACATACACAGCTGACAGCACGGCAACAACAGTGATGTCTCAAAAGCCATAAAAGCACTGAGATGACGGAGCACTCGAAACGCGTCTGGGCCGTTCGGGTCCTCTCTTTGAAACCTACACTCTGAGAATGCCTGGTCCTCTTCCCTGAAGGACACAGCAATATGGCTATAATGAGAGTCAGGCTGCAGAAAGGCACACCTGGTGTGTACGAGTGTGAGGATAGGAGGGATACGAGAGACATGAGAGAGCGAGAGAGACTATTTTTCCGCTTCGCCTGCGAGGGTAATCAGAAGTGTGCGACTGTCACTTGCGCTCCTGGTGCGCTCTGGCAAGCACTGACTCAGTCCAGCTCAGAGGGAGGGAGTGCATAAGGGTACAAACAAGTGCACTTCTGATGAAATTAAAGACACACAGTGAAGCACAAACAGCGCCACATGGCTCATATTTATCAGTCACATATAAGTAAGAAAGTGGTTTATGATCAGCTTCTCCAGCCCACCCTGAACACAATGCAGGATTTCTCATTTAGCCAGAAAACCCGAAGGGTGCAAATTCTGCTTATGGCATTTGTGTGGTTTTACATCAAAAATAATGATAATTCATTTTACATGACCATTCTCTAAGCCCTTTATCCCTTAAACTACAGTAAAATACGGTGTTTGTGTTTCTGTGCCTTAAAGACTGATTTATGTAAACAATCTCTGTTCTAATTGACTGCCCTGTATTTTGCCTCAGTCAAAAAACAGTCTAAGCTAAAACTCTGCCCAAAGTGAACAGGCGGGGCTCCACTGCTGTAAGCTAAAACGGGGTATGTGAGTAAGTTTGTTTTTGTGACATCATAAAAAGAACGAATTCAAATCAGCCTCCTCTCTTCGGGGAAGGCTTTCCACAACAGTTTGTGTCCATTCATTCAAAAGAGCAGCTGTGAGGTCAGACACTGATGTTGGACGAGAAGGCAATCATCCCAAAGGTGTTCAGTGGGGTTGAGGTCAGGGCTCTGTGCAGGCCACTGGAGTTCCTCCATACCAAACTGGTGTCTTTATGGAGCTGCTTTGTGCACAGGGGCTCAGTCATGCTGGAACAGGAAAGGCTCTTCCCCAAACTGCTGACACAAAGTGTATGATTGTGTAAAATGTCTTTGTGCTGCGGCATCAACATCACCCTTCACTGGAACTGAGGGGCCCAAACCCTGAAAAACAGCCCCAGCCCATCATCCCTCCTCCACCAAACTTTACTGTTGGCTCTGCATTCCGGTAGGTAACGTTCTCCTGGCATCCACCAAACCCAGATTACATTAAACACTCCAGAGAACATGTGTTCACTGCTTCAGAGTCCAGAGGCGGCGCTTTACATCCCTCCAGCCGACATTTGGTAGCACACATAGCGATCTTAGGCTTGTGTGCAGTTGCTCTGTCAAGGATACACATTTCAAGAAGCTCCTGAAGCACAAACTTTGTGCTGAACCTGCTTCCAGAGGCATCTAGTACACAACAGTGAGTGATGCAAGAGAGCACAGGGATTTAACACATTCCCAGAAACCTGGATGATGTTGACTTTCGTCCTTCAAAGAATAAGCAGTGAAAACCTTCTCCACACTCCACAGAGGAATTTGGTGAGGACGATGAACTTCGGATATTTGGAAAATATCCATCTATTGAGACAGAACTCTTAACTTCTGGGCACAGCCTAGTTAAAGAACACTCCAACTCTGTAAAGTCAGCTAATCTAAATGTATGCATATAGCAAATCAGAAGTCTTATCTCTCTTCTACTAACAAACCTATGTGATCTCAGCATTATTCCACCTTTATAAAGCTACATCACACTCAATAGTTAATTCTCAGCGTGCCACTCCTTTAAATTAGCTGCTGTCTTTTTTTAGTGCGGATTAGAACAAAGTTTCAGCTGATCTCATTAACATACAGGGCAGCTCGCTTGCAAACCACCCACGACCGCCACGTTTCACCGTTTGAAATCAGCGCCGTTTTTGTCTCTGTTCAGGAAACAAAGAAGCGACTTTCTTTCTCCTCTTACACAGTCAGGCTCCCTCTCTCTAGCTCTCTCGGTCATGCGTGCACGCATGCGCTACCCCACCACATGCTAGCTAAACAGCAGTTTAACTCATTAAAAATTTTTTTGGCCAATACTGAGATCAAGATTAACACAATCTCATTGACTTAGGAAATATGGTGCATTTAATGACCTTTAAAAAATCTTTTTAACAGACTGAATTTCAGATGATTAAACAAACTGGTCACATTGCCTTGTGGTGCAGAGTACGCATGCAACAATATGAAAATTTCACGATACAATACTTTTTGCTGTTTTTGAATCATGATACGATACATTTTTGATTTCAATTTATTTTTTGGTGATTCCGAAAATTAATGTTTTTTTTCCAAAAAGACAGCAGTGCATGTTATATATATATATATAAACAGAAGTGCAAAATGAATATTAAATATTCCACATGCACATTTGGCAAACACGTGTTATCATGGCACACAGTCATAAAAGTAAACAAAAACTGTAGACTATAAATAAACAAACTGAGCTTTACGAATTCATTTACAATGAGATTTTGTGTTTTTGTATATAAAGCGAGTTGTCCCAGCCTTCACCCTAACCCCGAACCCCAACACCTAACCCCTAACCCCTACCCCTAACCCCTACCCTACCCCTAACCCCTACCCCTAACCCCACCAAAATGTTTCCAAACATTTGGTTTTACCTTTCTGGTTCACCAAAGGCTCTTTTTCAGCTCGAGCTGAACTAAACATGCCACAGCCTGGCTGAGAGTGAGTTTGGGCTTTTAGGGAGGGGCAAGAGAGCTTTATTAGGAAACGCGGCACAATAATTGTTTTCTCTCCGTTATCTTGTTTTCATAATCGTCGGAAGCTGAAATCATAATTGAAAATAAAATGAATCGCCCTAATTCACTGTAAATATACTGACTGTTGTTGATTCGTTCATTTGTGTCTCAGAGGAGACCACATGTCAATAAACGCCGCCTGTCTTGATTTCATTTAATTTCTGGTTGTTGCCAGTATTTAAATCACATTTATTAAAACCTTCAGATATCAAAACTATGATATTACTACTGTCTTTAGTTAGAAATTAGAGATTGTGATATTTATGCTCTGATAATATATACAGACTGATTAATATTAGATATTGCATATTAATTTTATGTACCTACAAAACCCTACACTTCTAAATCCTGTCTTATGAAATACCACTGAATACATATGGGGCAGCAAGAGTGAAAAGTACAGCTGGAAGGAAACTAACGAGAACCGCAAAGAACAAGCAAGTGAAGAATAAAGAGCTGAAAGCAAGCAGCATGTGAAAAGGGTGAGGAGGAGGGAGGACAGCGTACCGCATCGTTCTCTCGCTCATAGAAACAGACGTATCGGTTGAGGATCTCGATGAACAACTGCACTTGCAGGGATGGGTCCATGCACTGGTTAGCGATCTTCAGGGCCTTCTTCAAACACTCCATCACGCGCTTCCCATCACGGATCTGACAGCACAAAACACACAGAAAAAAAACATCTGAATAACATTCATAAAACCGATTAAAACAGTATTTTATACAAATTATACATCCTTTCCACTCTGAATAAATCTGGAAGTACAGTCTTCAGGACCAAACATCTGCTTTGAGCTGTGGAGCTGAGCGGTCGGCTCCAAGCTCCTAAATCTGTTGTTAGGGGCAACGAGAGCCTCTCTCAGAAAACAGAGTGCTGTGCAGCAAAATGGAGCGGACCACGCATGTTTGCTTCATTAGTGTTATATCACAATGATCTACATTAATAAAAGACATCGCAGACAAACACAGCAAGAGGCTGTGGACGTCATTAAAATTCTGCAAACTCGTTAGCACTTCTGTGTACTACTGAAGAAACGTGTATATCGGCAAGGCGCACACGCTGCGCAACACGGCAAGAGGTAGCAAAAATCTTGGAAAAGAATAAGGAGATATATTTTGCTGTAAGTGCTTATGTTTTATTAATCAGGCGTGAGGGTTAGAAAAGACGAGCACTCCTCAAAGCCTTTATGACTGTTATAAAACTGAACAGACTACATTTACTAGTATTAGACATTTACAGGGTAATACGACGATATTTATCGTGATAAATTACTTCACAACATGGCTAGGCAATATGAGTATTTATCGTTTCTGTGATAAACTGTCAATGTTTTTCTGAGTATATTGTAAATATCATCAGTTCTTGCAAACACTCAAACTATGTTTAATCACAGAGAATTTGTTCTGGTTTTTTGCATTCAGTGCACCTCATGTGAAACATAATTAATACAAATTATTGTGTTCATAGTTTTTAGTGTTCTTTTAAAATGTGGCACTGTTTTGTCTTTTACAACTCAGCAGATATCAGAATAAATACTGTGACGTGTGTATCATGAAAACTTAAAGTAACAATGTTTTGCTTTCCATTTTGTATGTACGCTCTCTGATCTGTTACCTGGAACTCATGTACACATACAGCAGCGAGTTTCCCTGTGCAGCACAACGGTGCATGTGTTTTGTGCTGATTTATAGTTTAATGTGCAGTTATTCTGAGGTCTTTTCACAGCTGCTTTTTTAAAATGGACCTAACGCACTGAAAACTGCGAAGACATTTGAGTCTGTAAAGCTACGTTTACACAGCAGGTGAAAGTGGCCCAAATCCGATCTTTTCCTTCGTGTGACACAGATGTGTGTGTGTGTGTCAGTGTGAAAAGTAAAAATACATTAAATCTGACTTTTTAAATTCTAATTTGGGATGTGGAACTGAAATCTGATACATATCCGATAAGCAGCAGTGCGACTCAGTGTGAACAGCCAGATCGGAATTCATGACTTCTACGTCAATCCAACCCGACATTCATCATAATTTTGCGCTGCTGAGACTCAAACATCTGGGCTGATGTTTCTGTACCAAATAAGAAGAGATTCATCCAAAACCCTCCATGTTTGAAGAGATTTTGAAAGAAATGCCGGAAGGCGGCCGCAGGAGAACGAGGCTGCAGCATCAAAGAACAGTTAAAAGTCTGAAAGCAAAGTTTAAAGAATCCGAGGACGCGAACCGAAGAAGTGACCACGCCCTTTTTACAGCGTGCTGAACACATTCTGGGTGATGAGTCCCAGCTGTCAGTCAGTGAAGCTTCATGATGGCTCCTGTGATGCTGGTGAAGATGAAGCTGATCCTCCGGGAGCGACTGGCGTTCGTTGGCAGTCGTGATTGTTTACCGTGAAGCAGCGTGAAGCTCTATTCTTTTGCCCATGCAGGTCAGTTTAGGAGCGGATCTGTTCAGACTGATGTCGCATACACATCATATTTAAAAGACAGCGTGAACAGACAAACAAAAAAAATGGATTTGGTGAGAAAATCAGATTTGGGCCACTTTTACCTGCCGTATGAACGTAGCCCAAGTCTCTCAGTGAGCCATTTCACATCAAACCATTCTCAAATACTGAGTTATGCAGAAAGTTTGAAAAACTTTGCACAAATGTGCTTAAATACATAAATAATCCAAATCGCTGATCGTCTCAGCCCTAAAACTGTATCGTACCACTATTTCTACACATACATGTTCTTTAGTAGAAAAAACCCTTCCTGAATTTTAGATAATGCAAATAAATGGAGCAACTCTACCAAAGAAAAGCTGATAACACAACACTGTCATGTCGTGACCGAATGATGGATGTACTGAATTAAACTAATACATAAGAGATAAAACTGCCGTCGTGATGTTGATTAATTGACAGTCATGACATTTCTGACAGTTACTGCCCTGTTAACATGCAATGGCCTCCTCTGTGGAGCAGAATGCTGGACTTGCACTTTCTACATCAGAATTCCTTCTACAGGCTGTAACTTCTATATACACACATCACAGAACACAGCGCAATGTGTGGAGTGACACCTCCAGAGGTGCTGCAGTAACCAATGAAACACATACATATAACCGCCATGCATCCTTATATGACCGTGCACTGCAATATAGATCTGTTACAGTGTGAAGATGGTCAATCATACCAACACGTCCAATTCTGCAAAAGAGCGCTCAAACACAGTACTGTGAAAAAGCCAAACCACCATTCATTTATTACATTTACTATCAAAACAGCCAAGCGCAAAACAGAAAATCACACAAAGCACCAACAATTAAATATATCATAGTTCAGTATTTATTGTGTCCACTCTTTTCCTCCTAGTGCAAATGTTTTCTGGTGAGAAATATCTGTAGAGATCCTCTCTCTCAAACATGAACGCTTTAAGTGCTGTTTATCTGATGGGGGCAGTTTTGGGGTCTACCAGCTCTTCCAGGTAGTTGCTAGGATCCACATTTTCTCTGTAGCTTTTTAATCATTGTTTAAACTCCAGTTTTGGAAACTCCTGTTTTTTTTTCCTCCACTTATTTTCCATTGACATTCTCCTTCCTGACGCAAGCGGAATATCTTTTTTCTAATCTCCTGAAAAATGAATAACTTGTACTCAATGGCTGTTTAGACTGGGCACCTGGACACCAAGATATGGATTTTTGTGCTCATATGGTAGCAAATGCCACACATAAACATACACACTATTCTAAGAAAACACCCTGAAATGATAAATGTCACCATATGGCCACAAACACTTCAAGTAAGCATGATAAGAAAGAGTGAGGTGTGCAGGAGGCATTTCATCTTCCTCATCTAAAAATACACCTGACCTATCTGCGAGACTGAATACGCAAGCCTCAGACTGAAGGTATATCCAAGCTACCCTCTATTTCAGAGCATCCTTTTACAGTAAAAATGGTCATTTAATTAGTCTGAGCCTCGATCTGAAGAAGAGCAGGCTTTTTGTAGAACTCCCCCTCTTACTGTCTGCAGAGCCTCCCTATTATTTACAGAGTGTGAGTAACTGGAGAGCAGCAATTTTGGGTTTTTTTGGCTCTGCACCCCAGCACATTGTATTAGATATGAAATAATGGCTCCTGGGTTAAAGTGCAGGATGTCAGCTTTAGATTGAGGGTATTTTGTCTCTACTGGATGAACCATTACAGGAATTACAGCCCTTTATAAATAGTCCTTCCATTTCAGGTGGCCATAAGTAAATGCTGCATTACAGGACAGACAGAGCATCATAAGGAAAACAACACAAAACAGCAACTGGTGATTTCAGTGCATGACACACTTTAGGCAGTTCTTATCTTCCATTTAACTAACACTGACATGAACTTCAGCCAGACAAATATAATGACAAATATAATGCACTAGAGTGCCCAGTCTTAAAAACAGTCCTATTACTTTTGGACAGCACTGTATGCAGGGCAATGTACTATCTACACCAGCAATGATGTGTTTGTGATGTGAATTAGACAACACTGTTAATATTACAGTGATCTTAATGCACAGACACTACATATCCTAAGCCAGTGAAGTTTAAGGGGAGACAATCCTATTCCTTCCATTATATCAAAAATATGACTGCAAAATGCCAGAGGACACCTGCAGAGAGTGAGTCCTTTAAGAATGAGGGTGAACAGAGCTAAAAATCCTAAAATGTTAATTAAATATGACTTACAAAGCAGCGTAATAGCATTGTGGATAAAACCACTGTCCTGCACACAGAAGATCAGGGTTCATCTTCTCATTCTCAGGGAAAAACAGCCAAGACTTCTCGTGCTGCATCAGTCCAGGAGACACGCTTTCAGTTTGTCAAAGTAATCTGTAGAGGTGGACCCCAATATTCGACTATTCGGATATTCATTCGTTGGGTAGGTATTTAGTTTTTAATTCTGGGATTTGGCTACTTCTTGTTTTTTTTGCAGGTAAAAGTGGCCCAAATCAATTTTTTTTCTTCATATGTGACACAGATGTGTGTCTTTGTGTCTCTGCAAAAAACACAAATCTGACATTCTCGATTCCGATCTGGGACACTTTTATATGTGGTACTGAAATCTGATACGTATCCGATCTGCAGCAATGCAACTCAGTGTGAACAGCCAGATCGGAATTCATGCAGCTTTACCATCAATCCAACATGACACTCTTCATAATTTCGTGCTTCTGAGACTAAAACATTTAGGCTGATGTTTCTGTACCAAAAAATTAGAAAGCGCTTACCACAACGCCCCTCACCACCACCCACCGTGTTCAAAAAGATTTTGAAAGAAAAGTCCGAAAGCAAAGTTTAAAGAATCCGAGGACGTGAACCGAAGAAGTGACCACGCCCTTTTTACGGAGCTCGAACACATTCTGGGTGATGAGTCCAGCTGTCAGTCAGTGAAGCTTCATGATGGCTCCTGTGATGCTGGTGAAGATGAAGCTGATCCTCCGGGAGCGACTGGCGTTCGTTGGCAGTCGTGATTGATTACCTCTGGATGAGCCGTGATGCAGCGTGATGCTCTTTTCTTTTGCGCATGCAGGTCAGTTTAGGAGCTGATCTGTTCAGATAATCTGAACAGCCAAACAAAAAAACTCAGATTAGGTGAGAAAATCAGATTTGGGCCACTTTTACCTGCTGTGTGAATGTAGCCTAAGCACTAATAGCTAAAACCACAATCCTATGCTCTGGAAAACCCACCACTCCACCTTTATTCAGGCTCTTCAATATAAAAATCCTTGTACGAATGAACCTAAAACAGCCCAACAGAAACTTTTCTTCTCTTTAAAAAACGGAACTACTTACAATGTGGCATGACGACACCACAACGTGTCGTCATCACATTCTTGCACTGTATTTAATCTTTTTATTTGCACTATTAAAATGTGGAAATATGTACCATCTCAGCTCAGGCCACGATGCTGCCCTTCATACCTCGAGTTAGACCACCTCTGTGAAGCGCTGGTTAACCTGTGCACGCACTGTGCTTTTACCCCCTAGCTCACCGCTAAGAAAGGCTACCGGGCCTGGTAGATGACATGAAGCCGAACTGTGAGCATCACACAACTCTGTGAGGAAAGCAGATTTTACAGCGGATGAAGTCGCAAATGCGCTTTCAACATAACCGTCAGATATTGATTTTCACAGGTCTGGACTCTGGGGTGGTCAGTCCATCGTTCAGCTTCTTTGTTTGATGTGTCCGTCTCCTTTTCTCAGTGAGGTTCTTCTTGAACAGCTACACATCCTTTCAGACCCACAGCGCTGAGTCGTCTTCTCTTAGTGGAAGGATGGACAGAAACACCTGTGGATGTTTTCAGATCTGAAGCAGCTTGATTTTCTCCTCTCTCTCAAAGATGAAAGCTTTAAGTGCTGTTTATCTGATGGGGGCAGTTTTGGGATCTACCAGGTCTTCCAGGTGGTTGTTAGGAGACACATTTTCTCTGGAGCTTTTAATCTAAACTCAGAAATACATCTAGGAAAATAAATAATTTGTACAGTTTTGACAGAAAATATATGAAACAAATGAACAGTGGTCTCTGACCTTTGCACTAAACTGTACCTCCCTTAAAAACAAAGAAAAATAAAAAATGAAAAACTAAAATGATTAGCATGATCACTCCATTTTCAAAAAGCTTGTGAACACTGACGGAAAGAACACAGCATGATTAATGTGGCGCAGGTGCGTGAATCGATAAACTGGAGGAACCTGAAGTAGCGCGGCTTTGTTCAGCGCCGCACAGCAAGTCCCGCTCCTACAAAACCCACTGAGCCACAAAAGCCTGTGTACCAGCGCGTTTAATACCGAAGGCCAAACGACATATTTTAAAATTATTTGCTCTTCAAACGGTTATGTGATAAAGTTCAGTTCAGAGACACAGACCAAAATAAATAAATTAATAAATAAACAAACATACTGCTTCAGAGCAATGCTGTCCCTGAATTCACATTTGATCAGCTGGCCTTGACACATCTCTCTTTAAGCGGCCAGAGTGGAGGGACAGCAACCTTTTATATAAGAACTTGAGCTGTGAACCAGAAAGCAGGATACAAATTCTCTCTTTTCGTAATATAAGTGATCGAAGAACAAATAAGAATTCAATGTAATTAAATACTGTCTTTAGGCCACCAGGTTCCGTATTCTAATTTGCTGCCTTTTGAAGAATTTGCTGATTTTCTATCAAGTGTGACAACACTCTTGAAAAAAGTAATAATTGGAGATTTTAATATCCACTTCGACAAACCACAGAACCCACTAAGTAAGGCATTTATATTTTGAGTGAAACTAACAGAGTAAGACAGATATAAAGGGGCCCACACATTATCGCAAACACACTCGACTTAATTGTGATTTTTTAAACACAGATCATTTTGCTGTTCTCCACTAGATCATTACCTAATCTTGTTTGAAATTCACTTTAGTCATAATATACGTTTATTGTAGAGCTGAGCGATATGGTCAAAAATGTTATGATAAACAAAATTCATATCGTTCGATATCGATACATATCGCAATACATATCGAAGCAAATCATTACTTCTTTCAAGTCTGAGGCTGATTTTTGTTCCTGGGTGGTTAATTGCTGTTTTAAACTATCCTTTATGGTCAGAATATGACAAACACTCGCCAAACAGTGGAACATTTCACAAATCTGTCATGGGACAGTGGGAGAAAGTTTCTGGTGAGCCGTTTTTATCAGTTGGAAAAGCACGGCCGCAATTTTTCTAATAGTCATAATTTCAGAGAGAACAGATTATTTTATCTGTCTGGTGATGAGCGCTCGGCTATCCGGTTACAAATGCTAAACAAGTGGCCAACAACAGAGCTAAACTGTTGAGTTTCTTAACAACGTCAGTTTAGTACGAACAGCAAACATTAGCTGGCTCAGTACATCAGTGATGGATCACACCGCGTTACTGCCATCAGTCCTACCACATCCCTGTCAGAGCACATCACAGCATTCAGACACCAGCTAGCAGACGACTGGGGTTCTCTATAGTAGTTTGAGGGGCGAACCGCAGTATATCTGACGCTCGCTGTGTAAAAGCATTAACTGCAGTGATTCTCTCACACCAGACAAACAGAGCCACTTTTTAGGTGCATTTAAACTGAAATCAACGCTTTTTTGGTCCTGTTCCATCTACAGTAACATCAATTCTCTGTGCTGTGTGAGTGACGGAGCGCTGCTTCAAGTTAGCAAGCTGCTAAAAACAGTTTACTTCCGTTTAAATCAGTGCAGCTCTTTCCTTCACTGTTGTTGCTTGGGAATGCACTAATACTAAAATATGACTGAGCGCTGTAACTGCTGTAGTTGTGAGGAGCAGACGCGATTTAACGCTGTTAAAGCTTGTTAAGTCAGTGTGTAAGGAAAGAGGTTAATTCACTCTAAGCCAGTACAGTTATACCACTTATCTCATCACTCACACTCTGTCACAGGAGAACAGATCCCCAAAAAGTTCCCATTTAACATATAATTACACATATTTAAATCTAAAGCAAAAGAATATTTGAAACAGCGTTAAAAAGACATGTAGAAAACTGTCATCCATGCCAAACATGCTGTTTAATTAGTGCTGCACAGCACGGGACATAGCATGTTGTTATTTGCTAATTAGGCCTCTGCAACACAGTACTGCAAAAGGTCAGAACAGAGCCTAATGAAACACATTCAGGACTAAAACAATCAATAATTAAAGGCAAATAAATAAATAAATAGCTCCTAATTACGCCAGCTTCTGGTAAATAAGTAAACTAACAAGTCTATTTTTATTTCATGCCAAAAGCATGTGAACAGCGCTGAGGGGATACTTACGTTCACAGGGCACAACTATGTTCACCAACGTCAGTGAGTGTGTTTACGTGCACTTAAACCAATCACTGTCAGATTTTGGCTGTTATCTGACTATTCAAGTGGTCATGTAAACAGCACACTCCGATTTCTGAGACAGGATTAAGGCCTAGAAATATGATCACAAAATCTGATAAAGAGAGCAGGATTTTAGCTCAGTAATCAAAATTTTCAGCGCACATGTACCCTCACTTTGAATCCACGTCTTCTTCTGTGAGTTTATTGGCTGGTTGTAAAGCAGAAATCTGATTACTGTCTGACTCATGTAGACACAGAGCTTTCCCATTATCAGAATACACAAGTGCGTGTAAACAAATTAAATGAACTACTGACAAAATCTGATTTTCTGCCGTTTCAGTATCTTTAGCCACTGGCTGGGCAGCAAGAACTTCAGAAACTGCAACCAAAATTCAGAACAGTGGGTAAAAAAACTAAAACCAAAACTGGAAAAAAGCTGATAAAAAAAAGAAGCTGACCTCAAAGAAACTTACTAAAATGACTAGTTTGTGCCATGAAATCCAACGTCCTCAACAATACAGAACGGCTGGTCATCCAAAGCAGTAAATTCTTTTGTTTATTAGTTATGTTTTGAACTGTAGCTGTCGTTACTGGCGTATCAGCAGAAACGTTCCTGTCTGCTTATGTTGTTTGCTGTATTCTGCGTATCAAACAGGATGTTGTGTTTTTAGCGGTATCAAAGCTGCAGTAGTGGAGAGGTTCTACTCCTTTGATACTCAGAATGAACAGAGATCACCTCTTGTCTAACGTCCGTGGTAAAAATCACAAAATTGTTCCACATGGTGAAGGGGATTTAGACAGACCTCTCAAAATATCTGCATAATTGAGTGTGTGAGATGTAAACAGAGTGATTCAGAGTGATTTGGTGTGAAATGGTTCAGATGTCTTTACAGTGGTGGTGATAGGAACCAGGGGTCGCCATGACTACAACACAAATATAGACATTTTATTTACTATCCAAAACCACCAGTGAACGTTTTTATATGTAATGTTGACGATGGTGGTGTTAATTCTGAAAAAATAAGTTTTCTTTGGGGACTATTTTCCCTTATAACGTCCCTTAATGAACCCCTCCTATGTGATTTGATATTCAGAGAATAAAGATATATTTTAGCCTAAAAGCTTCTCAGAACTATCATAAAGTTTCAGTCATCAGGCAGTGAATTCATAACCATTTCATGTAATAACTTTCTGTGAGCGAGCTTTTAGAGGTGGACGTCCGGTTCCTATCACCACCACTGTAAACAATTCTGTTTCTCTAGAACAGAGCGTTTCACACCAAACCACTCTGAACGACTCTGTTTACATCTTAAACATTTAATTATGCAGAAAAAAAATGTCTGTGGAATTCCTCTTTAACTGTTGGAAACTCTGGGCTGATCAGTGCAGGAGAGCAAAGGGAAAAGAACAAACGATTTTTCATCACTTTTCCATTAAAATTATTTGTGAAATCTTTGAAGAAAAGATTAAACAGGCCTATAACAGTCAAAATATTCATCTGTTTTTCTTTGTTGGTCGCCCGAAATTCCAGTGCTTCTCTAATAGAAATGCTGGTATATCACCTGTTATTTGTGAACTGTCCAACACGTCAATTAAACAGAAGCAAAATGTATCTGACCAAAGCAGCATTAAAAGCTCACTGTAAAAATATCTTGATGATGATAAATGATCATGATATCGCAGCTTGAGTCACTACTTAAAAACAAGGCAGAAGATTTGCTGCAAGAAGCCACAGATGCATCCACCCTCACATTAACACCCCCAGACACAAACCTCCTCTCCATTTTTGTCTGTGTTGCGGCCAGACCAGAAGAGGTGTGCGCAGATGCTGACGGCACGGCACTGGTCAGGCTTCTTCAGCAATTTGGAGGCGGCCAGAGCGCACTGAGTGCGAAGGGGCTCGTGGTTCTCCTCACTGAAGCAGCGCATGCGCTCAAACGTGCCGATGATGAGGGTAATAGCAGCCAGCTGGGCTTTGGAGTCACTGATCTCATCCTCATAGAGAGAGAAAGCCTGCGACAAACAAGATTAATAGGGAAGTAAAAGGGATTTTCATGTCTGCTACAATTTTCAATTTGATTTAATATTTGATATTTTGAGTCTTGACTCTACAGCACTCTACTTATACTCAGCGCTTTACTCAGAGAAATACAATTTTTTTTTAAAAACAAAAGTACATCCATGTGTTAAATAATTGTACAAAACAGCTACAAACAATAAGAAAAATCCTAAATTTTCTTTCACATTTCTTTTGACTTTTTAAATCCCAATTCAAATACAGTTTAAGGCTAAACTTGCATTGACAATAAAATAAATATAAAAATACTATTCAGAAGGAACCCATGTCCCCATATCGACAGTAGGGAACCCTCAGGGCCTTCTAGGCCTTTAGGGAAGGTCTAATAATTTCTGTGACTACACTACACACATACATACATACATACATACATACACACGAAACCCACATAGACACAGAGAGAACATGCAAACTCCTCACAACATGACCCTGGTCACCCGGCAGTGCTACACACTGTGCTGCCCATATACCCTTTCGAATGATCATTTATCCAATTTTTCAAAACTGTACTGAAAATATTACATCCTGACTATTAGGCACACCATCCAGGGACAGCGTGTTTGGGCTTGAGGATGACTAACACACCAGGACCTTCTTCCAAGCATGATTTCATTCATTTAATCTTTTGCTCTGTGGGTTTACAGATCGTGAAGGCTAACATTGCAGAAGTGTCCTTAATTTCTCTTCTACTGTCTCTAAGCGTGACTCAGTCTTGCATCACCTCTCCAGCCGTGCCAGTGGCAAACCTAAGGCCGAGAACAGAGGGGCAGATCCGTACCTGAGACATGAACTCATAGGCCACGGTTTCATGGTTCTCGAAGCCGATCTCTCCGGCTGCTAGTGCCCCCTGGAGAAAGAGCCTCAGGGGCAGCTCGGCCAGCTCTGCCTTTATCAGCGCACTGATGGTCTGGTGGGCGAAAGAGAAGATCTTCTGGCACTTCTTCTCCCATTTATCATCCTGCAGGAGCAAAGACAGTGAGGAAAATTTAGCTGACAGCCAACTCCCCTTTCCATTCTTCCTAAATTCACTGGCGAATGACACCTCATGAGTGGGTTCTATGGCATCATAAGTGAAAAACAGAACTCAAGGTTTAAGCTAGTACTATGCAACAAGAGGAGAAAAAGAGTGCCTTGACATTTTTGGATGTTTCTGGGCAAAATGACAGAACGGGCAATAAAAAAGTCAAGAATTTCATTTCAGCAATTTTTTATAAAAATGTGCAAATAGAGCCACAGAGATGGGAGCTTTTTCCATGCAAATAACAGTTCTGAGTTAGTGATGGAGATTTCCTCTCCTTCTGTTTCAAAGACAATCCTCGACTATACTTGTAGTCTTCAAAAGCGGAGGCCAAAGGCAAGAATAGAGGCTCAAAGGCAGAACATTCGCTCACAGCTGTTACGTGTCATTCAATGCAACGGGAAGCGTTTGAAGAGGTGACATGAGTGGGAGTGAGAATGTTAAACAGGCAGTTGGGAGACATACTGAGGAAGAGTTGTCTTTGTAACGGAAGGCCAGCTGATAGGCGGCGAACACGAGCGGCGGCAGCGTGTAGCGGATCCTCTGATTACCCCCAGCTCCGAAATGCTTCCTGGCTGTGTTTAAAATCTGTGGGAGGCACAAATCAAGAAGAGAAATATAGGACACATCTGAATAATTCATAGCTCTGAAACCGCATGATTGCCTCATCTGCAGATTCAAGAGATTCAACATTCATTAGAGACTAATTAGGCCACTTCTGGGTTTGTGTTGTCAAACTGCAGACCTTGAATAATTTTTTACAAACGCTTCATTCAGTGAGAAATGTCAACATACCTAGGCTAATACCACAGACAATTCAGCTAAGCTGGGACAAATCCCATTTAATCTGCAGTGGGACAATGTCAGCCTGCAGCCAAGCCCTCTGAACGGCCCAACAACTGTGCTCAGGCAGAACGGTCAGGAATGGGGACTGTCACTTTGCAGCTACGGAGTCAGAAGATTTTCACTTATGTATGCAAAAGTTTAAGAGGCCCTGGTCAAATGACATTAAGAATTTAACATTATATATATATATAAAACTTATATAACATAATGCACTTTTGCACACAACTATACATTCATTCATATTCAGCAGATGTTCATATAGCCCTGTGGAGAACATTTACATATAAAATAAAGCTTCTACAGCTGTTTAAGGGACATTTACATTATGGAGTTCTTTAAACTTAAAGATTCTTTACAAAAATATTTATCTGAAAAAACACTGATTGAAAGTTTCTTTCTTTTGTGCAAAGAACCCTTTTGACACCTTTGTTTGAGAGTGAAACACAATTAGCATCCAATCTATTAGCTTTCAAAACAAACAAAAGGGCCCCAACAGCATTATTCAAGATACGCTTCTCTTTCTGAAGCCACAGCATTTAAATCCACTTTAAAACGCAGGAGCATGTTTATTCTTCTAACTCAATAACAAGACAAAAATGTTCAGAGTGTTTCCTCCAGCTGCTCAATTCTACACTTTGATCGCTCACCTTGGAATCAGAGGTGAACGCATGTTTTAAGCATGACTTTACATTTAAATAAAATGTATGAAAATATTCTTCTTGTAAAAAATAAATTAATAAATGAAAACTGAAGACGGCGGAGCTGTGGAGTAGAAACGACAGATCTGCACATGGCATCATCAGGATTAGGGACGATGTGTCAGAGTAGAGCATAAAAGCTTGGGGCCGAGTGGAAATAGCTGTGGAACAGAAATGCGCAATCAACTGCGTTTTTATTGAAACAGCCTCCACGTGTAATTGTTCAAAGCTGCAATTAATGCATTCCACTTGATAGCTTGTCTGCTGCATCACAATCAAGAATTTCGAGATGCAAACAGCACCGATCATTAAGGCTCCAACAAAGCGCCAAGGTTTTTATAGCATGTGTTGGAAAAGCACCAAACAGACCCACATATTAATATGTAATATGTAATAATGGTCCTGTGAGTCAACTGAGTCACAGGCTTCGCCACATCAAGCTGACCAAATCTCAGCTTGGTTCAAACAAAGCATCTGAATAAGAGTTAAATTATACAACAAGGCCCAACCCACCCCTCGCCCCTACCACTTAGCCCTTAGCGCTCCGGTATCCGCGTTCACGTCTAGGGGTGGGTGTCCCCATTTTTGTTGAGATAGAGGGGGAGGTTGAAGCGTTGGGGCTACATGACCCTCCTAACGGAATAGAAAATTACAGTAACCACTGTATTATCTTAGTTTAATGTTATTCCGATGTATTATGGTCCTTTTCTTCATAACAAGCATAAAAAAGCTATAAAAAAATTTCTAGCTAAATTTCCCGTTTCACATTAAATGCTGCAGCAGTTACTTTCTGGCACCTCAGGTGAAATGGGAAAATTCAAACAAAGAATCTGGTGAATATCTGACTTCAGCTTCATATCACTGAAGAATTAGGGATGGGTGATAATAAATAATTGCCCCCCTCTTTGAAGTCATATGATGCCCTAAATGTAACTAAAGCCCAGCAGTGAGGAGCTGAACTTTACCCTCCTCTGCTGTCACTGCAGACTGGCAGGGTCGCCTACAGAGCAGCGCTGGTAGGTGTTAATGAAGTGATGCTCTTTTTATTTGAGGGTCCCATTTCAGAGGGAAGGTTTCAACCACTACCCTGTAACTCAGTTCCAAGGGGTTAGGGTGACACTTGAAAACAAGGGGTAAAAATAAGAAATGGGACTGGGCCCAAAACGGAAGAATCATTGTAAACTGTAGTTAATAACTGCAATCACAAAATCTATAATCACAATTTTCAATGTGATCAAACAGTCCACCTACATAGGGCAGCTTGGTATGGACAAAGAAGTGTATTACCACTCCTCGCTCACACATCAGAGAAACGCTGCTCCATTTCTCCTCCATACGATTCATTTTTTATATTTATTTTAGTCGTAAACGTATGACACACTAAGCTATCCATTTCATGGTTTATGGTCGTATTACAAAAAAAATAGTTAAAAATTCTGTACTACGTGAGCTTTTTCGGTCAGTATGGGCTTAAACAACAGCCCAATCACAAGCCAGCAAACCATCGAGGGTAAACAAATGTGGGCACTTTTAACAAAATCTTCAACGTTCTGCAGCAAAGTGGATGAAACGAGATTGTAAGTAATATCCGTAAAACTCTGTAGTGAAGTCTGTAGTTCTGCTGAACAGCTCCGCAGTGCAGATGCTGTGTCCGGAGCTCTGGCTGCTGCACTGCTGCATCGCTCACGTCACACAGAGGGAGTCGATGTGGAAAAGAGGACTGGCTGAGTGAGGGGAGGATGGAGCAATGAAGGAGTGTTTTCAGACACTCTGACTTTCTAAACACAAACACTGGGCAAAATCAAGCACTTTCTTAAGCTCTGAGGTTCTAGGTATTTACCAGGCAAGTATGAGGTATAAACTCCAAAATACTAGATCATTATTTGGGCTAAATGATGGTAAGTTCCAAGATAGTTTAACTAAATCACACTGAAATGCCAAACAGGTTCTAGATATTAACTGGGTAACCGTGGGGCACAATCTCCAAACAACTGTGTAATTACTTTGGGGCAAACGATGTTAAGTAACAGTACAGTCTAACTAAATGATACCAAGATAAACCATAATGCTGAAAGAGGACATAGTAAAACATCTCGAATATTTACAGTAACAAGTAACAAGGCTGTTAAAAATAATAACACTAAATTTCACTGTAATGTCACACATTTAAGCAGGAAAGTAAAATCAGGAACACCTCCAAGTAGTTATATGTTGAGTTCTATGGCGTAAAATAACGGCACAAAATAAAATGATAGTTTTCTGAAGTAAATCTGATGGAAAGAACAGTGAAAATCACTGCTTTCTTTTGCAGCCAGATTCAGATTTGTTTCCACATAATAAACAGGTAATTACTGTACAAGAATCTATACCTTGTGTACAGTTTCTTCCCCCAAAATAAGCACACAGTACTGTGGAGTTTGTACCACATACTTACCCAATTACTACATAGAAACCGTTAAGCATTTGAGTGTAATTCACTTAGACTGTCTTTAAACTCACCATCCTGTTACAAAGTAATTACCTAGTATTTGGAGTGCCTCGCACTTGCCTGGTTAATAGCTAGAACATGAAGAACCGTAAAAGAAAGCGCAACCGAGTTATTAGCTACATATTGGAACATGTATTGGAATATATCAGAATATATCACAAAAACCTTTGATGTGACATGATTTTAAACTAGGCTGCATCACAGAAATTATTTACACTCGTTTGACTGAGTGAACGCTTTCATTCATCAAAACGCTCACAGAACACCCACCTAGAGCATCTGACACTCACAGAACACCCACCTAGAACATCTGAGACTGGTCAGAACACTTACAGCACATAATAACTGTTAGAGAGCTCATTATGTAGAGGGCAGTATCATGACAATGATTAACAAACGCATAGTGTGCAGCCCTAAAACGATCATCAAAACAATATCATCTATATTGCAGCACTGTACAGTCTTCATTGCATTGTAAGTAAGGCAAGCAAACAGAGCGATGCCTACCAGGTACTGCTGGTCGGGGTCCTCCGAGTGCAGCAAGTGGATGAAACGGCCCACCAGACTCTGCTCCTCTGCAAAGTCCTCTGGGTCTGGATCTTCTGCAGGCTGGTCCGGCTGGTCCTGGATCAGTGTGGATACCAGGTTCAGGATAGCATCCACCTGCAGGGAGACAGAAAGCAGGTTACCCATCAGCCCATTTACTAATGATCTACACCCAATAAAAAGTTCTACTCAGGAATCTGTGATCTTACGCTAACAGGAACAATCAACACAAGGTTTTTGTTTTAGTGTGATGAGTGTTGAGGCCCAGTAACACCTGAGTTCCCCAGCAAATGTTTGTGAGCAAAAGGACATTCATTTCAATGGAATTCGCTGCATTGAGCGATTCTGCATCACAAGATCTCTGGGGCGAATAAATTTCGCGTTGATTAGAAATTCAGTGAACTTTGACTTGCAAATCTGCACCCTCTACCAACAGCATGACCGCTTTGGCTGTGTTGACCTTTCAAGGGGTGAAACTCTAGTCGGTGTGAAAGCACAAACCTTTTAACACACTACACTGCGATACAGCACTGTGATACTACACTGCGATACAGCACTGTAATACTACACTGCGATACAGCACTGTGAGGATACACTGTGATACAGCACTGTGAGGATACACTGTGATACAGCACTGCGATACAGCACTGTGAGGATACACTGCGATACAGCACTGTGAGGATACACTGTGATACAGCACTGTGATACAGCACTGTGAGGATACACTGTGATACTACACTGCGATACAGCACTGTGATACTACACTGCGATACAGCACTGTGATACAGCACTGCGATACAGCACTGTGAGGATACACTGCGATACAGCACTGTGAGGATACACTGCGATACAGCACTGTGATACTACACTGCGATACAGCACTGTGAGGATACACTGCGATACAGCACTGTGAGGATACACTGCGATACAGCACTGTGAGGATACACTGCGATACAGCACTGAGGATACACTGCGATACAGCACTGTGAGGATACACTGCGATACAGCACTGTGATACTACACTGCGATACAGCACTGTAATACTACACTGTGATACAGCACTGTGAGGATACACTGTGATACAGCACTGTGAGGATACACTGCGATACAGCACTGTGATACTACACTGCGATACAGCACTGTGATACTACACTGCGATACAGCACTGTGATACTACACTGCGATACAGCACTGTGATACTACACTGCGATACAGCACTGTGAGGATACACTGCGATACAGCACTGTGATTATTCACTGTGATACTACACTGCGATACAGCACTGTAATACTACACTGTGATACAGCACTGTGAGGATACACTGTGATACAGCACTGTGAGGATACACTGTGATACAGCACTGTGATACTACACTGCGATACAGCACTGTGAGGATACACTGTGATACAGCACTGTGATACTACATCAAAACTCTGGTCAGCTCTAAAAGAGCCAGGCTGCTCATTAATCTAGAAAGAGACTCAGACAGTGAATCAGAGCTGCTGATTTCGGTTTGGTTTTCGCCCTTCAATTCCTAATGAAAGCCATTATATTGTTAACGAGGAGCTGATTGTACATTTGTACTCTACAGAATACAAGATACAGCTTGGCCTACAACGGTGAGCACAGACACATGAAAAAGAACCTCGGTTCTAAATTCATGAACGTTCATCCCCCCTAATTTTGAGTACACTGACAAAAAAATAGCAATTTCAATATCGATTGACTTCTTCTAGAACAAACAACTTTAAATGGTTCTTCCTCGCTGTCGCTCAAGTGGGAGTCCTCAATGTGGCCCCTCGCTAAACGGGTGGCTGAGTGAAAGTCTGTGTGCAGGAGCAGGTATTTGAAAAGGCCACAGCTGTTCCTGCTTTATAGCAATGGAGCAAAATCAATATGTCCTTCTGTCCTAGAAATGGAGGTTCTGGGGGAAACCAAATGCTTCTCATCTGAGTCACTACTGACATTTCTCTACTTAGCAAGTCACACAGCTTTTATACCTAGGACTGAAATATGACTATGCGTTATTGGAAGCAAAATGCAGTAACATTAAATAGACGAAGTTCCATTTGAAAGCCAAAGAAATCACAAATTTGAATTATTTTTGAAACAGTTATTCGCACATTAATGTAAATAAGTATGTCCAGTGAGTACCAACACAAATGTGAACTTAAACCTTTACTTTGTTTCTTTTGAGCCGTTCAGAGGTGGACTTGCTTGTGCGTTTTAGGTCGTTGTCCTGCTGCATAACCCAACTGCACTTGAGCTTTAGGTCACGAACTGACGGGCGGACATTCGCCTTCAGGATTTCTTGATAAGGAGCAGAAATTATGGTTCCATCAATTATAACAAGTTGTCCAGGTCCTGCAGAAGCAAAGCAGCCCCCAACCATCACACTACCACCACCATGCTTCACTGTTGGTTTGATGCTCTTATGCAATGTGCTGTTAGCTTTACGCCAGATATAACGGAACCCATGTCTTCCAAAAGTTCCACCTTCGACTCATTATTCACAGAATATTATCCCAAAAGTCTTGGGGGTCATTTAGATGTTTTTGGCAGATGCAAGACGAGCCTGTGTGTTCTTTTTGGTCAGCAGTGATTCCAGGAGGCATCCATGGGAGAGTGCCTTGCGACTCTCCTATGGATGCCATTTTTGTCCAGTGTCTTTCTTATTGTGGAATCGTGTTAACTGACCTTAACTGAGACGAGTGAGGCCTGCAGTTCTTTAGATGTTCGTCTGGGTTCTTTTGTGACCTCCTGGAAGAGTCAATAACCCAATTTAACCCAATAGTGAACTGAATTTGGTTACTGGCTAATTTAGTAGCTAAGGGGGCAATTACTTTTTCACATAGAGCCAGGTAGGGCTGAACAGCATTTTTCCTTCAATAAATGAAATTATCATTTAAAACAGCATTGTGTTTATGTAGGTTATCTTTGTTGATTATTAACAGCAGTTTGATGATCTGAAACACTCAAGTCTTCTTTTTGTTCTAAAGGGGAACAAATGCTGTAATGAAGTCAACCTGAGCAGTTATTAATTAATTGCTGCCATATCTCACATTTTAAACTGCTGGCTGTAGTGATACTCATATTAGACTGGCTAGTTAATCTGAGTTATAATGCAACTAAAATATGTGTAAGGCCAGTGCTTTAAAATATGCTTCTAAATAATACATTAAAGTTGATAATTAAATATACTTTCTTTAAGTCTGCGTCAGTATGTTAAGATACATACGTACATACAATTATATACAATTAAGTTTATTTCCTTGCGGCTCCTGAGTGGCAACCGTCTAAGCGTTGGCCCTATCATCAGGAGATCGCGAGTTCGAACCCTGGAGATGCTACAGCCATCCGTAGCCGGGAGTCCGAGAGAGCACAATTGGCGTCGCTCTCTCTGGGTGGGTAGGATGGCCCCCCCTTCTCCCCCCATCACTCACTCAGCGCGATGCTAGTCAGCGCAGGCGTCTGTTAGCTGACGTAACAGATCTGGTGGTTGGCGCTTTCCTCCGAGCGCGTTCAGCTGTCCAGTGACGTTGCGTGAGCGGCAGCTCGAAAAGAAAGCGGTGGCTGGCTTCACAGGTCTCGGAGGAAGCCTGTGTTAGCCTTCACCCTCCTAGCGTTCATAGCATTGTGTGATTGGGGGAGTCCTAACTAGCGGGGTGGAATTGGCTACGACTAAATTGGGGAGAAAATCGGGGAAAAAAATATATATATATATTTCCTTGCAGCAAACTGACGTATAATTTAAAATGTGTTACTTTAAAAACACAAACAGCAAACTGAAGTTGTCATACATTGTTCCAAATATAATACATTTAGTATGTATTACAGTTTGTTTACAGTGTAAACAATAAGAATATGTTCTTTTCATATTATATACACTTTTCAAAAATACACTTCAATGCATTTTTCTTTCACAGATGATGTTACACTGCATCCAAAAGTCCGGGAGAAAATATACAGACCAACAATTCAGCGAAGGCTTTAAAGGGTGACAGTCTTTCGTGTTCATGTTTGTGATCAAGTGAGTATAAAATGTGATCTTGCGTTCACTAAATATATGGTGCGCAAGATTAATCAAACCAGTTCTGACCTTCTATAGATTTAGGCCCAGAGACTCCAAACAGAGAGTTTGAGAAAAAAAGAAAAAACGGCAAAATGGCTGAACAAGAGACCAAAGAAACCCACAAATGTGAGAATTTTCTCTGTTAAAAAACTACAATAACCACTGTATTATCTTAGTTTAATGTTGTTTCAGTGTATTTTGGTCCTTTTCTTCATAACAAGCATAAAAATCGCTAATAGCATCCTAACGTCTCAGTAGCTAGCTAGATAACTTTCCCGTTCCACCTTAAATAGTCCAGCAGTTCTGACGGCTGAAGTGCCAGAATGTAACTGCTGCTCCATTTAAGGTGGAACGGGAAAATTCGAACAAGAATCTGGTGAATATCTGACTTCAGCTTCATATCACTAAAGAATTAGGGGTGGGTGATAATAAATAATTGCCCCCCTCTTTGAAGGCATATGATGGCCTAATTGTAACTAAAGCCCAGCAGTGAGGAGCTGAACTTCTGCTATCACTGCAGACTGACAGGGCCGCCTACAGAGCAGCGCTAGTAGCTGTTAATTTTTTTTTTTAGCTGTTAATTTTGTTTTTTGTTTTTTTTTTATTTGAGGGTCCCATTTCGTGGGGCAAGATTTCAACCACTACCCCTTGTAACTCAGTTCAGAGTTGGACTGTACAGCTGTAGATGAGTTTCTCCTCCATTTAGTTGAAACACTGACTCAAACCACCTTCTATTGACTGACACATGAGTACGTCATAATATGCTGTGACAAAAGTTTAAAATGGAGCACAATTTTCACACACAGTCATGCACTGGTGTTCAGTGTCTGTTAATAATCTGTTTTCAATGAAATCAACAGCAAGACACGTGTTTTTCACTGATATTACGATGTCCTTGTGAACACAGCCTGTCTTGCCATTATGAAATGAGCCTAAACGAGCACCTAAAACTGAACGCGCCGCCAAGGACGCTCCGTTAAAGGCTTCATTGAGAAGGCAGACACATTCCTGTGGTTATGACACAAACTACTCTCTATATGTCTCTGTGCTCAGCAACAGCCCGACAAACTGACATGCTTGCATCATCATTCACGGAGGAGTAAAACCTTGTAGTTGAAGCCCCCCGAGTCGTCACCATGTACTGCTGCAGTGGGAGCTCGAGCTCATTCAAAGCATCCTCTGTTACTCAAGGGCAGCAACCTAATCATTTCCCTTGGCTATTTTTGAGAAACATGCTTTCAAACGTTCCCCTCCGTGGTGCTACTGAATCGTCTGCTGGCAGCACCAACTTCTCATGCCTGTGTATTACGATACGTTAGTGTCAGGTGAAAAGCCCTTTCTTTGAGCCGAATATCTTTTCGTTAACTCAACATCAAAATTAGTTCTTTCATCTCTTTCACGTTAAAGGTTTGGGCTCCAGAGCGGTGCAACCGTCTAAGCACTGGCCCCATCATCCAGAGACTGAGAGGCCATGACTCCAAGGCAGAATAACTGGCCTCTGTCTCTGGACGAGTAGGATGTCCTGCCTCTCTTTCTAGATAATAATTGTGATTAAAAACGTCTTTTAAAAAAATCTTTTTTTTTTTTGTTCTTCGCATGCAACTATTAAAATAAAAGTCTAAAGTGTCCAAGTTGGCCAATTAACTATTTTGCTTCCAAGCTGTCGATACCCAGCTGACAACAGACCTGGCTCAAGCTCAAACAAACAATACTCACCATCGCCCTCTAAAGGTGTTACTAAGAAACATCAAATAAACAAACATTACACAATGCTGCCCTCTAGAGGTGTTCAACATCAAATAAACAAACATTACACAATGCTGCCCTCTAGAGGTGTTCAACATCAAATAAACAAACATTACACAATGCTGCCCTCTACAGGCGTTAGAGCACCAAGTCAGAAGTTAGAACTCCTGCTGTGCGTTCGTCTGCTGTACATTCGTCCGCTGAGGTGTATGTCTTTATATGACGTGTTTCAGCCTCAACCCAAAGGATGAAAAGGCATCCGACTAACCTCTTATGCTCGTGGGTATATTTCAGTTTTTCCATCTGAATTAAAATGCCCAAACTGTAAGGCAAATTATTCAGTAACTGCATGAAATAAATGATTTCTTTTTTTGTAAAAGCTCCCCTCAAATTAACAGAAATCTGTTTTATGATCACACACATTGCTATATGCTTACAATTTACTGCTGAAAGCCAAAAATCTCAGACGCTCTTAATTGTTTTATAAAAAATAATTTTTACAGAGCAGATCACTGAAGAGACGCCATCTGAGATCCAGTTTACAGCTCAGATTTGTGGAAAAATGGGTCGACTTTCAATAGAAAAAAAACCCTTTTTGAGTTCAACTTCTTTTTGATAAAGTTTTAAAATTACATTACCGTCTATTAGACTGGAAAGAAGACAGCTACAGCTCTCATATGACCCCCACCTTTTGAATGTAGCTTATGAAATATGAAAGTTATGAAGTAAAGAATATGACGAAGTGCGTTTTGGAACCACCGGTGGTTCCACAGAGTTAAAAAGGTCTTCTGTGATGTAAACATCTGAAAAACAACAACTAAAAACAACTGCAGTCAGCGCAAATAACTGTGATTAGCTCAAGTAATTACAAACAGATAATTATGTAATAACTGTGAGAGGCCAAGTGCTTCACATGTCTCAGAGCAAGTATGTGCTAGTCTTCACTGGTAGATAAACAATAATAATAATAATAATAATAAAAATAATTATTTGTTTAAAAAAACAAATCCCTATATTATCTAAGCTTATGAGAAAGTAAAAGTGGCTGAAAACAAACAAAAAAAATAATCAAACAAATAACCAAGCTAAGGCTGTGTGAATGAGAGGTGAGAGCATTATAAATGATCTATACCTGCTCCTGCGCCACAATTGTGGTGTTGTAGTCCAGGGTGTTGCTGAGGACGTAGCAGCTCATGCTCTTGCGTGACTCGTAATCGAAATACTCGAAGAGCGGTGGGAAATGCTTGAGCTGCAGCACAGTCAGGATGTTATTGTAGGTGTCCACAGGAATTTTCAATAGCCTGGTCAGCTCCTTAGAGACGGCGCTGCTGGTCGCAATGCTGCAGAAAAAGATAAGGATTAAAATCACAGACACATGTAAACAATGTATTTGTGACATCACTGCTGATGGGCACAATTATGGGCAGACAAAAACAATATGCAACAAACAGGAACATTTTAATGTTTTCAGGCGTCTTTACAACGTCCATAAAACTCAACAAGGCACAGGAACCAAAGTGAACAGTGAGACATAATTAATAAAACAAGAATTTAATAAGTTAGATAAGTTATAAAAAATAAATGCTTGCACTCTTTTTCTCTCTTTCTCTCTCTCTCTGCGTTAGTGAGCTGAATCAGTGAATTCAGCAGCTTTAAACAAAGTCTAGTTAATGTTGTGAGTGGTGAAAAACTCTGTTCTAGAGAAACTTACGAGGTCAGACAGCTGTAACAGTGGTGATGATATCAGAAATAAAGAGTTTAGTGACACAAAGCTTCCTCAGATAGTTATGAAGGCGCTGCCTAATGCCCGAGACTTTGTTTTAAAATAGATACTTTATTCATGGATTGAAAAGTACATGCAGTTACATATTACGCTTTGACCAATAGAATGAGACACTCTGGATCACCCACACATGATCCTGAGGTCACCATGCTCAATGCCCAGTGTGGGCTAGAGGGGTATAAAGCCCCCCAGCATTGGGCTGTGGAGCAGTGGAACTGTGTTCTCTGGAGTGATGGAGCTCCATCCAATACTTTTGGGATGAGTTAGTGGTCCAGAACTGACCATCCAACATCAGTACCTGACCTCACTAATGCTCAATCAAATCCTCACAGCAATGTTCAACATCTAGAAGCCTCCCAGAAGAGTAGAGGCTGTTACTGCAGCACAGACTCACTATTAACATCTCCATTCCAGAAGAAATACAATTATTTTTTCAGTGAATATTATTTGGCAGTATTTTAGCTTTACTGCGCTTTTGTTGCGACAGTTTTCAAATAACGCACTTATGTTTACTTAAACTGGCTCTCGAGCACCATTCCTGAATCTGAGAGGGCAGCGATCTGCAGTGTTTTAAAAACCCAGCGTCGAGGTTGTCGCTGCCGCTCTGAAATTGCCGTCACTTAGAGACAGCTTGACAACAACTGTTTACAGTGCATAATCAGGCATTTACATCTCGGCTACAAAACGAAGAAAAAAGAAGAAACATTCAGAAACCATACATTTTACGCATAAGCATCAAAGCACCTCATAATAAAAGTACTTTGGGGTAGGGAAAAAAAAGGCTGTCAAAGGGCATCTCTACCCGGTCATTTAGCTCTACTTATCCACACACCTCCAAGCCTCCGTTCTCTCCTGGACTTTAAAAAGCAAAGTGCTAACAAAATGGCTGATAGCTGAATCAAAAGGAACACAGTTCTGTGTTTTGTGCGGCGCAGTGGCTTTTTAAAAGGAAAGTCTCGAAAAGGAAAAAAAAAAGCTTTTCAAATCTGAGATGACCTACAGCTCATCTGCAAAAGCAGGGGAGTGAACCTCGCTCCCTCTAATCAAAGCCAAGCAAGACTGAGCTGCTTTTCTCCGAGACTGGCTGGGGTGGTGGGGGCGGCTGGGGTGGTGGGGGCGGCGGGGGTGGGTGCTAAGAGGTGTTCTTCCTCTACAATTATGGCAAAGACTTTTTACATGCTAATTTTCTTAGCTTCGAATAATCTACTTGTTGACATATTAGGTGAAAAAACTCCCAGAGCGAGCTTGACAAGAAAGAGGAAAGGGCTTTCGATCAGTAACATTTTCAAGGTGGAAAAAGACAAAGTTGGCCGAGTGGAACTCACGGTTAGCCTGGCGATCGGCGGCATACGGTAAATGTGAATAACTGTATGTCTGCGTTAGACCGAGCCAGGAATCAAGGCTCCAAAGCGGTTTGAGGAATGAAAATGAAGCGTATTTTGTGATGAACCAGGAATGTTGATTTGAAATCGTAGTTAGTGTTTAACACTCGTTATGTTTAATATCTTATTCAACCCATGAAGCCCACAAAATCATTACTTGTATCGATTCATGCAAAAGTTTGAACACCCCTGATCAAATTATGTTTTCTGAGTAAGAATAAATACACACATCACGTACAGAGAGATTTTTCTTCAAATTTTAGTGCACAATTTCTATTTATTTGCTGAGTTTAACATATTGGGAAATAATAAGGGACAACGGGAGGGGGGAAGTCATGGGCTGGAGGTCAGGGAACCAGCCTTGTGATGGTTAAGTCACTGGTTTGATCCCCAGAGCTGACAGAACGTGACTGAAGTGCCCTTATGCAAGGCACCTAACCCCCAACTGCTCCCCGGGTGCCGTGGATAGGGCTGCCCACCACCCTGGGCAAGTGTGCTCACTGCCCCCTAGTGTGTGCATTAACTACAGTGTGTAGGTGTTTCACTGGTCTAAACACGGAGGTCAAATTCCTCTGAGTGCAATTTCTAAATTTTTAATAACATACAATTTTGCATGTTTTATTTTTTTCCAATATGTTACATTCAGCAAATAAACAGCATCTGTGCCTTAAAATGCAGGATGTTTACTTTTCCAGTTAGCAAGTCAACAAAAAACAAGTCATTTGACCAGGGGTGCACAAACTTTTGCATACTAATGACTGTGTCTAAGTAACCTCCGTTTAGAGTTAGACTGAAACACTCCTCATAACTTCAGCCTGAATGAGCGTAGCTAAAATGCTGTATGTAGAACAGGTGGATGTTTATTGGTTATGATGCCACAAAAACAACTTAGCTTTCATACCCAGACCGTTTTAGCAATGTTTACATAGTGTTTCGAAAACAAATGAGAAACACTCCGTTTTACATGATAAGGGCTTTTTATTATGTCATATATGTTATGTTATATCAGAGTTCGGCAACACGTGGCTCTTTTACTGTCCTGTTGTGGCTCCACAGCAGAATCAGATTTGTAGGTAATAATAAAATAATCCTCCTTTACAGTAAAATAAAGCTCTGCTGATCGTTCAACACAGTTTAACAATAAATGGTCTTAAACTCTGGAGTTAATGTAGAACTGCTAATTCACCCTTTAACCCTGAAGATCAGCGCAGACTGCTGGTCACCATAGCAACACAGACAATAATCTCGCCTAGCTAGTAGCTAACAAAACGGCAAAGAGAGAGATTTAAGATGAACATCGATAATTTGGAGATGAATGGACTGATTAGTGTTTATAATCAATCCAGCTGGTTTCCTGATACGTTTAATCTGCAGCGAGAAACTGACACACACTGAGACATATTTATAGCCAAGACGTTTGGGTTGCGACCCCTGAACTATACTATTATTGTCATTATGGTATTTGTGATTCTCGCCTGCTCGGGCTTCAGCATCAGCACTCATACTGTTCCCTGCCTGGCACATTTCTCCTGTTCTGAAAGAATAATGAAGGCTGGATGAGGCAGACGCTTGTGACTGGATGTGATAACTGGGCACATTCTTTAGAAGACAGCTAACAAAAGCACACAGCAGGAAAACCAAACATATCGACAGAGAGTTCAGGTTGCTGAGAGATTCTCAACGTCGGTATTGATACATTTTTGGCTCGCTGTCCAGCTCTGTTACAGAGGCAGGGCAGCAGTTCCTGTCTCTTAAGGGCAAGTCCACTGACTTTTTAAAATGTATGCATAAATAAATCATTAACATGTAAACAGAGTGGTTCAGAGTGGTTTGGTGTGAAATGCTCTGTTCTAGAGAAACTTACTGAGGCAGAATTGTTCACAGTGGTGGTGATAGGAACCAGACGTCTGAAGAGTTTAAAGCCTCTAAATGCTACACAGAAAGTTATTCCATGAAACGGGAAAATGCACTACCTGCTGACGCTGTTTTAGGGTAGTTTTGGTCTACAGCGTAATTTTTATACATATTTATGGTGGAGGGGTAATACAGTATGTTAGACCGTAAAATGGTCCCCAAAAAATTATATATATATTTTTTAAATTTCACACTGTTTTACCATTATCAATATTCCATATAGTAACTTGTGTAGGTTCACTGGTGGTTTTAGTGAATAAAATGGCTGTATTTGTGTTGTAGACATTGTGACGCCTGGGCCCATTTCTTCTTTTTACCCCTTGTTTTCGACTGTTGCCCCTCGGAACTGAGTTACAGGGTAGTGGTTGAAATCTTCCCGCTAAAATGAGACCCTCAAATAAAAAGAGCATCACTTCATTAACAGCTACTAGCGCTGCTCTGTAGGCGACCCTGCCAGTCTGCAGTGACAGCAGAGGAGGGTAAAGTTCAACTCCTCACTGCTGGGCTTTAGTTACATTTAGGGCATCATATGATCTTCAAGAGGGGGGCAATTATTTATTATCACTAACCCTTAATTCTTCAGTGATATGAAGCTGAAGATATTCACCAGCTTCATGCTCGAATTTTCCCGTTCCACTTAAAATGGAGCAGAAGTTACATTCTGGCACTTCAGCCGTCAGAACTGCTGGACTATTTAAGGTGGAACGGGAAAATTAGCTAGCCAGCTACTGGGACATTAGCATGCTATTAGTGATTTTTTTTATGATTGTTATAAATAAAAGGGTCATAATACACTGAAACGACATTAAACTAAGACAATACGATGGTTATTTTGATTTTAACAGAGAAAATTCTCACATTTGTGGGTTTCTTTGGTCTCTTGTTCAGCTATCTTGCCGGTTTTCCTTTTTCTCTCATAGCTCTCTGTTTGGAGTCTCTGAAAATCCTCCGTTTGGAGGGTCATGTAGCCCCAACACTTCACCCCACCCCTCTATCTCAACAAGAATCGGGACACCCTACCACTAGACAAGAACGCGCAAAACAGGGGGTAGGGCTGAGTGGTAGGGGGCGAGGTGTGAAATGGGATTGGGCCCTGGTTCCCATCACCACCACAGTAAAGCAATCTGAACTGGTCTCTACAGTCTGGAGCGTCTCTACAATCAACCATTTCACATCAAACCACTCCGAATCATTTTGTTTACCTCTGAAGTATTGAATTTTTCAGAAATTTAGAAAAATTGGTGGAACTCCCCATTAGATGCAGAACCTGGCTGCAATTTATTAATATCAACAAACTAATAAAACCCAGTTGAGCAGCCATGAAAACATCAATTAAATCCTCAACCAAAAGATTTTATTTAAACATGTAGAGAAACAGCAGACAGATGCATTGCATCGCGCTCAGCTGGTCTCGAGAACAATCCCCCCTACCCCCCCGTTACCCCGAGACAGAGACACAATAAATTAACGATCTCGAGACCGAACTACAGCACTACAACACGAACAATGACGGAGCAAAGGCCAACACAATGAAACTGAGCTTGCAGTTTGTTCACTCAAACGGCCACAAAAGCACCGCCTGGACGCACGTCCAGCAGCAGAAGCTCCTTTAACACATCAGCATCTAAAAGCTGGATAATGTCTGTAGTGAGTGGACAGAGTCACGTGTAGAGCTCGTTTCACCCACTTCACTCAGCGTCTGCATCAGTTTTTTCACACATTATAATTCAAACATTTTTAATATTTTGTGCTCCTGTGACCTGAAAGGGCTAAAACACATTGAGACTAACAGACAAAACATTTTCAAACAAGTAGCGTCTTTTGTGTTGAACTGTCTGAAATAACCCTCAGAGCAGCAGTAACGGCTCTTTAGGCCTGTCAGGATAATTATGAGTGATGACAGAACTATTGTCAGAAGCTCTTCTGGCTGAATGAAACGACCCTTGTCCTGTATGACTAAACGCTGGAGAAGCAGACAAGAAAGATGCAACAAAATACCAAGCGGAGTGGGCCCTTGGGTGGGGTGGGGGGGCTGTTTATGAAGCAGAATTTCTCAGTTAGCTGGATAACTTCACCAAAAATAAATAAATAAATAAATAAATAAATTTGAGTTTCCCTTTCCCAAAACATTACGCAGGAGCTGTGAGACGAGCAGAGGTACAGATTTTGGGTGACCCAGACATTCTGAATGATTAGTCTAGAGTACAAAACCTGCTCGAGTTCAGCTTTTTTTCTCTCCTAGAGAAACTTACTGTACTCTTTTCACTTGGCTGCCACCAAATCAATAGGTGCTTTACAGCTCATACTAGCGCCGAACGATCGGGAAAAACCATCTTCTCCAACCAGCATTGTGACTGAATTAAATTAAGATTATTTTCTATAAATTAAGGTCCAGGCCTGTTATTCTGGAAAGAATACCAACCTTTTCTAGCCTGAATGTTGGACGTAATGTGACAGACTGCCAGTAATGTGTTGCTGTGATGTCAAAACACTTGGATGTTCGGTTGCCTCCGATTGGTCACTCTCATCTCTCTCATCTACATGCTCTTGCTCTTGCCATTCAAAAATTGCAGTTTTAATGTAAAAACAACCTTTCAGCCAAAATGCAGCAGCACGAATCGTAATGAAAACAAAAAGTGAGCTCATATAATCCCAAAAGAGCTGCACTGGCTGCCTCAGGCTTTTAGGACAGATTTCAATGTTTCTTTATTTGTTTTTGAAATGATCTTAAAGCTCCTGCGTTACTTTACTGAACGTTCCAAACTGTGGCGAGACACCTTCAGTAAACACCCTCTCAAATCCACTTTTTAACAGGCAGTTAAGATTGCTGCACACTTTTAAGAAACATCTACAAGCATATCTGTTTAATACATTTTAATAAAAAAAATTCTACCTTTCTTCATGTCATCTATATTGTTTATTTTATTGAATACCCTTTCATTTATTTCATTTTAATTTCTTTTATTGCTGTTATCAAACTTTATCACTTGTCTATGAAGCTGCGACCTGAAAAACGCTCTATAAATAAAGCTTGTTATTATTAGTTATATTAGCCTCATAGGTCCAGTAGACACCAGACATATTGGCCAACTGACTATGTTTAGGGTAATGAGAAAACTACAGAAATTAGACTATTCTGCAAAACGGTCCTTTAAGCCAAGAGTGAAGCCTATTGAACAAGAGAGCCAAGATCAGAAGTGGATTATGAAATGGGTTGATTGTGCCGGCGTCCACACATCAATACAGAGATATCAGAGCCAAACCTGTCCTCTATGAACACCCCACTGAAGACAATGAGCGCATGGTGAACCATCTCTACAATAAAGACCCTGTTGTATGGATAGTTTAACTAGACCCATCAGGACTAGATGCACTCCTGTCACGGGGTTTTTTTTGTTTTTTTTTGGAAATGCAGGATAAGTTCACACTTCGTCTAACAAAGACTGTTAACTCCTTAAATGACCAGGTCCCAAAGTTTTATTACACACTTCTATAATCCGAGAATAGTAGAGTTTGTAATAAGTCTGGGATTTTAAAGGGGTTAAATGAAAGAATTGTAAATAATCTGAATTATTTGATTACATATGATGAATATAGCTTCATATATCTATTGATTACATGTGCAATAAAAGCAAATTTTCATTAGTGGTGTATTTTTATCAAAAAGATAATCACTGAACAGGCATCATTTCCTTTGAAAGGACAGGCCTACAGGCCCTCCGCTAAATTCCATGTTTTGTTGATTTTCCACGTGAAAATAAGTTACACATCCTCTAACACCCGGCACTCCAGGGAGGTGGAGGATAAGATGGTGCTACTCACTGCTCCAGGTTGAGCTTGTTGAAGATCTCCACAGTGCTCTCCAGAACCTTATCCACATAGTCCACACGCTCAGGGTAACACTTCATGGCCAGGTTAATGAGAGACACCTGCAATGAGACTACGTCCTCCGAAGGCATGTCCTGACGGGACTGCAGGAGCAAACAAGAACAGAATGCATTATAACTGAGTGATACGGTGAAAATATTGTAATATTTGAATAATATATTTTAATACAAACATTATTATTAACATTCCAAGTTAAAACACACAAAATGCACCAGAAGTAGAACAAAGTAGAAGTATTAAAAAAACATGAGCACAAAGTTAAAGGAACAACTGGTGAAAATGTAGCTGCATAATTAGGAATGGGCTGTCATCCAATCAGCTACTTGGTACATTTTCTACAATTGCTGTATAACGGCTGCTGTTGGTTATAGACTCTCTAGAATTGGATCTAAACTGGTTTTATGAAACATGCAGCTGTTCTATGTTCTATTACTTACAGATGTACTGACATCCACAGCATAATTAGAAAAATCCAAAAATTTAGCAAAGTACTCCGCAAAAATTAACATTCCTCCTGTTGTGATTGTTGTAAGCATAATTTAAGATTATTTATCTTATTTCTAGACATTATTTACTTGATTTAGGTCATTTTTAATATCACTATATTGGCAGATAATTGTGCTTGTTGTAAGAAACGTGCTCAAAAACAGCAAAACACCTGCCAGTATAGTGAGATCTTAATAAAATTATCTAAAACAAGTAAAAAATGTATAAAAAATAAACTAGATAATCTTATTATAAGTGCACAATCATCTCAAAATGGATAATATTAGATATTTCGACTAGATGTAAGATCATTTCACTTGACAAGACCATTTTTTGCAGTGTAACAATAACATACACATCGTAATTTCACATCTTTTCTGAACAAGATTAAAAGATGTTCAGAGAACCAAGAAAGATAACGAAAGAGAAGAAATTCTCAACAGATGCAGGACTGCACAATTTCAAAAGCACAAAGTTTCTCAAATTAAAACTCAAAATCCCACAGTTCCTGAAAGTGAACTGCGAGTGAACACCCTCCAGCTTATGGTGAAATAGCCAAACCATGCTGTCTTTAAACGTCCTACTTCCCTAGTTCCCCATGCAGAGGCTGAGAGGTAAGAGCTTTAAACGCACCTGAATAACCGTAGCAACCTGCTGTGAGAAAATGTCAAATAGTTTGATTTCAGCAGGGATTCCAGGCCCATCTTCTCTGTGGGCAAACAAGGCCAACCTAGAAAACCCAGAGAGAAACGATAAGTCTTCCTTAGATAAAACACAATAAAAGCCTGTCTGAAACAGCCAGGAAGTGTGTTTATGTGCACTGCAGGCTTTATCAGTGACACTTCATACATTTCACAGAAAAGCAAAAACAAATTTCAGACACGCTTTTGGCCAGTTTGTTTATCGACATTCATCCTCAACACTGAAACTGTATAAATGCTGTTGGCATTTGACAGATTAAATCAAAGGGCTTTGATTTAATTTATAGTCATGCAAAAGTTTGAACACCTCTGCTCAAATTACGTGTTGTTGATTTTCAAAGTGAAAATAATCTAACGCATCCTCTACAGGAACAAAATACGACATTTTTATGCAAATTCTAGACAATTTGAAGTTGAGTTTAACATATTGTTAAAATACAAAACTATAAAATAAAATATTAAAAATGCTGAATTTTTGCACAGGACACATTACATGTTTTATTTTTTCTAATATGTTAAATTTAGTAAATAAACAATGACTGTGCATTAGCTCTCTGTAAAGCAGTGGTCACCAACTCCGGTCCTGGAGATCCACCTTCCTGCAAAGTCTAGTTCCAACCACAATCGGCCACAGCCGTTCCAGCTAATTAACTTGAGAAGTCCCTGATTGGCTGGATAAGATATAAGTGTTAGGTAAAGGGGTGCAGCGTGTTAATATAAATGCTGAAACGACAGCAGGAAAGTAGATGTCCAGGAGGACGGTTGGTGACCACTGCTGTTGAGGATGTGTTAACTAATATTTACCTGGAAAAATCAACAAAACAGAATTTAACTAGGGACACCAAACATTTGCACATGACTTTATATCACTATTTTTGACTAAAATGTCATTTTTGCCCCTCTGTTTCCAAGCCCTCGTTTTAATCTTATTTTATTGCTTTCTATAGTCATCACAGTATCAGTAACCGAATTATTTTCATATTGTAGCAGCTCTACTGTGCAGCTTATTAATTTATTACTTTCTCCATGAAGTTCCACCAAGTAATGAGTTGTGAACGATAGACAGTGAACGACTTCCCATCAAACCACTTTGAATGCTTGAATTTGAATGCAGTGAATTTTTCCAAAATTTTGAAGAAACTGGTGGAATTCCAATGCAAAGCGGCTGAACACGACTATAAAAGTAATAGTATGAATGAGCATTCATAACAAAAATATACTTCATGTTCGATGCACTTCGATTTAATTGACATTGTAAAATTTATCATTTGCATGATTATGCATATTTTAACTTCTACAGGTCTCTCAGTGTTTGCTTCCCTTAGAGTTTTAAAGGCTTGTTTATCTTTATCTATAATATTCTGGAATCTCTGAAACGTTCTACACGGCTTGTTTTTGTCCATTTTGGTCCACTGTTAATAACTAATTACTCAATTAACCGTCATTAATAGTAATTAGTAAATTACTCTGATGCTATAATAAGAGCGACTGGAGAAGGTGTGCGTGTTTGTGAAGGGCACCTGTCAATCAGGGCGATGATGATGTTCTTCACGTTGACGTTCTGGTGCAGCTCGGCACAGGCGCGCAGGAATGGGTTCAGCGTCTGAAGGTGAAACTCATCTGGGAAGACCTACAGAGAAAATGAGCACAACTACACTGCAGCGCAATCACTTCCTCGTGTCCTTTTCCTACAGGCACTTAGGAACAACACAAAAGCCCCTTTTCCTATTTATGCCTCGGAATCTGAAAAGACCGGCACGAGCGCACAACGGCAGGCAAGAGCCTACAGCAATTACAGATGAACAGTGAGGGAAATTAAAGATGGCAGTGAAAGGAGACGGTAGAAAAGCCTGCAGCATTTTACCTGTATGATGCACTCCATGAGGTACTCCTGCGCCAGGGAATCTCTGCAGTTCACCACCTGCTCCAAAACTCCAGGCAGTACAATCTGAGGAGAACCAGTTTATGTTGTCAATCATCTCATTTGTTTAAAACAAGCAACAAATCATTCCAGTTGTATCTGAATTAAAGGGAAATTCCACCAACTTCTAAAAATTGCATAAATAAATGATTTCGATGTAAACAGAGTCACTCAGAGTGGTTTGGTGTGAAACGCTCTTTTCTAGAGAAACTCAGTCACATCTGTTCACAGCAGAGGTGATGGGAACCAGACATCTGAGTTGATAAATCGTCTCTAAAAGCTCCCTCACAGAAAGTTACTACATGAAATGGTTACAAACACGCTGCCTGATGACTGGGACAGTGAGTGCATTTATATGGACTTAATAATCCGAAAACTGCAGAAAATCAGATTTTGTCAGTAATCTGATCAACATGGTTACATGCACTTGAGTAATCAGATAATGGGGAAACTCCAGGTCTACATGACTCAGACAGTAATCAGATTTCTGCTTTTCAACCAGCCAATAAACTCACAGAAGACGACGCGACATAAACATAACGTAAAACTCAAACTTCATGCTGTGGCTTTTTTATACGTCGCGCCGCTTTACCTGAAAATATGAACAAACATCATCTAGAAGATGAAGAATATTTAAATCCTTCTATTGTATTTGGTTTCAGCGTCGTTCCAAAAGTGTTTTGCTGCGTCTCGTGGTGACGCTACTCGCTTATTTCCAGTACCGCCATCTGTTTTCACACATGCTCAGACTGAGAAATCCGAAAGAAATCAGAGTAAGAGTTTACAGCACTGAGAAATGTGATTACTGAGATAAAGTCCAGCCTCTTTATCAGATTTCTCTATGGATGGTGTTTATACGACCATTTGAATAATCAGATAACTGCAGAAATCCAATTATGATCAGATTATTGAGTGCATGTAAACACACTCATTGTTTTACAATAGTTTTGCAACAAGATTTTGGCCTAAAGTGTCTTTTCAGTAACTATTTCCCTCTGGTTCTGTTTTGTTCTCAGCTGAAATTCATGCATGCAAGAAAAAAAACCTCCAAAACATGACCGGTTTTGTATTATTAGCCTTTTAACAGCAGTAGTTTACCCTTTCATTTACATCCATTTAGCTGACTCACTCTGAGAAATGACAGTGTGTAAGGATTTTAAAGGAGATCTATTATCTTCATAATGCCACAGAGTATTAGTTTGAACCTGGATTACACAAAGAACTGCAGTGGCTTCATGAAGAGAGACTGAACTGGTGTAAGACTCACTCAAAACATTTTTTTAAGATTTACCACTATTTCACCACTGTCAGCACTACATTTAATCAGAGGATATGTTCACTGGTGGTTTTGGATAGTAAATAAAATGTCTATATCTTTGTTGTAGTCATGGCGACCCCTGGTTCCTATCACCACCACTGTAAAGACATCTGAGCTGGTAAGCTTCTCTACAACTATCCATTTCACATCAGACCACTCTGAATGACTCTATATCTCGGCAACTGAACTATGCAGAAATTTTGAAAAATTGGTGGAATTCCCCTCTAAAGCAGCTTTACACAAGACTAAGAGTAATGGTACTTCTGCTACAATGAGATGTCACTGCTGTTGCATGCACAGTCTCACCTTCTTATGCACATGCATCACCATTCCACCCTCATACCTGTGCAGCTGCAGGATTCATAGCGAAAATATACCTAATTTTTAACGCGTTTTCATTAATTTCGCATAACAGCTAAATGGGTCAAGACTTCTAAATGAATTTGAATTAATTTAGGCAGAGAAGTCCAAGTTAATTAGCTATTGCCAATCATGTACTGTTTTCAAAATGTTCATGTAGGCTACACTTACAGTAATTATTAAAGATATTACAATTAAATTCTCACATAAGGACTCATTAAAAGGGTCATTTCAAATCAGTTTTTTAAACTTTCTGCATAATTTAAAGGTCAAGATGTGCTCATCATTCAGAGTGGTTTCATGTGAAACGCTCCACTCTAGAGAAACTTTCCAACTTAGCACTGTTCACAGCGGTGGTCATCGGAACCAGACGTCTGAAAAGCCTGAAGTCCGAGACATTTTTTAAGTTTTATGATAGTTATTAGATATATTTTGGCCTAAAATGTATTTTAAGGCAAAACAGTCCCCAAAGAAAACCTCTTTTGTCAGTTTTATTGCTTTTTTACTATAAGCATCACATATAAAAACTCAGAAGACACCCATAAAACGAATCATCAGACCATCAGACTCTGTTTACATCTCAGAGATTGAATTGTGCAGCAGTTTTGAAAAACCTCTACAAACTGCAGCAGAGAACAGGCTGAGGACACTGCGTGTGTGGAATAAAACTCACTAATCAGTGCTGCCCTGCGGTCCTGCCTGAGGGCTTGTTCAGCTCCTGAACAGTTGCACTGGCAAGATCACAGTGACTTTCACCTTTAGCTATTTGTTTAATACTATTATTGAGCAGCTCACAGAAAGGTCTCCGGGAACGGTTCAGTAAAGGTCAGAAACCCCCGCAAGAGCACACTGGAGTCCCCTGGAGTCCAAAGCAAAATGGGCTGAATGACAATAAACCGCTGTTCAGTCAACAAGAGCATTTTTAGCCTCACAGGGTTATTAGCATCTGTAATTCATGCATCCTAATATAAAAACCTCAATCAAGACGTAAAAGCGTCTCTAGCAGGACCATCAAAGGACGCTAAGGGCTCTCGTGTGGGCTCTTTCTCCTTTGAGAGTTCTCTGATGTACAGTGGAGGACAATGCAAAGAGCGCAGCTGAAGAGGCTTCCATAAGAGCAGACACCGCCTTCCACTGCAATCACACCTACAGCCAGTAAAACACGCGTGTTTGGAATATTACGGCTCTGCTGGGTTTAACAATAAGAATAATTCCTACTTCTGCCAAGCATTCAATGCTTTTTAATCTGTTTTTTTAAGACCTCAACAAAGGAAACACTACATTTCCACTGCACAACGCACAATGAATATGGAATATATTAAAGGGTCCATATCATGAAAAAACAAATTTTCCTCTTTTTTTAATAAAATAATTTGATGTAGTATGTAAATAATGTTAAAGCTTCAAAATGTAGCCCAATCCATGAAAACTACATCTTTAAACTGAATTCAAAATGGGCTGTTTTTGTAGTTTAGTGTTTGTGATGTCACAACACATTTACGTACATCTGCCAATTCAGCCTACAGCAGTTTAGTCCCACCCATTCACACTGAAGTGTTTTAGGTCTTACTGCTTTTTGAATGAGGTACAATACAGGACAGCCAGTGAGAACAGAGCTCATTTACATATATCATTAAACAATTTATGTCTTAAAGACACAGTAACAAAAACAGCCTGTCTAATTCAAGGAACAAAGGCTCAGTTCCCGTTTCTTCTTTTTACCCCTTCCTCTTGTTTTCGAGTGTTGCCCCTTGGAACTGAGTCTCAGGGTAGTGGTTGAAATCTCAAATAAAAAAGAGCTTTACTTCATTAACAGCTACTAGCACTGCTCTGTAGGCGACCCTGCCAGTCTGCAGTGACAGCAGAGGAGGGTAAAGTTCATCTCCTCACTGCTGGGCTTTAGTTACATTTAGAGAATCATATGACTTCAAAGAGGGGGGCAGTTATTTATTATCACCCACCACTAATTCTTCAGTGATATGAAGCTGAAGTCAGATATTCACCAGATTCTTGTCTGAATTTTCCGGTTCCACCTTAAATGGTGCAGCAGTTCTGACGTCTGAGGTGCCAGATTATTACTGCTGCACCATTTAAGGTGGAACGGGAAATTTGGCTACTAAGACTTTTTAGCACTACTAGCGACTTTTTCTGCTTGTTATGAAGAAAAGGACCAAAATACACTGAAACGACATTAAACTAAGATAAAACAATCGTTATTGTAATTTTTCTTGTTCAGCCATCTTGCTGGTTTTTCTTTTTTCCTCACAACTCTCTGTTTGGAGTCTCTGAAAATCCTCTGGGGGGGTCATGTAGCCCCAAAACTTCACTTTGTGTTTTCTGTGGATTTATTTAATAATTCGTTTACTATTCAGATATGATGGGTCTACTGCTATATTATGAAGATGCAGTTGAATCGTCACCTTAAGATCCATACATCAGCGCATCCCTGCATCCTAAAGTGAAACCCACCTGTTTGTACTTCTCCACGTTAACGCCCTCCAGCTGGCTGAGGCGAACCAGGTTCGTCCCCACGAGAATACGCAGCTCCTGCCTCTCCTTCTCCCTCTTCTCCCTGTCCCGGCTGTGGCCTTGGTGCTGCATCCGCACCCACAGCTTATTCATCTCAGCAAAGTTCAGCAGGACAAAGTCGATCGAGTCATTGATGTCTCCAGTCATCTCCCCCCTTGAAGAGATTTATAAGCAAATATTCAGCTACACTCTTAAAAACAAGACTGCAAGAAGCAAAGTTACTGACCAGGGGCCTCTGACTGCTGGGGGCCTGTGAGAGTTATTACGTAATTGCTTAATCGCAATTATTTGAGATGATCGCAGTTATTTAATCTGACTGTAATCATTTTCCACAGCCATTAGATTTCACTGTCATACTACACTGCAACCAGCAAAATGTGAATTGGGTCTTTTGAGTTGAGCCAAATAAAAGTAAATAATTTTTATTTTTTTTTAAAGTAGTAAATGGGTTCATAAGGACTTCTAACCTGGGGCTCTAACATGTTAAGAGGGCAATGTTGAGTACTGTTTGGTTATGTAGCTATGCAGCTAATTCTAACGTTTTTAGCATTATACAGGGTGATTAAAAGACAATTTGATTTCACAGGGCCATATTTTGACACCGGGGAGGCGCCAAGGAACCAATCACAATCCAATTGAAAGAGGGGGTCATAGAGTTTGAAATAGAATGTCAGTGAAAGAAACGCTCGGCCTGCGCACTGCAAACGCTCGGTCCTTCTGTACAAACACTCCGTACTGAAGGGGGCTATAGAGTACAAATCAGAGAGGATCTACTGTTATTCAAGCAGCCTCAGCAGCTAAACGTGGACAGTAGAGGCGAGTGAGCAGCTTTACCTTCTGCTGGAATGGAAATGCGATAATTAATCATATTTTTATGCCGTCTTTCGTGAGGCTCCGCTGCTCGTCTGCTGTGGCAGTTGAGAAACACGCTGGCGGTACAAAACCGCTTGGTCAGGCTTGGCTGTTGTTTTAGCGCCCCCTTGCTCTAACACTGAGAATGCAGCTCGCATTTGCGTCTCATTACGAAATGCGTCGTGACACATTTTTGAGCGAAACTACGCGGTAAACCCCATCTGCGTAGCTCGAAGCGTCTGCGTTCGCGTCCTTGCGTGAAGTACATTTCGGGCCTAAAACACAAGCTAGTCCGCAAAGAATGACTGAAGCAGAAGAAATGCAATGTTTTGGAAAGGCTGAGTGAAAATCCAGACCTTAATCCAATAGAAATGCTGTGGAAGGACCTAAGGCTCGGTGTTCCTGCAAGACTACCAACATAACCGTGGAAATGGACCAAGATTCCTCCAAGTCAATCTGCATTTGGTTGAAGATCAAGAGGGTCAGTTACTGAAATTTAATGTGTTTTCAATTCAAATACATTTTTAAACAAATTAATAAATTATATAACTGTTTGTGTAATTTGTGTTATTGGGTTCTCTTCCTCTACTGTCATGACTTAAATGAGGACTGGGTGTATTTAAGGTCAGATTTATATAGAAATTCATAACGTTAAAGCGTTCACAAACTTTCAAACAGCACTGTAAATGTACTCAGTACTACAGAATGGACGCCTCACTCTCCTTTGAATATCCTCACTTTTTTTTTAACACAAATACATACTTGCTAATCAAACAAAGAAGCTCCTGGTGTTCTCTGAGCAATGGACTGACCACCCCAGAGTCCAGTGCTCAACATCACTGAATGTGTTTGGGATTGCTTTGACCATCAGAAGCTCAAATTTAAATAGGATAAATATAACATTTTTCTTCAAAGTTAACACATTGGAAACTAATAAAATGTGCTGTAAGTGGAGCTGGGCGATATGGCCAAAAACGTTATCATGATAAACAAAATTCATATCGTTCGATATCGATACATATCGCGATAAATGTCAAATCATTAATTCTTTCAAGTTTGAAGGCTGATTTTTGCTCATGGGTGGTTAATTGCTGTTTTAAACTATCCTTTATGGTCAGATCATTATAAACACTCACCAAACAGTGGAACATTTCACAAATCTGCTATGGGTGAAAGTTTCTGGTTGGCTGTTTCTATCAGCTGGAAAAGCACGGCCGCAGTTTTTGTAAGAGTCATAATTTAAGAAAGAACAGATTATTTTAGCTGTCTGGTGACGAACGCTCGGCTATCCCATTACAAATACTAGACAAGTGGCCAACAACAGAGCTAAACTGTTGAGTTTCTCAACAACGTCAACATAGTATGAACAGCAAACGTTAGCTGGCTCAGTACGTCAGTGATGGACCACACCGCCTTACTGCTGTCACTCCTACCACATCAGAGCATATCACAGTATTCAGACTCCAGCTAGCGACGACTGGATTTCTCTATTCTGTCATAGTAGTTTGAGGGGTGAACCGCAATATATCAACACCAGACAAACAGAGTCCTCCTTTTAGGTACGTTTAAACTGAAAGTGGTGCTTTTGTGTCTTGTCTGATCTACAGGATTATCAGTTTTCTGTGCTGTGTGAGTGACAGAGTGCTGCTTCAAGTTAGCCATCTGCTAAAACAGCTAGCCTGGAAAGATAGCGCTCTCCCGCTCTCCAATGCCTCACAGCTTCCTCAGTTTACTTTCGTGTAAATCAGGGCTGTAATTTACATGAACCACTTCTGTCTTTAACTTTCGTTGCTTGGGAATGCACTAATACTTAAATATGACTGAGCGCTGTAACAGCGCTGTAGTTGAGACGAGCAGACGTGATTTAACGCTGCTAAAGCTGGTTAGGATGTTAGGAAAGAGGTGAGTTCGCTGTAGGATGGTATAGTTACACCACTGACCTCGTCACTCACGCTCGGTCACAGGAGAGCAGATCGCCAGTCGCTCCACTCAAACAGGGACTGTATAACTCCGCGTTTCAGCTGTTGCTAAAGACTAATTTTACTCCTCGCCCCTCCCTCTCTAATCATGTCGAAAAACTCGAAAGTGCGCCCTCTCCTGGCGACAGCAGAGTAGTGTTGTTTTCCTTGCAGTAGAAAACGCCACCAGGGCTTTCGCTAGAACGTGGAAGTGTGAGAATGGTGTATTATATTGAAAATTATCGAACGTTTCTTATCGCTCTATTGAAGAAAGTTATATCGCGATAATTATCGTTATCGGTTTATCATCCAGCCCTAGTTGTAAGTTATTCACAGCCCAAAGTTTATGTTTTTGTTTTCCTTTACTTTTGCATTAAAATGTGCAGAGGTTTGTCTCTGTAGAGGTTTGTAGATGTTTTAACCTTTTATTTAGAAAATCAACAAAACATGTCATTTGACCAAGAGGCCCCAAACTTTTGCATATGACTGTACGTACACACCGGAAATCTATACGGATGCTATTTTCCCTCAGTAACTCAGATTATGTTGCAGACACACAGTATAAGCGACATTCGCTGTTGTTTGTTTGTTTGTTTTCCTTAACTGTGAGTAATGGCGTTGGTGAAAATGATCAAATACATACCGGTTTACAGAACTGGCCGTCAAAGTTTGCAACAGCTGGTCGTTTCAGGAAATAAAGTTTCCCATATTTAGCTCAGTTCCTACATGCAACAGATTTTCACTCATTTTCTTAAAGGAACAAACAAAATCTATCTTTGCTGCAGTGCTGACTGTTTTCTCTCTCCTTCCAGATCTTGATGACAGTTTTCCATCTGCTGAGCTTAAATTGCTTCACAACATCAACATCTGCTCCCTTAACTCTAGTGTACTGTTGTCTGATGACTGCATGTATATGGTTTCTCAGGAAGGTGCATTCAGTTAGTAATCTCAGCACATACACGGCTCTCTCAAAGAAATTCTGCTCTAACTGTAGAGTGTAAGTGTTCTCTCCATCATCACGGACATCAGTTACCAGGACGTATGAGAGAAGGCTTGTATGTACAGTATTTCTCAGGCCGCTCTATCTAGAGGACGTTTCATTCAAAAGTCATTCAGAAGAGGCTGCAGAAGCTACGAACCTCTCTGAGGTTTTGTCTGTTCTCAGAAGATCACAAATAACACTCCATTAAAAACTGTATTAAAATCAGGATCTCGACTCATTGAAACACACTCCATAACGCCCCAAGAGTAGAAGGTGGGCACGTCACCACCACAACATGACTCTGCTTCTGTGCCGCATGGATTTTGGTATAAAACAAACTTGTGTTGGTCTCATTAGTGCTGTTGGTATTTGTTCAATGACACAAAGTGTGCAGAGGACCCACTTAAGTTTATGCAAGTTTGCCTAATGTCGTTTCTTTATTAATGTAAACAGACTTCATTTGTAGATCAGAGCACAAGGGGCACTGCAGTGATGTTCGGGTTTGGAGGTGGGGCTGAGAGGGAAGCCGGGTGGGCTGGGCTGCTGTGTTTTAGAGCTAGCGTACGTTAGCGACCAGAAAATATGGAGAGGGACAGAATCAAACGGGACTTTTGTAGCTGAGAGTCTTACGAGGCTGATGATTTTTCTCCACTACCGTCTCCATCTTCAACAAGGGAAGGTGTTTCTGATCAGGCACTGCGTCTTGAGCCTCAAGCCCCCAAAGAGTTAACGTAGTGCCAGAAAATGATTGACAGCGAGCGGCAGAGGCGCTGAACGGTAGAACATTCCCTAAACCTGTGACAGCTCGCTTCTAATTATCTGTTCAGCAGGTCCGTATTCAATATAACCCGAGTCCTGATTTCTTAGATGCCCTGAATTCTGAATGAATAAAGTGGATTTCTTTGAACTCTGTCTGGGTTTCATTCAGTTTGACATCGAGCCATGAAAAACATACTTCTATTAGGCCATTAGGTACCATTTCCTTCTATACAGGCGCTCTTGAGAGCACTGTACACATCTCACTTGTTAAGAACATGTGCAGTAGGCTGGAGGCTGAGGTCTGTTAAAAGTTAATGCAGAAAAAAAGCTAACCCAGCCTTTGTAGCCTAAGCTAGTTAACTTACACTAGCCGTTCTCTAGCATTACCAGCATCACAACCAAGCTTTTAGCATGCTGCCTGTCTGACACAGAAGTATAACAGGGAGATCGTACCAGTGTGACAGGTTGGGGTCGTTCACTGCCTCACCGGTCATCCAGGGTTTGCTGCAGTGGCCCTAAATCCTTACGTTCTACTAGCTGTTCATGGCACTGATCAGCAGCTGTTTGGAGATGTGCTAAAAAACACAATCTCTACAGTAACTAAGAATTATCAATAATAACTAACTAGAACACCGAATAACGCGCTAAATGCGATGAGACGATATGTATGGAAAACATCCAGAACGGCGCCAATGTTCTCTCTCGTTCTAGACTCGCATGGTTTCGTATTTATGAGTGGCACAAGCAGAGCCGTCTCTCTACACGGCTCTGGGCACAAGTAGGGCGTCATCAGGGGCAGTAACATTGGTTGACAGATTTGCATACTGTGACATATCATCGTACTTCGGTACGAAGACACGTCATCCTCGCCTATAGCAGAGTTGAACCAGAGGGGGCGCTGCAGAGGCGGAACCGACCATGATGAAAATGATATTTTGATAGTTTGAAAGATTTCTATCAAGATGTCTTATTATTACTACAGAGCAGAACACTTAATGAAAAAAGTTCTTAAAGTTTAGTGACTCTTTAAACACAAAAACCACAACACGCAGCTTGCACTGTGAAGATCTCTACAAGCATCATGACGTAATATTTGTGCCATACTGTCCACCGTTAGGCACAAAGTGTAGCTGTTCTTACTCTGCTTGTTCCCCGTCATCAGGCAGGATGTTCCGGGTGCACTGCAGCAGATAGTTCCTGAGGAACAAGCCTCGGAGTGGGTGCTGCACCCCACGACACATCTCCACGAGGTCCTTCAGGATGTCCTTCCGTGATTGAGGGAAAGAGCGCACATAGACAACTCCCACCGTTATCAACAAGTACCTGAGAGAGAGCGGGAAGAGGGTGAGACAAAGAGGGTATTAATATGGGAAGCACAATTCATTAAATGCCAGCAAGGCAGGTGGACAGAGACTGCAGGTAAATAAAGCGTTTAGGTCATAAGGGACAGAGCGGCACAATGCAAACAACTAAGACATTTATTTTTTTTGGGGCAGTGATAGCTGGGCTTTTAGTCCATGTAGACTAGATGAGTTTTTGATGAGCCAGTCTCTAAATATGCTCTTTTCCTTCTCAATTTAAAATAACCCATTAATTCCACCAATCTGTCTGAGCAGATGTTCCAAACATCTCCAGCTACAAGCACTGACTTATTAAAGACAAGTGGACCAGAAAAACACATACATATCCCCACTGTCAATTAAGAGCTACCTGTCTCTTGTTCTTTCGCTCTAACAAACAAGGACAGCTAACGGCAAAGGAAAAACAATCAGCATTATGGATGAGTCCACGTGGCAGAGACGTTTTATCTTTATTCAACAAAACAACTCTTCAGACATACTGAATCAATTGCCAATCAGCGGTGCTTCTGTTTCAGGTCACAAACCTCTGTCCTTCTCTGCTCTCTGTAGTAGGGCTGAACGATATATCTAATATGATTCAGTGAAAAATGGGAAAATGTAATTATATCAAATGTCTGGTATTGGAATTACAACCAACATGAAAAGTATTAGTGCCTATTATTATCTCACATTCATAACGACACATTTACTGCAGAAACAAGTGCTCGAGATTTCCATTCATTTCAGCTCACTCAAACCAGCAGGTTAGTGGATAACACCACTATCCCACTTACGGAAGACCAGGGAGTGATTCCCATACAGGCAGGAATGACACAATGAGAGTCCCAGAACAAGATTCCTAATGTTACACTTACCTACCACCATGAGTGACTCTGTGAATATGATGCATTTGCATCTAACAATGCAGATTTTTACAGCTCTGTCTGATATAATTAATGTCCACATAAAACTAATCAATGATCCATCATTCAACTGCCTTATAGGATCTCATGGCATACTTACATATAGATTAGTGATTTTGTGTAAAGTTGTTTTAAAATAAAAATACTAATCAGACCTGTCACATGCATTTTTAGCTGATTAATTCCCATATAAATAAATAAAAGCTTGTCTTTCTTGTTCACTGAATGCAAAAGCCTAAAGCAGCTAAATTGGCTCATCAGCTGTTTAGCTTCCTATCTGTTGATAGATATTAGCTTCCAGACAACAGACACAGCTAAAGCTCAAATAAACAAACATAACCCATCATGGGTCATGCCATGATGTAATGATGGTGTCAGGCCTAATAATAATAACAAATCATCTGTTATCAATACTGGTATCAACCACAACAAGGTTAATTACTGATTATTGGCCCATAAACTCTGCAGCAAAGCTGAAGGATATCTGGAGTACTCACAGTCTAGGGATGATGTTCCCAGCATATTGAACAAGCTCATACAAGTCGGCCACCTTGCGCCCTTTGGCAAACTCGTCGGTCAGGTAGACCTCCAGGTAGTGCAGCTCATCCGAAATGGCCATGTCTAAAATGGGAATTAATGCACATAAAACTCAGACACAGGGAAATAATCACACAGAGAAACAGCCCTTTAATGCATAGACAATCCTGTCAATATCCTGTTTGTTAGTTATGGCACTGGGAATATAACATGGTAAATAACATTTTATGATGACCTACCAGAAAAACCAAAGCCACTCCCAGCCTGGTAAAGACTTCTTTACGTTACCCCAGGAACCACAACACTAACGTTTCTTACACACTTTAGAAGTCAACAGTCACTCAAACCTTTTCTGTAAATACATCCCCAAAACTAAATCCCCTAAATAAAGGAGTTTGAAGTAATATGTAAACATTGTTAAAGTTTCAAAACGTAAGATTCACACAGTTCCCAGTTCATACAGAAACCAGTTTTGAACTCATTGTTTGTGATGTCACAACAACTCATTGATATACATGAGCTGTGTCCCAATCCAGGGGCTGCATTTGAAGGCCGAGTGCATCACAGTGGTGCGACTAGGCTGCCCCATTTCGAAGCTCCTTCATATGCAGCCGGGAAATCTTTTCCATGGCAACAAAGGAACCAATGGTGGACCCTTCACCAACCTACATATCCCGAGGTTCACCGTGTGCCGGCGAGGATTCGAGAACATGGCGGCGTCAGCAGAGGAGAGAACGGCGGCTGAGGAGACACTTTAAATGTAAGTATTGGGTTTAAACGAGTCGAATAGCGAACGATACAGATGTTAAAAAAGCTGATGTGGTCTGAAGAGAAACTTACACCAACGTTTCATTTCGTGTTAGGGAGCAAAGAGCCGACAGAGAGCAGCATCTCCAGCTCTAATACGTTAAAAAAATAAAAAACAAGCTAAAGTGTGTGGCTCTGTCTTTAAAGAACTTTAAAAGAACCTGACAGGAGCTGCGTTTCGTGACGCAGCCGTAAAGGCAGGAACAGGAACAGCTGCAACGCAAACAGGAAATCCAGCGTAGGGCAGACTGTCTCATTACGGTTCAGCCTTCGCGAGCCTTTGAAGGATGCAGCCCCTGAATTAGGATACACCTATATATTCACCTATCCAGCTTACAGGAGTTTAGCCCCACCCACTCATACTGAAGTCCTAAAGAGAGTATTCTTAATGAGACACAATACAGGGCAGCCAAGGAGCTCTGTTCCGATTGGCTGCTCCATATTGTACGGTCTTGAAGGCGGAGTAACAAAAACAGCCTTTTCAATTGTAAGGGATAATGAGAGGATGGAAAACAGTCAAAAAAAGATGAGTTACGACCATTTTTAGTACATATAATCGCACAAAAGGGAAAAATTAAAATACAAGAAAAATGTGAGATGTGGGCCATTTATATTACACACGAGCAATATGCATCAATATCGAACAATTCTACTGGAAATACAAGCAATGCTTAAACTCCTTACTGTGGCAGACAACTGATCCTTTTCATGTATATTTGTATATATTTGTACATAGCAGAGAGGATTTTTACTTGTATTTTTGTTTTTCCCTTACATAGGTCCCTCCTGTCTCTATATTTTGTGCATATTTTGTGTATATTGAATTTTTCAGTTTCAGTATTTTCTTTGTATTTTTATTTTTACTTTGTTTTCTTTCTGTAGAGTGATTATCTGAGCCTCACCACGAGCATTTCAATGCATGAATGTCGTGACATGTTGTGCAAATGACAAATAAACTTGAAACTTGAAAGTTGTTTGAAGTTAACCGCTAACATCATCATAACAGAAACTGCACATTTCAAGAAGTATGGTCAAATGTTGTCACTCAGAAGCACAGCCTGGCCTCATTTACGCCAAACTAGACAGAGACAGGAACATGAACTAAGGTGACAGTGCAGATGTTACACTGCAACTCTGGCATCGCAGTATGATAAGGTGGTGAACATTCAACAAGCTGAGGACTAAAGAGGGTTTAGATGTTTCTGTATTGGGTTAATAAGTAAAAAACACACATACAAAGTTCATAGTAGCTCTTAGGAGACAGCATAGAAGTCCTCAGCTCCCCCAACATATTCGAGGCATGTTTCAGTGCATCCATCAGTTTGTTCTTGTCCTGGAAGGAGGAAAAAAGACTTCATTAAGTCTCAAAAAGTCAAAGTCAAGCAGAGGAGTGAGGAACTTTCAGAAGTAATGGGTTATGTTTTCACACACTAACCCATGACTGATACTCATCAGCCGACCTGCTTAAAATTCTAAGTGCTTATCGCTAACGGAATACGAAGGTTACACAATCACAGCAATGCATTCTTTTTACATTCTATTCCATCTGAATTCCTTTCCACTTAAAGGTAATTAAGGTTCCTGAAGTATAAAATGAACTGATTTCCAACCCCATGAAAGCTCCCCGACTGGTGGCCAGTCTTAGCGTGTGACACATTCATCACCTGCTTTTGTGCTAATTGGGGAGTCGTAACTTTTGAAACTCCTTAAAATTCCCCTCGCTTATTGTATTGTCTTTCTTAATCCAGCCAAGTTCATAAGGTTCTGGTCATTTTTTTTGGCATTAGATTACAAAGTGCTGTCTTAGGGTTTCAGTCACGTGATTTTTCTGTTGTGGCCGCCATATTTGGGACCGAATTTCTGGCTTCGCTGCTCCACACGAACGTAACTAGAGGAGAAAGATGACTAAAATTACCCTCCTTACTTTGGAAGAGAAAAAAACCAACAGAGTCGATAAAATAGTCCTTATACAGTTTCCACCCTGAACTCCTGATCCCACTTAAACCGGCGGAAAGATACCAAATTTGTTTCCTGACATTTATATTTATCTCATACTCAGCCCCTCTCCCTATTCTGGAGAGTCTCTCAAAGCATTTAACAGCACAGAAGCCCACCGGCTCTTCACGTCAGGGTGGGTAAAGGATCCCATGGTGCTGCATAAAGAGGAGAAAGGCTCTGTCATCATAGGAGGGTAACGACATCAGCTAATTAACACAGATGTGAACAATGCTGGCCTTTAGATCACTTTCTCTAATGTTAACGGCCGAGACATAAATAGTCGACCCCCTAACGGAGCTGCAGACAGCCGGTCTAACTTTACTCTCTGTTTCTGGAGATTTAAATGAGGTTTGAATGGAGAAACATAAGCGTTAAATATCAGACTGAATGTCGTGGGGTCGGAAAACAACGTTGTGTTTCGACAGACGTGATTCTGTAAGTTTGCTAGTGCAGTTAGTTCAGACTTCAGCTCCAGTCCTGCAACCCCTGCACTGCATAACTGTAGTTTCCTGGTTAAAATACCTGATATTATTAGCTAATTAATCCCTTCTTGAGCTGAACGAGGTGTGAACAGCAGAGAGAAACACTAAACTATACAGTGCAACGGCTCCAAACCTGGAGTGAAAACACTGAATTAAAGATCTGTTTCTCTCGTCTTCTGTCGCATCATGCGGGAGAATCATTCACAAAGCACGTCGCGCAGCGCAGACACTCCCCAATTCGGTCCTCAAAATGGCAGCGACTTCACAGTGTGACGTCACGTGAAACACAAGAATAAATGAGCAGCCCTACAGTCTTATACTTGAAATTCAAGGGTTCAGATCCAGAGAAACCTTGTGTTTAATTAAAAAAGTAGTGCAGTATGTAAACACTGTTGAAGTTCACTCCCCAGCCCAGACATTAAACAGTCCATTTAGAGTCACAATAAAACAATGTAATTCCATCTATCCACCCTTTCAGACTGATGTTATAAGGAGTGTTTCAGCCCAGATTGCTTTTTGAATGAGGGGCAATACGTTCTTAAAGGCACAGTAACAAAAACAGCCTGTCTAACAAGTCAAAGTTAAAAATCATGGCTGTAAAAAACCATTCAAAGACCATCAGTGGACTCATTTGAAAAAATGCAAGAAAGATTAATTATATGGCCACTTTAAATATGGACATGTGGCTTTCTGACAAAACGAATCAGTAAAGTATTGATCATACTTCTAGCTGAAGGTGCAGCGCTGCATAGTACGCTAGCCGACATCACCACAGTAGGGAGGCAGACGCTGGACTTACCAGGCAGCGTTTCATCTGAAATGACTGGACTTTGACTGCCTGAATAGCCTCGTCCAACAGCTTCTCCTGCTCATCTTGGGGTGACTGCTGGGTGGTAGGCTAGGAAAGAGGTCAAAGGATCAGCATCAGTGAAAGTGGAAGCAAACACCTACACTATATGCTTAAAAGTTTCTTTGGAAATCAAGACTATTAACAGGTAGTTTGTTGCAGTGAACTGTTTTTTTTTCCTGAACTGGTATCCAGCGAGTATTCAGTGAGGCTATGGGATACAAAGCAGGCAAAAATCAAGGAAAGCTGGGAGGAAGGGTTTCATTCAACTATTCAGACACAGGCTAGATGTCGAACCTGTGAGGATTTGATTGCATTCAGCTGCAAGAGCGTTACTGATGGTAGATATTGGACGATTAGTACCGTATCATGAACACCACTCTTATGAGGGGCAGTCTGACAGTATTTTATTCTTATTGTGATCAAATGTCATAATACGTGTTTCTTAGCACACTACGCACAATATCAGTGCTTAAAGAACACTGACAAGTCTGGATGAACTGCATGTTTCATCATTTGCTCTGTTAACTCAGATTTAGTTCAGCACAGTATGTGAGACACTGAATTAAAATGATGGAGTGTGTTTTATGTGACACTACCGAGGCGTTTCCCAAATCTAACTTACCGAACTTCTGAAATAATAACCATTGTGACACATGCTGTGTATCATAAAAGTGCCTTCTAGTATTGTGATGTTATATTTTCTCCGTTCTGACCACCACTACTGCGGCTCATCTCAAAGGTACTGAATGGAGCTCCATCACTCCAGAGAACACAGTTCCACTGCTCCACATCCCAGTGCTGGGGGGCTTTAGACCCCCTAGTCCACATTTGATATTGGGCACGATGACCGGAGGCTCCAGAGCCTAATGAATTCACTAGGAACATCTGGACAATTTTGGACATCTATACAGTCTATGTACATATGATTAAACGGCCAAGAGCAACGTCAGCCACCAATCAACAGCTGGTCCAAATCAAGGATGTCAAGTTGTCAAGTAACTGTAAAACACAAACTACATAAACACTATAAGCAATATGGCAAAATGTCACATCACGACACCTCAAGATGTTTTTACGATACATAACATGTCTTAATATTTTTTCTGACATCTGATAAGTTAGAACAGACAAAGAAGCACCACATTTCCAAAAACTATTAATTGAATTATTTGTATTGAACATTTTACACACTGTGCTGCACTAATTCCTATTATACAGAACTAATTTTACTGTCTTTCTAATCAAACATGCACTTGGAAAGTGTTTTTACAGCACTGACGATATGAACCATATGCTCAGAAATGTTCATTGTAACATGTTGGGACGTAATTTATCACAATATCGATAAACATTGTTATATGGCCTAACTCTGATCTGGATCTAGACCAATTAAATAAGTTAATCAATGGAGTTGATCAGTTAAATGAAAACGGTTTTATCGAGTGTGGAGTGGGGGCATTGCACAAACACGTCCCATTTCCTCTACAAATAACCAACCCAATTCCTGACCACCACCACCACCAACCCACAAAACACCTTCCAGAAATCCATATGACCGAACCTGCAGTGCAAACAGTCAGGAAGGCGTTTACCTCTCTACACCTATGTACTCATATATATCGTTAAGAGCTCAGTTTATTTACACCAGTGACAGCTAACCAGCGAGACACCGTCATCTTAGCGCCAGACTGCGGGGTCTGCAGGTCTGTTTCAGCGCGAAACTCATGAAATCAGCGGAGCTGCGCGGAATCTTTTCATTAATTTCAGCGCAATTTAGGTTAAATAAGGACTGAAATTAAGGGCGAGGCTGAAATTAGCTTCCTATTCGCCAGCGTCTTGTTCGAATTTCCCGTTCCACCTTAAATAGTGCAGCAGCTCCATTCTGGCGCCTCGCATCGGGATGGAACTCCTCCGCCATTTAAGGTGGAACGGGAAATTAGACCGAGAAGCTGAGCTCAGCTTCGTGGGCGAACGCTAGTTATCCTTAGCCGGCTGGCCCGAATCCGAGGGCGAGACAAGCGAAGAGCGGCCACTGCGAATAAGTAAATAAGCACAGAACCCGTCTTCGGATCCAGCAACGTCGCTCTAAACGTCGGTAATCAGCGCGGAGTGTAAAAACTGGGGCACCTTTAGCTTTAGCTTAGCTTAGCTTAGCTTAGCTTCCTACAGGCCTCCGCAATGGCACTGATAGCAGGAGAGCTAACGAGCTAACTTCCACGCTAAAAACAGCCGCCTTGGAGCGCTTCGCGCCCCGCTGCCGAAGCTGCTGCTGATACTGTACCAGCGGAGGCTCGGTTCTGAGATCCAGGAGGAGTTTTATTGTGAATTTACTGAGTTTTACTCACCATGATTATTAAATATCAGCAATCACAGGACGCCCCTAATAACGCTCTCTGTCATGTGACGCCCGGCCACGTCCGCGCTGATTGGCTGAGCCGTGTTCCGCCAGGAAGGCGCTGATTGGCTGAAATATGTAAGCTAAAAGTTTGGGTTTCGGACAGGAACTAGGCATATTTCATTTTCATGTCACTCAGTTCTTTCAAAGATTTCAATTCTTGAAGAATCCTAGCAAAAAGTCCAGGACGAAGTACCTTCTAATCTAACTATGCTCTGTTTTCTCCCTCCCTTTTATTCCCTTTCTTATTTTTATATATTCATATTTAAGTCTTCATATTTATCATGTATTTTTAATATAATACAGTAAATACAGTTTGCACTTTAAATTCTACCTCTGCTTCTGACCTTCATTTACTGCTCATGCACATATCTGTGTTTACAGTCTATGCAACTATTTTCTTTGCACTACTTTTTTTTTATTACTGCACCAGGGAAGCAGCCTGACCGTGTTTCATTACACTGTACAGCCCTGTATTGGTAAAATGACAATAAAGTTGAATTGAATTCTATTTTATCTATTTATTAGCTTTTACTGTGTTTTGCATCCTTTCAGTAAGTCTGTTGTCGTGCCGCTCGTGTAGTGTCACATTTTTCATCTTTGTTTTCTTTCACTGATTTTCAATTATTATATAATAGGACTAAAACTGAATGTAAATATGTGTTTTGGTTAATGACGTCGTTATTTTAGCAAAACATTTTCCACACAAAAAGCTTGGTCGCTTTATTTGATGTACCGTTAAACTATTTGAATCTCCCCAGCAATAAATTAAATGTTTTATCTTTAGCATCTTAGATAACTTTAAGGACTTTTATATTTAATCTTTCCTTAAACTAGAAAAAAAATCACACTGAGAAGTTCAACTTACGAATTTTACAAAGTCTGGCAACCTCTCATCTCTCTTCTCATCATGTACCTCATAAGGCATTTTATTTATTTATTTCCCTGTCTTATTAGACCAGTTTTTTTTGTTGTTGTCGTTGAGGGAATGTATGCTATACGTTAATGGGAAAGTTGGGCATCAATGTTGTCATTGTTAATGTGCATGTTGTAATATTAGCCGACAAACGTCCAATAAAAACGTGTACAAAAAAATATTTTTTTAAAAAACTAATTTAAAAACACGCAAAAGTGCTGAATAAATGAAGCGAAATAAACGACGTGTCACCTTTCAACGCAGAGCATGACCTCCAGCTCAACCAATCAGAAGAAGAGAAGCGTCGAGCTCCACCAATCAGAGCTCACTAGGTCTGTCGGGGGGCGTCAAATTTCCCGCGAAAAAGCCGAGGCTGCTGTGGTTGTAGTGGAGCTGCGGAAATGGACAGAGAACTTTTCGGCAGACTTGCGGCCAAAATGGGCCTGACGTCGGTCAGAGTGCTGAGGTTTGTGCGCATTTGGCGCATTAAGACCAAAGATCCGTGACTTTATTGTTGCATTTTGACTTTTAACTCGTGTTTTAGCTTCGCGGCCTCCCCGGCTGCACAGACTGAGACTCCGCGCTGCCGGGGATTCAGTGAGTTCGTGTGATCTGAGTTATCTAGAACATTAACAGCGGTCTCTGTTCTCTGTTTATCCACATCGCAGCCAGGCGGAGGAGTACCTGCGGCTCTCTCAGGTCAAATGTACCGGTCTCGGTGGCGCCACCGCCACCAGCAGAGCGGTTATTTGTCTCGAACTGGCGGCGACCTCGATGAAGTTTCCTCTCGACAAGGTACAGCGCGAGGGGTTTAAAGGGGAACTTCACCAGTTTTTCAAAATTCCTGTATAATTTACTGTTTAAGATGTAAACAAAGGCATTCAGGGTGGTTTTGTGTGAAGTTCTCCGTCCTACACTCTTAAAGATGGTTCTTAAAGGGTTCTTTAGTAAAGGCAGTTATTCTTTCGAGAACCATGAGTTCCATATAAAACCACTTGCATGCTTCAAGGGTTCCATGGTGAAGTCGTTCTCCAGGTTGATGTAGAATGTGTTGCATACGGGTCTGTATGGAAGCTTTTTGAAAATGGTTCTATATAGCACCAAAGAAGGTTCTTCTGTTGTCAAGCTTGCACCAACAGTGGAACCCTTTTTGGTGCTATATAGAACCATATACAACACTTTCTCCATCAATATATAAGAACCATTTCACCATGCAGGCATATAATGGTTCTGTAATGAACTCATGGTCCTCATGGAACCTTTAAAGAACATTGTATATATCGCTGCTGTCGGAACAAAACCTTGCACCTCCATTTTTGTCGTTTTTGAGTTTTGAGTTGTGGGTAAATTTCATGATGAATGGACCAAAAGAAACGGCCCAAAATGACTTGGGGGGGGGAAAAAAATTGTGGTTCCATTGACTTACATTAAAAGTAAAGATGTTAAGTTATAATGTTGGAGATATGAGGTTTTGTTCTGACTGTGTGTGTGTGTGTGTGTGTATATATGTGTGTGTGTGTGTGTGTGTGTGGTGTGTATGTATGTATGTATGTATGTATGTATGTGTATATATATATATATATATCTCTCTGCAATGACCCATTTCATGCCAAACCACTCTGAATTCTCGTCGTCTGAATTCTGAGATATCAAACTCTTGGTCTGATTTTCCCCTTTAAGATCAGGAGTCGAGCTCTGTTTTTCTCCATGTTTTGTAGGATTTTGCCATCAAGCTCTCAGGGTTGAATAAGAAAGTCTACCAAAGCAGCCTAAAGTCATTGGAGTGTATGCTGGGTCTGCAGTCCAGTGTTGGGCTCAGAGAGCTGGCTGTGCAGTACGGGTGTTTGGACGCAGTGAAGGTGGCGTCTCAGATCCTTGAAACGGTAAGCGTGCACAGCTGCTCAGAGGAACGTGATGATTCACTCAGAACTGTAAGTGTCTGTAGTCGCCTCTTCTGCTCGGTGAATTCACTTAATAGGCCTCTCTGGCCTGAAACTGTCACGTTATGTAATGTTCTGTAGGACAGCACTGCATCCTTCAGCTTCACCGGTTTGACAGAATTCATGCTCTCCTTTTCGTCTGTCTGTTTATCAGTGATTTCTCACTACAGTATTTAGCCACACTACCCAAATACTTCCTCCCACCTTTAAATGCATCATTTAGAAGGGGATTTTCTTAGTCTTTAATCTAGAAAATCTCACTATCAAGATTAATGTAGCCCCACTGTAGGAAGTGAGTAGTAATGTTGAAGTAAGGAGGTTAAATTTTTCATTTTTGCTGCAGTGCCCCTTTAAGGTGCAGTCATTACTGATGCATGTTCAATTCCACACATACAGCATGTATGATCTCCATAGCAAAGCACTGACCAATAGAATGAGACACTCTGGATCACCCATGATCCTGAGGTCTCCATGTCCAAAGCCCAGTGTGGGCTAGAGGGGTATAAAGCCCCCCCAGCATTGGGCTGTGGAGCGTGGAGCTGTTCTCTGGAGTGATGGAGCTCCATCCAGGACCTTTGGGATGAGTTGGAGTGACGCAGAACTGACCATCCAACATCAGTACCTGAACTCACTAATGCTCAATCAAATCCTCACAGCAGTGTTCAACATCTAGAAGCCTCCCAGAAGAGTAGAGGCTGTTACTGCAGCACAAACTCACTATTAACACCTTCATTTCAGAAGCAGCTCTGGAGGAGCCGGTCTGTACAAACCTTTAGACGTGGTTTAGTTACCTGACTGTCGGACGCTGTGTTTCAGGTATGAGGCCAGTCTGCCTGCAGCTCAGCAGCAAAACCTCGACCTGTCAAAGCCGCTCTTCACCACTGCGGCTCTGTTCACTGCCTGCAAGTGAGTGTTTTCAATTTTAACTTTTCACTTTGTCGTTTTAATTTTCATGCTGATATAAATGCTGTTCTGTTTCTGACGGAGGTGCCATGTTCAGTATTGGGTCAGAGTTCTGTAAACCGAACTGTTCTTCCCAGGAGTTTGAGATTGACGATGATCAATTGATGGAGCTTTGAGAATAACAGTAGAAACGTATTATGTAATGCAGTAACTGTTATAATTTACTGTGCAGTAAATGTCAGCCTTTTTGTCCCACACTGTCAGTCGGAGGTGCAGAACAAAGCACACCTACAGCTACACTCATCATATAACAGGCGATAATATAAACATTCAGTATAGAGATTTGGCTTTGTAGTCTATTATAATGGCACTAACATAATTTGTCTGATTTGCATGTAATAAATATTTCAGCAAAAAAAGGAAAGACTGTTAACAAATATTATGATATAACAATCATAGTACAGTAGGGTTAATGATTCTGGGCTTTTTCTGACACCCATCTAGCAACCCATCTCCAACATTTATCCATATATTCTTCTGTTCAGCCTACGGCAGTTTAGCCCCACCCACTCACAATCGCAGTGAATTTACAAAGAACGTTTCAGCCCAAGCAGCTTTCTGAATGAGGCACAGTGCAGCATGTTTACACAGATCAGCCTTAAAGGCACAGTAACAAAAACAGCTTAAGGCAGGAATCGGCAACATGCGGCTCTGTTACTGTCCTGTTGTGGCTCCACAGCAGAATCAGATCTGTAGGTAAAAATAAAATAATCCTCCTTTACAGTAAAATAAAGCTCTGCTGATCGTTCAACACAGTTTAACAATAAAAGGTCTTAAACGCTGGAGTTAATGTAGAACTGCTGATTCACCCTTTAACCCTGAAGATCAGCACAGACTGCTGGTCACCGTAGCAACCCAGACAATAGTCTCATCTAGCTAGTAGCTAACAAAACAACAGAGAGATTTAAGACGAGCATCGATAATTTGGAGATGAATGGACTTATTTGTGTTTATAATCACTCCAGCTGGTTGATACGTTTAATCTGCAGCGAGAAACTGAAACACTAAAAAGTCGCGAGGCTGAAGTCAGTTTCTTATTCAAATTTTCCTGTTCCACCTTAAAAGGTGCAGCAGTTACTTTCTGGCCCCTCAGGCACCATTTAAGGTGGAACGGGGAAATTTGAATGAGAAGCGACTTCAGCCTCATAAAAAGTCAAACATTGAGAGACATTTTACAAGAAACTGTTCTACTTTTGAGGACAAGTTTCCTGCTGGAGATGTGAGAAAAGCAGCTATAGCTGAGCTAAAGCTTAAAGCAGAGCAAAGGGAGTCTGTATTTTCATTTATATTATTTTTTTTATCCTATAATAATACATCAGCACATACTGAGACATATTTACAGCCAAGATGGTAAAATGGACATAAGGTGTTGTGGTGCTCAGTGTAGTTTGATCATTGTTGAAAGGACAGAATGGCTCTTCTTAACTTTTGGGTTGCGACCCTTGACTTTAGGGATAAAGGGAGGTTTGACAGTGGTCATGAAAAAGGATTAACTTTTTTTGGTACATAAATCCACATAAATGTCATAACTGCACCTTGAGAAGGAAAAAAATAAGAAAAAAACTCATATCTCCGAAAAAGGTAACTTTACAGGAGATGGAGAAAATATGAACTTGCTTGCGTTGGGACTTTGTGTTACAAGTACGTTTGGACCATTTCACTTCATCAGATCATCTTAAATTTTAATTTTAAGTGTAACTGGAATTTTCAGATTATGCAGAAAGGTGTGTGACAATGTATTATTCATTATGTGTTTCGTAAACGGCTCTGCTGCTCATTTAAAGAAAGAAAATAATGTAAATGCTTTTTATAAGAATACAGAAATCCACAGAGGCCATGAGGTTAGCATTTTCTGGATTGTTATCTTGAAATGAGTTAACTATCTTGTGGTAATGAGTGAAATATATTGTGATTTCAAAATAACAAAGTTGCTAACAGGATATTTAACTTATCTCAAGATAATAATCCAGAAAATGGCAGCAGCTCATGGCCTCTGCGGGTTTCCGTATAAGGAGGAAGTGTTGCTATAAATCAGTTTGTTAGACTGTGTGACGCCCAAATGTACCAAGTCCAGCTCCATCAGATCCGTAAGATCACTGCGGTGATTTTCTGCTCCCTCTGGAGGCTCAGGGTGTTCTGCGTTATATTGAGGCGTTTGCCAGGGTGTTCAGGCCTTTGGCTCGTCTGCTTTGTGGTCTGGAGGAGGGCGAATGAAAGTAACAGCTGCTCTGACATTTACTTTGAAGGTGCATGAAAATCAGAGCAGATAAGAAGCTGGCGTCGTCCTCCGGAGCGAAGAAGGGCATCTTCGACAGGCTCTGCGCTCAGCTGCAGAAGTTTGGGCAGGAGATTTGCAGTAAGTGAGAGAACCTGATTAACTCTCTCCTGTGATGGAGGCAAAGCTTCAGAAGAGCTAATTAGGACCGACCTTCGTTTTGGTTACACGAAACACATTTCAAAGATAACAAAGACTAACAGATGCACTGAATGAACGTGTCTTAAACACAATTATATAGATGAAAAAGTGATCTGCGTCATGCATTATTCTTGGGGTGGTTGCCATGGACACGGAACAATTAGAGTTTTCTTTAACTTGTACATCAAACGCTGTGTTTTTCCAAAGGAGAGTTGCTGAAGGTTGTATTTACGTCAAAGAGGCAGTGAGAGAGAGTTTAGACTCACTGTAGAATTTTAGCTTCTCCTGTTTTTCTGAAATCTGAAGAAATGGATTCTTATCTTACCCTAATGTGGAAAACGTGCTGATACTCGCAAAACAGGTGCATCACAAACGTAGTGTCCTTAACTACAGTCTAAAGTTTGGACACATTCATATTTTTTCTTAATATTTCTGTTTTCCTCATGTTAGAGTAATAATGAAGGCGTCAGGACACATGGACTAATGCAGGGACCAAAAACGTCTAATTTACGTCCTTTTAGAAATCGTCCCTCACTCAGTTTGTCTTGACGTAGCTTCACATAATCTTGGCGTTTACTCAAGCAGCTTCGTGACGAGTCACCTGAGATGTTTTTCCAACAGGACTGAAGACGATATGCCTTGTTATTACTGAAGACCACATGTTGGAGGTGTTTAAAATCAGAGACCAGCCTTTTCTTCTTTAATTCCCAGTCAAATGGCCGTTAAGTACAAGTTAATCATTTGTCAGCATCACAAAAAAAAGCAGAAAACGTATTCGACAGAAAATTACACAGACGCCTCGAGAACTGAATATATATTTTTTCAGTGGTCAGTGAGTCGCTCTTCCCCTTTATTCCAGCTTCCATTCTTTTCAGGAGACTCACTTTCAGTTCCTCAAAGAATCTGCAGACACACCTCCAAAGTTCAGTCTTAGAAGCTGGTTGATCATTTTCTGAAGTAATCAAACACATTCAGTGGTGTTGAGGTCTGGACTCTGGGGTGGTCAGTCCACTGTTCAGCTTCTTTGTTTTATGTCCGTCTCCTTTTCTCAGTGAGGTTCTTCTCGACAGATACACATCCTTTCAGACCCACAGCGCTGAGTCGTCTTCTCACAGTGGAAGGATGGACAGAAACACCTGTGGATGTTTTCAGATCTGAAGCAGCTTGATTTTCTCCTCTCTCTCAGAGATGAAAGCTTTAAGTGCTGTTTATCTGATGGGGGCAGTTTAGGGGTCGACCAGCTCTTCCAGGTGGTTGTTAGGAGCCACATTTTCTCTGGAGCTTTTAACCACTTCTGGAAATTCGTTTTTCCTTTGACTTTCTCCGTCTTTATTGAAGTGGAACATCTTCTATCTAATCTCCTTAAGGATCTCCTGAAAAATGAATAGCTTGTACTTAATGGCCATTTTGAAGTGAACTAAATGGACGGTTGTCTGATTTTTCTCCACACATAAATCTGGTTCAGTCTATCAAGAGCTGCCTTGGAGAGTTCAATTACAAAGACTTTCAAATCCTTGCGGTTGAAGTGCTGCCCTTCCTTGTCATGAAAAGCCTCCTTCCTGATACAAGTGGATTAGATCTTGTATCTGATCTCCTCAGAAACATCAGAAAAATGAGTCATTTGTACTTAATTGCCATTTTGAGTAGTTTTGCATGTGCATCAACCTCTATTTTAGTTTAGTAGACAAATTTGCATTTAGGTGTCTGATGGGATGATGAAAAAGGGCAAAATGTTGCTTTTAACACATATCGAACCCAGTACAGCACACAGTGTTAGAACAGAGACCTGTGCGTTCATTTTTTTAATGTACACACATTTAAAGATGTAACTCTACTGTCTCTCATGCTGTCTCTCTTAGGTGAATCCTCTTCTGTGAAGGGATCAATCAAAACAGCTCAGAAAAGACAGAAGACCCTCACTGAGATGCTGCAAGAGGGAGAGGATGGTAAGAAACCAGCTCAGCTATCCTTAAACAGATTCATTAAACTGCTCCTAATCTGATGAGCAGCGCTAATGAGCTACAAACAGTGATTAACGAAGACAAGGGAAATGATGTTAGAAATGAGTGAGTATCTCTCTGAACTGACTTATGAGGGACTGATTAAGACTGAGGAGGATTTACAGTAGAGACTCCTGTAATATTGGATTGAATTTTTTTGGAAAATTGTTCTTCTGTGGGATCAGCCAGTGGTCAATATTAGCGTTCGGTCAGGGAGTTCAGGATTATAGAGGGTTTGTGCCCAGCAGCTGTGGGGAGTAGATAAAGCTCGTAGCAGCGGTTCATTCAGGCCTTACTGTGAGATAAGTACCAGATCAGAGCGCATGACGTCCGGACGTTGTTGGTCGTTTAATGTGGCATTTTTTTGGGGGTTTTATTTTATTAGGGCTGTTTTAGAAGCTTCCTTTTGTCTGCTCTTCTAATCTGTGAGGGAAGCAGGTTACTTTAAATTTCCCCAAGAAACTCCAAATAGGGGAACCTGACTGATGGTTCTACACTCTTGGTTCTCTTCTACACTCTTTGGTTCTACACAGAGCTATTTATGAGGTTTTATGACGTCGAGTACAGGCCAAGTCAGAACTTAAAGCTCTTCTGTTTCTTATTCCTCTTAATTCTCAGTTCTGTTGTGTGATGGGACACAGGGGCTCGGGGCGGTATGGATAGTTCTGGTTTTCGGGTTGTTGGAAACTGGCTTTACAGGCTGATTTTAAACTTCACATGGTGAAACTTTTATGCAAATAACTGCACATTGTAAGTTGCATGCAACATAATTTCCGTGCATCTTGACAGTTACATGAAGGAGTGCAAAAACGAAGCTGCGCATGTTTGATTACTCCAGATCAGCAGCTTGTAGTTTTGGTATTGTTTGGTATCACGGCTTCGTTCTCTGTGTAAAACCGTGTGTGTGGAGTTTTTGATGTGCTCTGTGTGTGTTAAGCTTTGTGAAAATGAATGAGGCATAACTATTGTAATATCTTGCTCTCGGGCTCCTGAGTGGTGTAGCCGTCTAAGCGTAAGCGTTGGCTGCATGATCAGGAGATTGCAACTTGGAGGAAGCCTTCGCCCTCCTAGCACTGGTGGTATTGTGAGAGTGGTGGAGTCCTAACTAGTGGGTGGGACTGGATACTAAATTGGGGGAAGAATCAAAAAAAATAAAAATTATGTAAAATCTTGCTCACCCTATATAAAAGCCCATATTCATAAATACACTATACTGTAATAGATGCTGAAACTGTCAGAAATCTTAATATCATGATATGAATTTTCATCATTTAATATCAGCCAGGAAGTTGAGCTAAAGAGCAAGAAAGATAGATATTTAGCCAAATTGGACTCTTTAGTTTGGTCCTCATGACTGTTCCAGCTGCCTCAAGTGTGCATTAAAAATGATGGTTCTTCAAGGGTTCTTTCATAAATAAAATGGTTCTATATAGAACAATTAACACTCGAAGAACCATTTATTTGATATACATCATTAAGATTACTGACCGTTTCAGTGTCTGTTACAGTAGAGTGTATTTATGAATATGGGCTTCTAGGATTGGGTGAGCGGGATATTACAGCGATGAAGCTTCTCTCAGATTAACACACAGCAGACAAAAAACCCACCACACAGTTGACTTTATACATATTCATTTTTTCCCCATCCAGGTGAGAAATGCCCTTATTCTGTGTTTGGGGGAAATGGCCCCAGAGATGAAGCAGGGATCTGAATTATAGAGACGAAGGAGATTTTGCCAGTGAAAAATCCTTTTAAGCCCTGAAAGAAAAGCCTTCATACTTTCGGGAGATAAATGTTTTTTTTTGTTTTTTTTTTTCCCTGTAGCACAGTCTGTCTTGTGTTATGTGCCAGAGAGATTGTAGTATGAGGCAGTAAATTGAACTCTGTCTCTCTGTCCTCTCTCAGATGATGGGTTGCCAACATCTCCTAAGCAACAGAGGGAGCAGCAGCGGCCGAGGGAGGACGAGGCTGAGGAGGACGCGAAACAGAATTACGAGGAATGGAAGAGAAAAATCCTAGAGAATGCACTCAGGGCTAAGGCGGCGGATTCATGAGCGCAGACTGGCGGTAGTTTTTATTTATTATGTTCCTGGTTTTCTTTTTTTTTGTTTTATTTTTCCCCCTTTTTCCATCAAGTGGCTTTATTTGCCAGATGAAACACGTCTTCGTCTGTCAGACCAGAGCTGCGTGTGCAGATATATGGTTGCCCACACTTTCGTTTGATTGCATTCAGAGAAATGGTAGTTAGTGAGTTCTGAATGATTCGGTGGCTCATCTTTGCGCCGCTGCGTTATGTTCTGCTCTCGGCCTGAATGGCTTGATTATCGCATTGTTCCTGCAGGACGGTGCTGGATTAATAGTGCAGAGTAAGGTGCTCTTAATCAAGCTCTCCTTACGTTTGACTGTCATTTGCATCAAGTATCTCATGTTGGTGACTATTCAGTCTGGAAATCATCACGAGTTTCACATCTTCTGTAAAAGTGAAGAAAACCTTCCTGCACAATGAGTGGTTTCCATGAACTTCCATGTCATTTTAATAAAAGTAAAAATTACAGGTACTTGTATCTTGACTGGTTTGATTTAAAGACATGCACATGATCTATAGCAATTCGTTCTAGCCGTTACTAAACAAACTCATATATATTGAAACTGAAGCAGCTGAACTTCAGTGCACAGCAACAAATATAAATCTTTGCAAATGAAAAACAGCCAACAGTAATATTTCTCAGTGAGATTACTGTAAGAATCTTAACTCATTTCTAGACTTTTTACTTGTTTCATGTCATTTTATCTAGAGTCATTCTTGTTTTAGGGTAACTTGTTCTATTTGTTTCAACGAGCAAACCTTCAAAAAACTAGTTATAATATTCTTACAGTGATCTGATCCTCCTCGTTTACATTGATGATTTTCACTTGCCAAGGAATCATTTTTCCACAGTACAAATTCAACTTAAGCTGTTTAAATCAGTGTCTATTGTAAATTTACATCTAATAAACAACAAACTGCTAACCTTTTATTTTAAAGGATGCATATTGGGTTTTTTTTTTTATGATTGTTTCCAAATGAGACACTTCTAAATGTGTGATTCACTAAACATTAAACTTTATTCATTATGACCTGGATTAATACATAACTGGAGGTCTGTTATTTGAAAGTCACAAGTAAAACGAATGGGTTATTAGTTGTAATAATACACAAACACTTTGACATTGTTATGGAAATGACAGAGCATGAATTAATCACTGTGCACTCAATAATCCGATCTGATTATTCAAATGGTCATGTAAACACTGTACTCCGATCTAGAAATCTGATAAAGAGGCTGGATTTGAGCTCAGTAATCAGATTTCTCAGTGCTGTAAACTCTTACTCTGATTTCTTTTGCATTTCTCAGTCTGAGCATGTGCGAAAACGAGTCGTGCGAGACGCAGCAAAACACTTTTGGAGCGACGCTGAAACCAAATACATGCTTGAAGAAATGAAGGATTGAAATATTCTTCATCTTCTAGATGATGTTTGTTCATATTTTCAGGTAAAGCGGCACGACGATTTAAAAAAAAAGCCGAGTCATGAAGTTTGAGTTTTACGTTACGTTTACGTCGCGTCGTCTTGTGTGAGTTTATTGGCTGGTTGAAAAGCAGAAATCTGATTACTGTCTGACTCATGTAGACCTGGAGTTTCCCCATTATCTGATCACTCAAGTGCATTTAAACTGATCAGATTACTGACAAAATCTGATTTTCTGCAGTTATCAGATTATTAAGTGCATGTAAACACATTCACACCTTATCAGTGTGTAACTAGCAGTAGGTTCTAGGTAGCATTAAGTGAATTCTGGAGTTTATTACTCAAGAACTTATAAGAATTGAATAAGTCACTAGTGCTTTAAGATGTGTTCTGTATTCTGAAGTGCAGTTTGTTGTCATTAAATAGAGACTAAAAAGTGCTAAACAGGTTTTCAGTAAGTAAATTTGCGTTCTGTTCTACAGTCAAGATTTTTGACAGCTGAAAAACGTGCAAGCTCAGAATATTAAGGTGAACACTTGGACAAATGGCTCTCCTCTGTCCAGGCTCCCAAGTGGTGGAACGAATTTCCACTGGCTGTCCAAACAGCAGACTCCCTCACAGTAAGCTTGCTGAAGACCACCTCTGTGTGAAGCACTTAAACGAGAACCAATCTAAGAACTTATTGAACTGCATTGCACTTGTGCTGTATTTAGCTCTGAGTTGTTCTTTCTAAGTATCTGCAGTGGCTTTTGTTTTCTGCCAGTGTCTGAATCAAGATCAAGTGGAGTATGGACTCGAACCTATTTGTACAAGCTAAGATGCGTCCTCTGAGTGGACAACAAAGCGCTTTGGGTAGTCACTCTGGACAAGAGCGTCTGCTAAGTGTCGTAAATGTAAAAGTTCAATCAACATAGCCTGAATAGAAACTTAATTTGTGATTCAAATGGACCTTTTTGAAAACTTGTTCAGCAATTTTTAGTCCCTGATTAAAATAATCACTTGATGCTTTTAGATCCTATAGGGATACAATGCGAATTCAATTATAAATTCATGCTTGGTAATTTGCATAACAATGTCTTAAAGTGTATTTATTGTGCATTATTGCTACTTATAATGCTGTTGTTAGTGACACACATCAGACTTGGTTACGTACTAATGCAGGTAATAATGAATAAAGACTAATGCAGAGTAAATAAACCATTTAGAAGTGTCTCGTTTTGGTTTTATTGAACCAAAAAAAGACCCCAATAACTGATGTGTTCCCTCAAATAGTGTGAGCAACAAATGATAAACAATCTTAATCACAAATCCAAAGAAGTCCCAGATTCACAAACAGCTTTTTTTTTCCCTGTGATAAAACTGGAGCAGAGTTTTTCTAAAGACTCTGACATTTTGGCAAAAAAAGCTTTTGTTTCTCTTATTAGCCACAAAATGTTCAGACACTTTTGGAGGGTAATGAGATTTTTCTAGCCAGGATTTAAAGCAGAACACTGAATTCCTTTTCCAGAACATTGTTCAGAAATGTCCTAAAATAAAGAGATCTGGAGATAAAACGTCCATATCATGTTGTGTGTAAACACTGTTTCAAACGTACTTCTCAATTCTCCATATATGGAAACTAAGCCACAGAAACAGCCTAATTTGAATTCATTATGTTTGTGATGTCACAAAAAAAGACAACATGTACATATCCAACTGTTCAGCCCACAGCAGTTTAGCCCCGCCCATTTACAATGAAGTTATAAGGAGTGTTAGAACCAGACTGCTTTTTTGAATGAGGTCCAATACAGGGCAGCCAGTCAGAATGAAGCTCATTTACATACAGTCCTTTGCAAATAGACCACCCTTCATTTATTTCATTTCTAGTCAAAACAGCCATGGAAGACCCTGGGAGACCCCAAAACTGCCCCCATCAGACAAACAGCACTTAAAGCTTTCATCTCTGAGAGAGAGGAGAAAATCAAGCTGCTTCAGATCTGAAAACATCCACAGGTGTTTCTGTCCATCCTTCCACTGTGAGAAGACGGCTCAGCGCTGTGGGTCTGAAAGGATGTGTAGCTGTCAACTGTACAGTTTTCTGTGTAATTTTGCATAAAATACGTTTTCAGGGTTTTTCCCTGACAATGAAAAATGAAAACTTCTTAATGGCTGTTTCAACTTCTGACTTCCACAGTACTGAAGTCAGACATGGATCAGACCAAATTTTGGACTAAAGTTTAGTATTTGTGTAGAATTACGACTGGAAACTAATTTCAGTCTAAGACTTAATCTGGGTCTGAAAAACTAGCCATAACAGCAAAATAAAGAAAACCTTGTGTTTAATTCTAAGGGATAAAAGAAGGTTGGAAAATCACTCAATTGTCAAAAGTGGAGCTCAGTGAAAAATCAGATTTGTAGAGAAACGTAGGATACAGGCTCTTCAGCAAGTGTTTTCAAATGACATTGCAAAAGATGATATTCTGACATTTTTGTAGGCTTGGTTTAATTGGATCCTGCTAAAATAATCTGGGGTCAGCCAGTGGTCAAGAGTGGCCTTTGGTCAGGGGATTTAGTTTGGCCTGTATCAGGATTATAGATATTTTATGCAGCAGCTTTAAGGACTAAATGAGCTGTTCAGCAGTCAGTTCAGGTCTTACTCTAAAGTAAGTATAAGGTCTGCAGAGTGTCTTTGGCACATAATGTCATTTGGGGTTTATTAGGGCTGTTTTAGAGGCTCACAGCTGCTTCCCTTGGTTGCTCTTCCAAATTGATGAGAGAAACGATTTGCTTCAGTAAATTTCCCCAAGAAACTCCGAATGCCAGAAGTGTCTACATGCATTTACTACAAAGCAAAACAACTGAACTGTGAGCGGCTGAGCTAAAGGCTTATCTGTATTGCTTTGAGTCAGCCAGTTATTCAGAATGCATTTTAAACAGTCACAGGGAAAAAGGCTGCTTCTGAATACTGGGATGAGGCAATAGAGCCCGAGAATAAAGAATCCTTCACAGAAGGAAGAATAACTTTAAAGCATGACTCACAACTCTCTGCAATATGTACAATAACAATTCCACACACTCCTATGGGGACGGCATCGCAAATCTGGGAATTATTTTTTCAGAGATGGTACATCAGTTACCAAATAAGGTGATAACACTGTAAGAAAGGGAATCTTGGCAGGTGAAACCATCTTAAATCTAGTCAATATATCAAATATTTCTCATTTTGAGAGTTGTGAGAATATTAGGTTTATTAATGATAAGAGTATTAAATGTTTTTGATTTATTTATAGAGATTTTCATTTGTTTTAAGCAATTTTATCTAGAGAAATCGTCTTATTCTAATGGCAGATACTTTTCTTGGGTCTCTATAGATTTAAGATGTTTTCTCTTGCCAGGATATATATGTGTACAGTGGTGTGAAAAAGTGTTTGCCCCCTTCCTGATTTCTTATTCTTTTACATGTTTGTCACACTTAAATGTTTCAGATCACCAAACAAATTTAAATATTAGACAAAGGTAACACAAGTAAACACAAAATGCAGTTTATAAATGAAGATCTTTATTATTAAGGGAGAAAGAAATCCAAACCTACAGGGCCCTGTGTGAAAAAGTGATTGCCCCTAAACTTAATAACTGGTTGGGCCACCCTCAGCAGCAACAACTGCAATCAAGCGTTTGTGCTAACTGGCAATGAGTCTTTTACAGCACTGTGGAGGAATTTTGGCCACTCATCTTTGCAGAATTGTTGTAATTCAGCCACATTGCAGGGTTTCCGAGCATGAACCGCCTTTTTAAGGTCGTGCCACAGCATCTCAATCGGATTCAGGTCAGGACTTTGACTAGTCCACTCCGAAGTCTTAATTTTGTTTTTTTTTAAGCCATTCAGAGGTGGACTTGCTGGTGTGTTTTGGATCATTGTCCTGATGCCGAACCCAAGTGCGCTTCAGCTTGAGGTCACGAACAGATGGATGGACATTCTCCTTCAGGATTTTTTGGTAGACAGCAGAATTCATGGTTCCATTTACCACAGCAAGTCTTCAGCAAGTCTTCACTTTTTCACACAGGGCCCTGTAGGTTTGGATTTCTTTTTCCCTTAATAATAAAGAGCTTCATTTATAAACTGCATTTTGTGTTGACTTGTTATCTTTGTCTAATATTTAAATTTGTTTGGTGATCTGAAACATTTAAGTGTGACAAACATGCAAAAGAATAAGAAATCAGGAAGGGGCAAACACTTTTTCACACCACTGTATATGTGTGTGTGTGTGTGTGTGTATATATATATATATATATATACCATACATACATACATATATATATATATATATACATATATATATATACATACATACATTTTTTCTGGTCATTTATTTATGTAATTGATAAACAGACTTTGAAACATTTCAGTTGAGTCTGCAAATGAATGTCATTTTCTTTCACTCACTAACTACAAAATGAAAACACTCCCTTCACTGCACAGTTTCTAGGGTCATTTTGTGACAGTCCAGTATTCTTCAAAAGCACTTGCCCCCTAAAGGGCAATTGCCCATTGAGGTGGACATCAGAGACAGAGAGAAGGTCCAGCTCTTCACTCAGAAGGTCCAGTTTCCTCAGGCTATGGCGTGCTAACAGACCTGTTCTGCTGGAACCTCTTCAGTCGATTGGCCGCTGCCACTGCATAGAAGTGTTTCTGCAAAAATTATTGGTTATTAGTGACCACATCATCGGAGAAATTGCACACAGTCTATCAACATACTGTATGGATGGAGCTGTTGCCCAAACACACACATTTAGTTGCCACTTTAGTTACGACCTCATATCTACACTAATTGTCTATTTTATCAGAAATAAATACTATACAGGTGCACTTTGTAGGTTACAGTTACAGACAGTAGCCCTGTAGCTGCGCACTTTATGAGCCCCATCACCTCCTGTCCATCAGTGGAAAGAAGTCACCGTAGTTACCCCTGCAGTCCAGATATTATGTGTGTGGGGGACAGTTGTCAGTTCAGCAGTGATACTGATATGGCATAGTGATGCAATGGCATGGTAGTGTGTTGCTGGTACGAGTGGATCAGGCACAACGATGTTTACACTGTACATTTACGGGCCAATTAACTAATCAGCATTTCTTAAGGAAAACCTTGCTGTGAAAACACACCTGGGTTTTGATACATTAGTGTCAGCACAAGGTTGAGAGTCCGCCACCTACAAGTATCGACCACTACCAATTTATCAGTGTACATTAAGAGCTTTCTGAAAATAGATGAATTGGAACATGGCGTCCCACAAGGCTCTGTTCTGGGGCTCTTACAGTTCTCCCTGCATTTACAGCCCCTATGATACATAATATGCTGATGATTTATACTGATGATACTGATGAACACAGTTACATGTTATGGAAGACCTGGATGACCAGGAATTTCCGACTGCTAGACAAAAGCTACATTTAAAGACCTCTGTATAACCTTATAAGATGCTGAGAAACTAGAAAATGCTTTCAAAACTACCAGATTAGACTACAACTGGACTCAGAACTAAATTCAGTCCTAAACTTTTGTCTAGACCAGCCCACTACAACCACAGCCAACTCCCTCCCACGTGCTGTGGCTCATTTTTGCCTGTGGTCTGTAATTGTGCTGTTATTTTTCATGAAGAAACTTCTATTCCAGTGTTTTATTTATATTCAAGTGTAAAAAACTCTTAGAACTAAAATGATCATTGCTATTTAAATAAATATTTGTTAGCATTATAAGAGCGGCTCTGTGTTTAGAAACCTGACACTGATAAAGGGGCCTACAAGGGAGGGATTTTTGTAGAACCCTAACTTCCAAAAAAGTTGGGACGCTGTGCAAAATGGAAATGATGTGCAAATCATTTAAACCCTATATTTATTTGGAAATAGTACAAAGACAACATATGTTGAAATTGAGAAATTTTATTCTTTTAAAAATATTTGCCCATTTTGAATTTGATGCTAACAACACGTAACAAAAAAGTTGGGACGGGGGCAACAAAAGGCTGGTAAAGTTGTGTAATGCTAAAAAAAACACCTGGTGGTTGATTGACAACAGGTCAGTAACATGATTCGGTATAAAAAGAGCATCTCAGAGAGGCGGAGTCTTTCAGAAGTAAAGATGAGGAGGGGTTCACCACTCTGTGAAAGAGTGCACGATCAAATAGTGCAACAATTCAAGAATAACGTTTCTCAACATAAAACAGCAAAGAACTTCTGCTTTTCATCATCTATGGTAAATAATATCATTAAAAGATTCAGAGAATCTGGAGAAATCTCTGTATGTAAGGGACAAGGCCAAAAACCAGTATTTGCTGGCCGTGATCTTTGGGCCCTCAGGCAGCACTGCATTAAAAACAGACATGATTCTGTAGTGGAAATCACTGCATGGGCTCAGAAACACTTCTGAAAACCACTGTCTGAGAAAACAGTTCATCGCTAGAACTTAAAACTCTAAAATGCAAAGAAGAAACCAAATATAAGCAGGATCCAGAAACGCTGCCACATTCTCTGGGTCAGAGCTCATTTAAAATGGACTGAGGGAAAGTGGAAAAGTGTCCTGTGGTCCGACGAATCAACATTTGAAATTCTTTTTGGAAATCATGGAAACTGTGTCCTCCGGGATAAAGACCACTCAGCTTGTTATCAGTGCACAGTTCAAAAGCCAGCATTCATGATGGTATAGGGGGCATTAGTACACTGAATGATATATACATGTTTTGGCAACATATGCTGCCATCCAGACGACGTCTTTTTTTTTAGGGAAGGCCTTGATTATTTCAGCAAGTCAATGTAAAACCACATTCTGCATGTATTACAGCAGCATTGCTCTGTATTAAAAGAGTCCAGGTGCTAAACTGACCTGCCTGCAGTCCAGACCTGTCACTGATAACATTTGTGACATTATTAAATGAAAAATACGACAAAGGAGCCCCTGAACTGATGAGCAGCTGAAATCCTGTATCAAACAAGAACAGGAAAACATTTCACTTTCTAAACTACAGCAGCGTCTCCTCAGTTCCCAAACACTTACAGAGTGTTGTTAAAGAAGAGGTGATGAAACACAGTGGTAAACAGGCCCCCGCCCCAACTTTTTTGGAAGGAGTTGTTGGCATCAAATTCAAAATGTTGTTTTCAAAAAACAATAAAATTTCTCTGTTTCAACATTTGATATGTTTGTAGTATTTTCCTTTAAAAATATGGTTTACATGATTTTCATATCATTGCATCCTATTTTTATTTACATTCTGCACAGTGTCCCAACTTTTTTGGAACTGGGGTTATAATAAAGTGGCCAGTAAGTGTACACTGTGTAAAAACCCCAGCAGCTCCGCTGTGTCTGATACTCTTGTACAAGTGCTACATACAGTACTATGCAAATGCTGTGTCAGTGTCACTGCTATGTTGAAAATGACCCACCACTCAAATAATATCTGGTCAGTAATGGTCCTGTGGTGGTCATTTTCAATCATTAATGGAAGGTGTAGCAACAGCTGAGCTAAAAAAAGAAAGAAAACAAAAAATTGTGCAGAATGAAGCCTGAACCATGTACCTTCCACTGCCGATGAGCTGCTAGGTAGCTCTGAAGTCTCAGCTGGGACTTGAGTCGAACCCTGTGTCTCTTGGCCTTTTCCTCCAGGTTATTCAGCCAGCTGTGCTTCATACAGCCCGACGCACTCAGACGACTGCTGCCATAGATACCAGACAAAAGCACAAAATGACACAAGGTTTTAACAACAAGGCTGGACTAATCTGACATCAAGGGTAAAGCAAAGAGGAATGACAACAGAGCAAAACTAAATAGTGAAGTTTCTGGTCCTCATTAAACACCACGTAAGACATATAAATCAATACCCAACTATAGAGTGTGTCATCCATTCAACTGCCCTGCAGACCTGAGACAAAAATATGATCTGAGCACACAAATGGATGTGGATATATGGAACATAATGCTATAAAGATTGTGCACAAGAAATGTGGGCCTTTCAATACATTAATAGGGAAAACGGAGCAGCAGCACAAACTATTCTACCCTGCCTCCGGTGTGTTTTCTCATGTGGCACCAATTAAGCTATGATAATGAGAGGGGGGTAGTCATTCAAATGGCAGCTCAGTTTAATTAGTGGTGTGACATTTTTGAAGGAGCCCCGAGCTGCTCAATGTGGACATCCCATTAGTGATCATTAGCTAAAAGCATGGATGTCCTGTTAACCTGAAACACATTAGTGTCTGAGAGTGTCTCTGAGTAGAAATGGGAAAATACATTAAAACGTATCAGCTACAAATTACGATTCAGCTTTCAGCAAACATACATAAAAACAACAAATGCACAACAAATGTATTTAATGAAAAAGCCCAGATTTTGTTTTTAAATTGTGCCAAATGCACTTAAAACAGCAAACTCTTCAGAAAGTGGAAAGGCAGCCCTTTAAATATGCAGTAAAATATAAACAGAACAGATTGTGTGTAATGTGTAAAAGGCTCTTTCTGGGTGTGTGTGATATAAGTGACCCCAGAAAGATGATGGTTCAAATGTTGTTCTGAGAAACAAACTGTGTTTTGTCTGGTCCAGTAAGCGACTCCTTTCAAAGTGACTTTTTAGGTGATGTTTTAAGTATTGAGAGAACACTCTTCAGCACTCCAGCTGTGGTATACACATTTGATGGTTATGCTACATCAATTTTCACTGTAACTCTACACCCATTTCCATGGTTACGCTACACCAATTTCCACTGTAACCCTACACCCGTTCCCATGGTTACACTACACCAATTTCCACTGTAACTTTACACACGTTTCCATGGTTATGCTACACCAATTTCCACTGTAACTTTACACACTTTTCCATGGTTACGCTACACCAATTTACACTGTAACTCTACACCCGTTCCCATGGTTACGCTACATCATTTTCTACTGTAACTCTACACCCGTTCCCATGGTTATGCTACACCAATTTCCACTGTAACTCTACACCCATTCCCATGGTTACACTACACCATTTTCCACTGTAACTCTACACCCGTTCCCATGGTTAAGCTACACCAATTTCCATTGTAACTCTACACTCGTTCCCATGGTTACGCTACATCAATTTCCACTGTAACTTTACACACGTTTCCATGGTTACGCTACACCAATTTCCACTGTAACTCTACACCCGTTTCCATGGTTACGCTACACCAATTTCCACTGTAACTCTACACCCTTTTTTATGGTTACGCTACACCAATTTCCACTGTAACTCTACACCCTTTTTCATGGTTACGCTACACCAATTTCCACTGTAACTCTACAACCATTTCCATGGTTATGCTACACCAGTTTCCATCATAATCCTACACCCATTTCCATGGTTACACTACACCAATTTCCAATGTAACCCTACACCCATTTCCATGGTTACATTACTCATATTGCTATGGTTCTGCTACACTCATCATGATGGATACATTACTCCCATTTATACTACACTCATTTCCATGGTTACACTACACTTTTTTATGGTTACGTATGGTTACGTTTATTTTGGAAATAAAGATGCCACCCCCACATTTCTGCATCCAAAACTAGGTCCATGGCACCCAGTAGCATCACTGATCTACAGAGCCCTCCACAAATATTGGCACCCCTGGTAAACATGAGCAAAACAGGCTGTAAAAAATCATTCTTTATTGTTTATCCTTTTGATCTTTCATTCAAAATATTTTTAAAAATATTTTATTAATAACTTTTAAAGTATAATGATTGAAAGAAAACTATCAGGAAATAAATACATTTCTCAAATCTGTGTGTGCCACAATTATTGGCACCCCTTCATTTATTACTTTGTGCAACCTGCTCTGAGTTTTCTTCTATGACACTTAATGAGACTGGAGAACACATGGCGACGGATCTGAGATCATTGCTTCACACAGAACCTCTCCCGATCCTTCAGATTCCAAGGTCCTCACTGTTCCACACTGAGCTCCTCTTAAGCCCATCCCACAGATTTTCAATGGAGTGTAGGTCAGGGGGCTGGGGTACCATGGCAAAAAATTCTGTGGTCAGTGAACCATTTTTGTGTTGATTTTGAGGCTTGGTGTGGATCACTGTCCTGCTGGAAGATCCAAACTAGGCCCGGTTTAAGGGTCCTGGCTGAGGTCGCCAGGTTTTGATTTCATTTCTGTTGGAATTTGATGGATCTGTGATACCATGTATCCACTCGAACCAGCCTCCTCACTGTGCGTGGGGTCAGTTGAGACGTACGTCCTCTTCCCAGCAGACATCATTGCTGTTTTCTTTAGTCTTTCTCACAACAATGGATGACTGAGGCAATTTGGCCTGTGTTTCATCTCATATATATTCTCCAGTGAAACAGGAAGTCATGGCCGCCAGTTTAAGTGTTCCTAATCGCTCAGGAAAACTTGAAACATAAAAAATATGAATTGGGAATACACTTCAGTTAGATTTCACTCTTCTGAATTTCTAGCGATGCTAATAAATGTTGCACACATAGATTTAAGAAACCTATTTTTTTCATGACAATTTAGTTTTTTTCTTTCAATCACTATACCTTAAATAAAGGTTAGATTTTTGCAAATATTTTGAATGAAAGATCAAATAGAATAAGTAATTAAGAATATTTTTACACTTCATTTTGCTCGGGATTCCCAGGGGTGCCTTACAATGTTTGTGGAGGGCACTGTATATGTACCCATAGGTTTTTTGTTATTCTGTGACCTGTAACACACGACGCAGAGTGAAGGCAAAGTGTTCTCTCCGCCTCAGTAAACACTATTCAGAATTCAGCTCACTCAGTCTGGGGTCGTGATCCTCCAGCATCAAGTACAATACACACAGCCGGAAGCGAGGGCTCTCCACGGCTCTGTAACAATCCACACAGTCAAACGCCATCAGCACATCGTCCGTGACAGAGCTGTCACAACACACAAATTAAACTCGGGCCTTCCCCCCGCAATTCAGGCACGCTATCCATGCGGCCCAATCGCTCTGGCACACTTACTCACCAGTTCCTGTGCACAGTGAGAGTTCTTGAGGAAATGACTGTTTTAAACTGAGTGTGTCTAAATCCAATGATTGCAACTGGAAAGTATGAAAACACCACCAGTGTTTTCTGTCAAAGAAACACATTTTTAAGACAAAAATACAAATTGCAGGACACTCTTGTATAACTGATCAGTGTTGCACCCACAAAATGCATTATTTCATAGCTACTGTTGCAAGGTTGGACAAGCTTTACAGAACATTGGCAAATATCCCGAGGGTCAGGGTCCCCCAGAATGAGCTGGAGGACAGGATTATCTGGGATTCTCTGCTTTCCCTACTACTACTGCGCCCCTACCTGGACCAAGCGGTTTAATATGATGATGATGATGATGATGATGAATAGCACACTCTAAATGTATAGTACTTTGCAAAGCTCAGAGACCAGCCTTTATTGTTTTTCCACTCAAAATGGCTATTAGTATTTTCTCAGTTTCAGAAAAAGAACCGGAAACATATTTAACTGAAAACTAAACAGAAGCCTCAACAATTAACTATGATTTAGTATTTACTGTGTCCAGTGAGTCACTCTTCACCTTTATTCCAGCCTCCATTCTTTTTAGGAGACTCACTTTCAGTTCCTCAAAGAATCTGCAGACACACCTCCAAAGTTCAGTCTTAGAAGCTGGTTGATCATTTTCTGAAGTAATCAAACACATTCAGTGGTGTTGAGGTCTGGACTCTGGGGTGGTCAGTCCATCGTTCAGCTTCTTTGTTTGATGTGTCCGTCTCCTTTTCTCAGTGAGGTTCTTCTTGATCAGCTACACATCCTTTCAGACCCATAGCGCTGAGTCGTCTTCTCACAGTGGAAGGATGGACAGAAACACCTGTGGATGTTTTCAGATCTGAAGCAGCTTGATTTTCTCCTCTCTCTCAAAGATGAAAGCTTTAAGTGCTGTTTATCTGATGGGGGCAGTTTTGGGGTCGACCAGCTCTTCCAGGTGGTTGTTAGGAATCTTTTTTTTTCCACTCTCCACTTCTGGAAACTCTTTTTTCTCACTTTGACTTTCTCCTTCCTAATGTCCTCAGAATCTAATCTCCTCAGAAACATCTCCTAAAAATGACTATTTTGACTGGAAGTGAACTAAATGAAAGGCTTTCTCTGACTTTTCCACAGATAAAGCTGGTTCAGTCTATGAAGAGCTGCTATGAAGAAGCACTGAGAGTTCAGTTAAAATGAATTTCAAATCCTTGCTGTTGAAGTGCTGCCCATCTGTATGTGTCACAAAAAGCCATGTTTAGTCAGATAATGATAAGATTATGTCGCCATGGTGAAAGCAGAATTTTTTTAAACGTGAGTATGTGTTGCGTCACTAAGTGCCCCCTGTCACAGATTAGCGGATCATTAACTGGAGAGGTTGCTGTTCAGTGTGGCCCCTCTCTGGCCCCTGCTGTGCCAGCCTTCTATTGTCTTATGCCAGCTGAGTGGTGGGAGCAGGCATGTCCCCCCGGCAGGCTGACGTACTCACAGCTCCAAAAAAACAACCCAGAAAATAAGCCAGATCACAGACAGGCCTCAGCCTGAATACTGCCGATAAATGAGTAAATAAAGAGTTCTGTGAGCTGTGCTCAAGAACATATTCTATATTCTATACGTTCTATACTTATTACATATTCTATACTTACTACAACATGCAGCTTATTATGGCTGCTACTTTAACCATCTCCTTTATTTGTTTATATGATTGTTTGCAAGAGTCAAATTACATGTTCTGCTGATTTTCTAAGTGACAATAAGTCCCAAAATAACACTTAATAATAATAAACAACACATTCTCTACAACAATAAAAAAAATCTGCATATTTTAGTGCACAACTTTTATTTATTTGCTAAGCTTATCATATTGGAAAAAATAAAAACATTAAATATTAAATGTGCTATTATTTTTGCAAAGGCCACATTTTTACATTTTATTCTTTCCCCTATATGTTAAATTCAGCAAACAGTAATTGTGCACTAAAATGTGTGTCTCTGTAGAGGAGGTGTAACTTATTTACACTTATAAAAAACCAACAAAACATGGAATTTGACCAGGGGTGTTCAAACTTTTGCATACAGCTGTATGCTAGCTACAGCTATATCTCTTTGCCTTTTTAAACATGTTTGGTTATTTTACAATAACAACTTTAGCAATGCATAAATTAGACCACAAAAGGTATGTTTTCATAGATGTTTAGTTATTTTAAGTATTTTCCAATTATTACTTCAAGTATTTTTAAGGAACATTTTAATTATTTTGGCAACAACAAGAAGATATTCACTGATAAATAATATAGCTGTAATTATCTGTTTATACACACAAATGATGATTCAATATAGAACCATGAACACTCAAAGAACCCTTTGCAACATTACAGGGTTCTTTGCATCATGAAATGGTTCTTCGGATTGACGGAGAGCGTGCTGTGTAAGGTTCTATATAGCGCTCTAAAAAGCGCTCTTCTATTGTTATGATGTCAAGCTTGTAACAATAGAAGAAATGTTTGTGGTGCCAACAGTCACTATGAACAGGGTTCAGTGTCTGAGACTGGAGTGAAGATATATCAGTCAACAATATCAAGAGCTCAGCACTCAACTGAGCTGTATGAGAGGGTGGCAAGAAAGAAGCCATTACTCACGAAAAATCACATCAAAACACATCTGGAGTTTAACAGAAAGCATCACAGTGACTGATGAGATTTTGTGGTCAGATGACAAAAAAACTGAGCTTCAAAATGCCGTGTGTGGCACAAACCTAACACTGTCCATTCCTCAACAAATGCCAGCCCGACAGTGACGCATGGCGGTGGCAGCATCCTGTTGTGGGGATGCTTTTTTTCAGTGGGAACTGCGCATCTTGTTAAAATGGAGGAACTGATGGAAGGTGCGGAATGCAAGGAGATACTGCAAGACAACCTACGACAGTCTGCTTAAAAGCTACAGCTTAGGAGAAAATTCTCCTTTCAGAAGGACAATGATTCCCCAGCACAATGCCATAGCAACACAACAGCTGAACAACAAAAAGGTGAATGTTCTAAAATGACCAGGTCAAAGTCCAAATCTCAAACCAATTAAGAATCTGTGCCACTGTCTGGAAATTGCAGCCCGCAAGCGCCATCCAACCCACCCGAACAACCTGGAGCGCGTCTGCCAATAAGAACGAGTGTAAACAAATAGAGTGTAAAGCTGGTAGAAAGTTAGTGCAACAGACTAAATTTACTAGTCTGAAAGGGTTGAATCCTTATGCTAGCAGTATTTTTCAGGTTTATTTTTTTTTTTAATCTGCAGACAAATAATAAATTTGACAGGATTTACTTTAATTACTAGCTGGAACAATCTGTGATGATGACTTTTAAGGGCTGGAGCACTTTTGTAAGGCACTGCATGGGCACAATAAGATACTCAGATATCAATGTCAATGGAAGAAAACAACACTGATTAACTACTCATATATTCTCCTATATAACCATATACACTGATCAGCCATAACATTAAAACCACCTCCTTGTTTCTACACTCACTGTCCATTTTATCAGCTCCACTGACCGTATAGTTTCACTCTGTAGTTCTACAGTTACAGACTGTAGTCCATCTGTTTCTCTGCATACTAAGCACTGCAGTGACACTCTCAGCACTGCAGTAACACTGAAACATTGACATGGTGGTGGTGTGTTACTGTGTGTTGTGCTGGTACGAATGGATCAGACACAGCAGTGCTGCTGGAGTTTTTAAACACTGTGTCCACTCACTGTCCACTCTATTAGACACTCCTACCTTGTCGGTCCACCTTGTAGATGTAAAGTCAGAGACGATAGCTCATCTGCTGCTGCACAGTTTGTGTTGGTCATCCTCTAGTCCTTCATCAGTGGTCACAGGACGCTGCCCACAGGACACAGGATGTTTTTGGTTGGTGGACTATTCTCAGACCAGCACAACACACACTAACACACCACCACCACGTCAGTGTTACTGCAGTGCTGAGAATGATCCCACCACCCAAATAGTACCTGCTCTGTGAGGGTCCATGGGGGTCCTGACCACTGAAGAACAGGGTAAAAGGGGGCTAACAAAGTATGCAGAGAAACAGATGGACTACAGTCTGTAACTGTAGAACTACAAAGTGCACCTATATAGTAAGTGGAGCTGATAAAATGGACAGAGTGCAGATCCAAGGGGGATGTTCTTAACGCAGTGGCTGTATATATGTATGTACACAGTGTCCAAAAGTGTCCATATTTTTCAGCAGAATGCAAATAAAGAGCAGAGTTGTTACCACTTGGCTGGTACGAGAAGTCTGGAGATGAAATCTTTGGCTTCCTCTGACACATTTTCAAACGCCTCAGCATCAAAGTCCCAATTAGCATGAAGGATGTTGTTCATGGTCTCTGTGTCACTTTCACCCAGGAATGGGGAAAGGCCACTTAAACTGCAGAAAAAAACATGAAATACACAGAACATTAGAACAAGGTGACAAAGGACTGTTATGTAATATGAAATGTGACAGACTGTGATTTATCCATTTAAAAGGCCCTTTATAACCACGTGGCAAACCTGAACAAACAACTTTGTTCCAACCTTGTGATAAATGCTCCTAATTTAGCTGATATGTTGCTAACACGTTAGCAACCAGTTATCAGCAAATCACCGACAAATTCAATAGTAATTGTACGCAGATCCCAGCATACAGCAAATGATGTTCCAAAAGGTTCCTCTCCAGTAGGAAAAGTAATCGCTTCTCCATTTCACATCATTTTTGTGGAAACCTGCATATTATTAGGTTTGGACAGTAGGTGGTTTTGTGCATGTGCACATAATAAAACTTGTTTCTTTAGTGCACAAAAGAAAATATGTGAAAAAAACAACTAGGTGCAGAAGTTTAATCAAGAAAAGAAGAAAAAAAAGAGAAAGTTTATATATAATTGTCCTCCAAAGGCTAAAAAACAAAATGAACATAATCTGACCTAGATAAGAACAGAACCCTTTTCAAAGGGCTCGGCGTGTGGTTGTGCAACTGAGCATCACCTTTTCAATGGCCCTCTCTCCAAAATCAAGGCTGTGTGCAACAGTAGCCCTATAATACACTTAAAAACGAGGCCATGGGTTATTATACGACAAATATTATTATATTAGCTGTGTGCATTAAAAACACATGCAAGTATAAATTGTACTTCTCTTTAAATAGAAGAGTAGTAATTAAATTATCTCGCCAGAGCACTGAGTGATTTAGGGCCAGGATGTCATGATGTAGGCTGTGTAGGTGCAGGCAAGACCCTCTAAAGCCCCTCAGACAGCTGGCAGGTCATTAGCACTAACTGAATCATTGAGAACTAACTGAGGTCAGCTATAGAAGACTGGATTTTTTGACCTTTTACTCATGTGAGGGTTAGGCATATAGCAACATGACCCGGTTCTGATCATAGACAAACATGTTGTGATCTGAAGCGGGTTTTCCTGCTCTAACACAAAGCTTCTGACAGCCGTCACTGTCGCTAAGGCCGTTTAGTAAGCGCTAATTTTAGGAATGTGTCTTCAGCTGGTTTTGATCGTGTTCAAGTTAGGTTCACAAAGTCTACAGGCAAGTCAGGACAGAGTTCTGTTGGGCTGCAGTCAGATTCAGAAAGAATTTTTTCTGGGTTTTAATCAGATTCAGACATAATTTGTCTGGGTTACAGTCAGATTCAGATAAAATTTTCTCAGGCTGCAGTCAGATTTTGACAGAATTTTGTCAGGCTATAGTTGGGATCAGACAGAATTATTTGGACACAGTCGGGATCAGAATTATCAGGATACAGTTAAGATCGGACAGAATTGTCAGGCTACAATCAGGATCAGACAGAATTATTTGGATACAGTCGGGATCAGACAGAATTATTTGGATACAGTCGGGTTCAGACAGAGTTGTCAGTAAACAGTCGGGATCAGACAGAATTGTCGGAAAACAGTAGGGATCAGACAGAATTGTCAGGATGCAGTCGGGATCAGACAGAATTGTCGGGATACAGTCGGGATCAGACAGAATTGTTCTCAGACTATGTCCAGGTCGGATAAATTTTTCAGGCCCAATTAAGCTCTAATTTAACACACTTAAGTTGAATCAAGTGTGCCAGAGCAGGAAAACAGTGAACTGCAAGTGGATACATGATGACGATTGGGAAATACTGGCTTATAGACCACAGTTTGAGGTCAGATGAGGTGAGGTGAGGTATGTGTGGGTGTGTTTTGGACAAGCAGAGGGCACAGAGACCACAGCTGAGGCTTGCTCTGTTGTTGGCTGTGTGATTGGGGTTGAGTAGATATTGTGCTTTCTGGGCCTCTTAACTTGCTGCGAGAGACTGGTGCCCTTTCATTAGAGAATTACTGAGTGCTCTCAGCTCTCAGTCTCTGATGTCCACCTCTCATGGCCTTGGCATTTGCATTTCCTTTTTGATCTCTTTGACATTAGAAGTCAGAAAGAGCAGGGCAATATCCAATTCAGTGCAGTCAGATCCTCTATTTAGTTCAAGGAGAGAAGGAGAGAGAGATGCTTTTTGCTGCTATCATAAAATTTTCTTTCCTCAGATGCAATAACATTCTCAGATATGGTTCCATCTGAGTCACTGCGTTTTTCACTGTACAGAACATTACTTGGACTGTTTGGAACATGAAATGCATATTTTAAAGTAAAGGTCAGCTTTAAGATCGAAGACATGCATCCATAACATACATTCAGCCAAAGATAAGACGCTGCCAGTTTAATATGACGGTCTAGCCAAACATCATATATACATAATCTTCCCCTCTAACCCAAACATAGTCGATCAGCCAAGACACGTTTGTTTTTGGAAGTTTGCTTCTCTAGTTTTGCACTGGCGATGTGTGGCTAATGTAGCTAGCAAGCAATGAAAGCTTATGCTTGTAGTAACAGCATATATTACATATTCAGGATACAAAAGGTAAATGTGTCTGTTATAATTAGTAACCAGTAAAAGTTTCTACCAGCTAAACTGCAGGATTTGATACTGTCAGATTTTATCTTTTACCACATGAGAAAGATTTAGCTTAACTTGGCATAACAGCCCTCAGCAACTCCTCACTGCTCAATTTCTCTGTGTGCCTCAGCTTTTACCATTACTACGTTACATAAACCCATAATCAGACCACAAAAAGGCCCAGTAGATCACGTGTGGCTTTAATCGACAGACAGTGAAGTCTTTTTGATACACGTACAAATGTTAATATGCTGTTACCTCAGCCAACATTACAGCCTTGTCTTTTTCACCTCATGTCTTTCAACTCCAAAGATCGAAGCCAGCTTGTGAAGAGTTAGTTACCTCATACTGAACATGATAAATGAACTCCATTATGTAATTTATGCAAGTTTTCTTACATTAAATGTATTTAAAAAGAGTGTAAATGTTGAACTCACATTGAACTCGTGCTCTGACTGTGGTGCATTCTATGTGGTATAGCTTTGCTTTGTACTGTACCTGCTACATGACGCTGTGTGGTGGCCTTTAGATGCTGACAACAAGCCACAGCAAGCAGATGTAAAAGCCAGCTTTTTTTATATTCAATCTACTAAAATATGTATTATTTAGGTACCAAAGGTTTGCTGGGTCCCAAAAGAAAGAAAAATTACAATTCATTTTGCCATCTCATGTTCTCAAACAGACTAAAATGAAAACCCTTTTCTAACAAAAACATTTGTTGGCGAGAGTTTCTTGTCGGTTTGAGATACGCTCAAGCTTTACACTTCTCCAGTTTTAAACCAGAGCAACCAGGGGGAAGGAGTGTTGTTGAACACGATTACAATGAAAAGAAGATTTTCACCTCACCTCATGTGAGGGCATTCATTTAAAGAGGTAATTCACATTTTATTCATGGAAATTAGATGCCCCCACAGGACACCCTTTCAGCCCTCCAAATTCAAACCCTGGCATTACTGTTGGCAAAGTTTAAGAAGTTTAAGTTCTTAAGTTCATCCTGTTTAAATAGTTTCTCTCTTTTCTTTATTTAATTATACGACACAAATAAACCAAAATGAATGGAAAGAAATCAGATTATTACATTTTTAAAGTAACCATTACCGACTGATTAGTGTTAGGCACGCCTCATAAACTCATAGTAATATCACATGGATGGATGGATGGATATGCTGTATTGATCCCCAATAGGAGTTTTGGGTGCGAGACAGGCTTGCTAAACTTTCTTATGTGGTTCCTGACACCGCATTGAATCCTGCATTTATGTACTTTTGTCCATTTATAACAGTGTGTCTAACAATTTGACTTGCTTTGATATAAGCATGTGATGATTCAGGTACGCAGTTAGCACCACGTTACCAGACAGTTATAAGCTTTATTTGGTTTCTAGTTCCAGTACAAAAATAAAGAAGTAAACCAAGCATGTCTTGGATGATCAGTTATTTTTTAAGGAAGGGCTGAACTATCACTTTAACGCCGATGTGAACCTACAGCATATATGTGATGACGCCAACACTCCACATGTCTGTAGGGAACGACACAAAGTCGTAATTGACCACTTCCGGCGCCAAGAACTCGGGGGTTCCAAAGTTTACCTTCAGCTTCTCTCTGGGACGATACCTGGTGATGAAGAGAAACAGCCAGACGTTTGCCGTCAAACGAAGGCCAAAAAACAAATTAGATGCCGGTCTTTTAGAAAAGTTATCACATCACATTTTAACAGCAAATCTCCAACCTATTCAAGTACAAAGTGGATGTTAAATACATTATGAAAGGAATTCCGCAAAATCCACAGAGCTCAACTTGTACTGACACTGCTGCTGATGTAAACACTCAGTTATATCTAACATGTTACATAATCTGGAGGCTGATGAGGAGAAACTGAGCATTTGTTGCATTCAGAACATTCATGAAAGGATTCGCAAGAAACGGTTTTGTAACACAGAGCAATCTGGGCCAATGACTCAGAGTTGCAGACAAATACAGACAAATACAGTGTGCACCTTACAGCGTAATTGTTCTCTAAAAGCTCAACAGAAGCCCAAATTGCTCACGTGATCTCCTCATGTCAGTCTTTTTCATGAAAAACGGTGTAGGCGGAGATGTGACGGTGGTCATGGTTACTAAATCGGGTGTGGGGGCAGGATGATAAACCTGTGTTGGTCTGGTGAATCAGAGCGGACGGATTTCTCATGTGGACGAGAGAGAAGTGCAGAGGAGTATAATTACAGACAAACGCAGAGCTTTTTCTGCAGCATCTCAAACAACATCAGAGGTAAACAAACGTGTCTCTTTGTAAGTGAAGCGCCCAGCGGCCGAGCGAAGAACAGCAGAACGGCTTCCACACTTACTTTCTGGCAAGTCCAAAGTCAATGATCTTGATCTGGTTCCCGGTGTTGTTAACACACAGTATGTTCTCAGGCTGTTGTGAAATAATAAATAAATAAAATATGTTACAACAAAAATAAAACAAAATGAAAAGTGATGATTTTAATGTAAAGAATACTTTAACAATAGTAGCTGTCATTTACTTGTACTGACTGTACTGAAAGCTTCATGCTTTATATCACTGTGTAATGTTTTTATTCAGTATCTTCACTTTAATGCTCTACTACACTATTTTTACAGTGATCTTTAGCACACAGTTTCTACTTATCTGCTGAGTTTAACAGATTGGAAAGCATAGAACATAAAATGTGCTATAATGTTTGTCCATGACTTCATTTTATGTTTATATTTTTCTCCAATGTGTCGAAATCAACAAGCAAACAGTAATTGTGCATTAAAATGTACAGTGTTCTCCGTAGAGGATGTGCTAACTTATAATTACTTAGAAAATCACTAAAATGTGTAATTTGACCAGGGGCACAAACTTTTGCATACGACTAGAAGTGTGTAATAAAACTTTGGGCCTGCCGGCGGAACCTGGCCTTTGACTTCATTCACATCTGTTGCACACCTGAATTATACTGCTGTCAATAACCTGTACATTTAGTTATACAGTGCATTTGTGAATGTATGTGTGTGTATATATTATATTTATTTATTGTACTGTATTCTGTATTTCCTACAGGCAAATGGATCAATAAAGTGACCCACATTCATTCAGTGACCTGGGATTAATCTAAGCACTGCAGTAACACTGACATGGTGGTGGTGTGTTAGTGTGTGTTGCGCTGATAGGAGTGGATCAGTCACAGCAGTGCTGTTTAACTGAGCTGAGTTGAGTTAAACTGAATTATGATAATTTGAGTTGATCTGGACTGGGATAGGTTAAGTTTAACTGAACTGAATTTATTTGAGTTGATTTGAGCTGGGCTGGGTTGAGTTGAACCAAATTGAGTTAAATTTAACGGAGTTGAGTTTAACTTAATTATGATAACCAGAGCAAATTATCATAACCAGAGCAAATCTGCTGGTAGAGTTGATCTGGGCTGAACTGAACTGAGTTTAGCTGAGTTGCGTTAACTTGATTTGGGCTGGGTTGAATTGAGCTGAATTAAGTTGAGTTTAACTGAATCGCATTGAGTTGAGTTAACTTGAATCGCATTGAGTTGATTTGGGCAGGGTTGGGTTGAGTTGAACTGAGTTTAACTGAATTGAGTTGAGTTGAACTGAATTATGATAAGTAGAGTTGATCTGGACTGGAATGGATTAAGTTGAACTGAACTGAGTTGAGTTTAGCTGAGTTAAGTTGAATTGCATTGAGCTGATCTGGGCAGGGTTGGGTTGAGTTGAGTTGAACTGAACTGAGTGGAGATTAACTGAGTTGAGTTGACTTGAGCCCAGCTAAGTTGGGTTGGGTTAAATTGAGCTGAACTGAATTGAGTTGAGTTGACCCGAATTGTTAAGCTGGGTTGAGGTGGGTTATGTTTGGCTGGGTTGTCATTTCACCTTCAGGTCCAAATGCAGGATGTATTGCTGGTGGAGATACTGGACGCCCTCACAGATCTGCCGGGTGAAGACGATCGCATCCAGCTCCGTCAGCTGGTAATGCTCGTCAACGATGCGGTCAAACAGCTCGCCCCCCTCCACGCTTCAACACACAACACAGACAGAAGTGACAAATTAATTTGCGGCTTGTTGCGTCTTTTGTTCAGAAGCGACGCCTTCTTTGTTGTGCAGAGACATCAAGCAAGGGCCAAAAAAAACCCCCGCCTCCACTCTGCTGGGTGACGTCCGCAACAGGACGGCTCGGGGCCGAGTGTGTTTTATGGAACAATCCGGCTTATCGTTTGATGCAGCATTCAGAAATAAGCTTACAGTATCATAACCAGAGCAAATCTGCGCTGTCCTGTCTGATTAACTCGGCAGTGAAGATGACACAGCACCACACGGGTGTGAAGTGAAACGTGTGGGTGCGCCTAGTTCCTGTCAGCGAGAAGTGCTGCTGAAAAACATGGTCAGTGAAAGGAAATTTGTCTTGCAAATGAAGCTCTAATGGACGGCGTCAGATCCAGCATCAAAGCACTAATGAGCTAAAGCATTCATTACAGCACCATATGAAGAAAGAGGTTCTAAATGAAGGGTGTTTCTTATTCCTCCAACCTAAAATAAAACGACAGTCATCTTTTCTTCCTTGTCTGTCTCTGTAGAATCGTAACTCATTGTATTCAAGGCTTAGAAATCAGATCTCAATCTTTACTTACTAGACTTCCCAATTTAGATTATTTAGTAACTACTATAAATTGTTCAGTAACTGCTGTGAAACTGATGTGTACATTCTGTAGTTATATGTGGAATTGAAGTGTGGATCCATGGGTCAGAGCATGCGTCAGGCTCCAGTCCTCGCAGGCCAAACCACTGCAGACTTTAGCGCACAGCCTCATTAAACACACCTGATTCAGCCCATCAGCTTATTAGCCAGGCCTTCATGAACTGAATTCAGTGGTAGAGACAGTAAACGGTAATCGCCACAGCATTTTGGCTCGGAGAGCCCCCAGTTTGACATGTCTGGGTTAAAGCGTTAAAAAAAGTGCAAAAAGGGTTTTTGGAGCGACGCCATAGAGGAACCACTGCTGATTCCCTGAAGGATCTTCCAGTGGATGATTCTTTAAAGAACAGTTCTTTTAAATGTGAAGAAACTCCACGAAATGGAAAAGTTCAATACCAGTTAACCTTTTATCCCATAAAATTTCCTTGTTATTACATCCAAAGATGTATTATTCAGTAATTATACTAAAGACAATGCAAACTTAAAGGGGCATTCCAGCCTAAAACTACCATTTCACATGTTATTTGTAATGTTGTATAACATTCTATAGGACAGCATTGTATCCCTCATTCTCATCTGTTTGACTGATTCAAAATTTCTTCCCACCTTCAAGATACGTCATCAGAAGGTGGAATATTCTAGTCTTTAAACCAGAAAATCCCACCCTACTGTGGCACTGCTGTAAGAGGCATGTATGCATGCTTACAACAGATACAAGGCAAGGGGTAAATTTTTCATTTTGGCTGGAGTGCTCCTTTAAGTCATGAGTGACACTGATGTGGTGATGGCATGTTAGTGTGTGCCACTGCTGGACTGAGAATAGTCCACCAACCAGAAATATCCAGCGAACAGTGTCCTGTGGGCAGCGTCCTGATGAAGGACTAGACACAAACTAGCAGTGTGTGCTAGTAGGGCTGGGAGTCGATCCTGAAAAACAATTCATTCCTCGATTTTCAGCCTTTTGAGAAAAATCAAAACCCAGTTTGGTGCATTAACGAGCTAAGTTTATTAAGATAGCGTTAGCTCTCCAAATTTCCTTGCTAAGGTCAAATATAATTAAAAATAATTAAGATTGTATGCTTTATTTTTGCCAGATGTCCTTTGATATGTCTTGGTTTTTGGAATCGAGATTTTTGTGTGGAATCCATACCATCGATTCCCATCGCTTGTACTCAGAATCCATAATTTCTGCAATCAAACAGCCCAAGATGCTGGTAAAAACGAGCTACACATAAAAAAAAATCAGCTTTTTGTTCATGTTGCACTAATTTTGATTTGCCACTACCACTGTTGGCTCATCCTCCTTTTGATCTGATTGGTCAGCACAGAAAAACGCTCATGCCGTTGGCTGCTCGAGCTGATTTTTTTAAAAAGACGGCAAAAGCAGCACACAAAGACCTTTAAGAGTTTAATGAGGAAGGTTTACTTACTATTCCATGATGAGGGTGAGGTTGGTGCGAGATTCAAACGCATCGTACAGCTGGATGAGGTTCACGTGGTTTAGCTGGTTCATGACCCCAATCTCATTCTTCACCTCGTCCTGGAGGGGTGGAAAGATGGATGGAGGAGAAAAAAGAAAGGGAGAGGCATCAAGAGTCAACAAACAACGCCAAAGGAAATGAATCATCACGTTAATTGCCTGTGCATTTGACCCTGAGTGGTGTATTCTTCGAATGCCTAAATCCCATCATCAAGGCCGTCTGATTTGAGCATTGTGTTTTAAGCGGCGACGCGGTGGAAGCGATGAGGTCAGCGGCAATACAAATTCTAATTCACAGAAGGACGGAGGCTATTTAGGTTACTTCAGATTGCCTGCTGAATTGTTGGAAGTGGAGCTGGTGTCATGGGGAGCGGCGAGAGCCGCAATTTAGACACTTTTGGAGAGATAGAGGCTGACAGCCATGCAAGGCCTGTAATTGCCTGGCTCATTTTATTTCTGCCTTTCACACCCTCTATTCTCTCAGATGACCCCGGAAATCCTTTCAGGTATCATATCTGAGGATGATCTGTACGTGTGTGTGGCTGAAGTGGACAGAGGTGGACCTGGGACGGTTTTGCTCATTCTCTGCACGCTCTGTCTCTCTGAAAGTACAATTCAAACGCCTGAAGCAGGAAACAGAACTCAGAGCCTCTTCTAATCTTCTCCCGCCCATTAGGGTACATTCAGAGCCACGTAGACCTTGATTTGATGGCAGGGACGAACAGCAGTGGTGGACTGATGTGTTGCTGTTTGAGCCGCAGTAAAGCAGTAAAACTCTCATTAGACACAATTACAGCCACTCCCGGAAAGTTGAGGATGCCAGAATCAGACAGGACATCAGCCGAGCTGTGCTGGGTAAATGTGGGTGTGAATATGAAGGCTGGCTTTTTGGACATTTCTTCCTGAAAATGTATTCACTATGTAGGAAAATGCCCAGTTTATGTAAAACAACATTTTGCATATTCACCTTATACAAAAGCTTTTTTTAAACAGAAAAAGAAAAATCCTTTTTCTACACTTACGATGGTTCCTCAATGGTTCTATATGGAACTGTGAAAAAAAAACCCCTTGTGTTCCCAAAGTGTTCTTTGCATCATGAAAAAAGCTCCAGGGAAAATGTGGCTCCTAACAACCACCTGGAAGAGCTGGTTGACCCCAAACCTGCCCGCATCAGATAAACAGCACCTAAAGCTTTCATCTTTGAGAGAGAGGAGAAAATCAAGCTGCTTCAGATCTGAAAACATCCACAGGTGTTTCTGTCCATCCTTCCACTGTGAGAAGACGACTCAGCGCTGTGGGTCTGAAAGGATGTGTAGCTGATCAAGAAGAACCTCACTGAGAAAAGGAGATGGACACATCAAACAAAGAAGCTGAACAGTGGACTGACCACCCCAGAGTCCAGACCTCAACACCACTGAATGTGTTTGATTACTTCAGAAAATGATCAACCAGCTTCTAAGACTGAACTTTGGAGGTGTGTCTGCAGATTCTTTGAGAAACTGAAAGTGAGTCTCCTGAAAAGAATGGAAGCTGGAATAAAGGGAAAGAGTGACTCACTGACCACTGAATAAATGATTATATTTAGATGTTGAGGGCTGAAAAATAAATAATTTAATAGCGGTTTTGAATTTAAATTAGAATTTAAATAAATGAACAATGACTTGCACAGTACTGTGTATACACATGTATGTATATGTGTGTGTGTGTGTGTGTGTGTGTATATATATATATATATATATATATATATATATATATATATATATACACACATACACACACACACACACACACATGCATATATATAGTACAATAAAGTGCTTGTGTCTGGATGCAGTGGAGGAAGGTGCATGTATTCTTTTTCATTTTCGTGTGAACAGAATTCATCAGTGACAGAGACAGAAAAGTGGCTGTGTGTTTTGGTGCTTCAGTGTATGAATCTGTCTTTGAACAGGTGTGTATGTGAGGTTGTGTGTCTGTGTGTGTTGTGTGGTTGTGTGTGTCTGTGTGTGTTGTGTTGTGAGGTTGTGTGTCTGTGTGTGTTATGTGGTTGTGTGTCTGTGTGTGTTGTGTTGTGTGTCGTGTGTGTATGTGAGGTTGTGTGTCTGTGCGTGTTGTGTGTTGTGTAGAGCTGCTGGCCAGTATGAGTTTCATCAGCTGTCATAAATCATAAATCTGTTCACAGGAACAGAGCAAGAGACAGACTGGAGCAGAAGGACAGAGAGAGAGCTGAAGAAAGAGAACGAGGGACAGAGAGAGAGAGAGAGAGAGAGAGAGAGAGAGAGAGAGAGAGAGGGAGAGAGAGAGGGGAGAGAGAGAGAGAGGGGGGGAGAGAGAGAGGGGGGGAGAGAGAGAGGGGAGAGGGAGAGAGAGAGGAGGAGAGAGAGGGGGGGAGAGGGGAGAGGAAGAGAGAGAGGGAGCGAGAGGAAGAGAGGAAGAGAGGGAGAGAGAGAGAGAGAGAGAGAGAGGGAGGGAGAGAGAGAGAGCGTGAACGTTAACATAAAAGCTGCTTTTGAAAGTAAGTGAGACGTGCGAGAGCAGAGAGAGGCTGTTATTGTTGTTTGTTGTTGTTTTTGTTGTCTTGGCTGTTCTGTACTCACCCTTTCTTTCATCCCCCTCACTTTTATGATCTTGGCAGCCAAAGTAAGTCCTGAAGAGAGCTCAGCACACTTGTGCACCTGTCCAAAACGCCCCCTGTGGAAACACCAGCACTTACGTCAACTGCACGTTGCCTTAGGTGTGTCAGTCACAGAGTTATTGATGTGTGTAGTTTTGTTTTGCAGAAAGAAAATCACCATGTTTTGTTGTTGTTTGTTGTTTGAGCCTGTATATACAGAAGGTAGACTAAATGCAAATGAAGTTTAGTTTAGATGTAAACAGAGTCATTCAGAGTCATTCAGAGTGGTTTGGTGTGAAACGCTCTGTTGTAGAGAAACTTGGTTTCAGAACTGTTCACAGTGGTGGTGATAGGAACCAGACGTCCACCTCTAAAAGCTCCCTCACAGAAAGTTACTACATGAAATAGTTGTGAATATTGTCTAAGATATTGTTTTATAATAATATTCAATTAATGTTTAAGGCCTTAAACATACTTTTTAAAATGCATTCATGGTGGAGGGGCACACGTAGAGTGTTGTAAAGAAAAAATAGTCCCCAAAGATTTTTTTTTTTTTTCAGATTTACCACTATTTTCCATCATCAACTTTCCATATAAACTCAGAAGACTCGTGTAGGTTCACTGGTGGTTTTGGATAGTAAATAAAATGTCTATATTTGTGTTGTAGCCATGGCGAACCCTGGTTCCTATCACCACCACTGTAAAGGAAGTCTGAGTCACATCAAACCACTCTGATTGACTTTATTTACATCTCAGCAACTGAATTATTTTAGATGAAGAAATTCCCCTTTAACTGAATATTTCTGTAATTACATTTAAACAGCATAGCAAAGCAACAGTAACAACTCTAGACTTCTAAGTGTAACTTTTGCCTCTGAGGTTTTTTCCTCTCCACCGTCTGTGACTCAAAATAAGGCCTACGCACACAGACCTGCTCAACGCCTGCCCAAAATAAACTGTGTCCATGACCAGTCAAAAACAAGCCAGCGCTTATTTGTGGCCCATGCGGGGGGGATTAGACCTTGTTTGTGTGCGCCAGTTGTTCAGCTTCAACAGTACATGTTATCTGCCCCTCCCGCATGCTATCAGCAGCCGATCCCCCCCAAACTCTCCACCCCCGACCCTGCCAATGTCTATATGTTTATCTCTGAACGCCCAGGTCAGTGAGCTTTATCTGCATTGCTATTGTTGGAGGACGCAACTGAGTAAATGCCAAGCTGACAGTGCACCGATAGCGCTAAACTATAATTACCAGCTGGTGAGCTTTTATCACATGTGGAGGGTCTGAGGGGCATTTCAGCTTTCAGCAACTGCACCTTAAGTACCCTAAGACAAATCAGATGTAGTCAGTGCTATGAGTAGTGTGGTGGAGCTGTAGTCAGGCCTGTTTGAACCTAAAACAAATGTATTAAATAAATATATTGTAGTTTAAACAAAGTAGAAGACACAGGAAACACTGCGCTTTAAAGGCGAATGCTCTTTTATTGAACAGGCAGCAAGGAAACCACCACTCAGTGCTGATCAATACAGCACGACAGCAGGGAAGGTCACTCCTCTCTGTGGTACACACTTAATTAACTAACCCCACAGCCCTGAACAATAAAGCGCACATAACAGGTAAACATGTGAAACTAACACCAACAACTTAAACTACGAACATCAACCCCTTACAAGGCCACCATGACCCAGAAGGATAAGTGGTTTAGAAACTGTGTGTATGTGTGTTTATGTACACCAATCAACCATAACATTAAAACTATCTCCTTGTTTCAACACTCATTGTCCATTTTATTAGCTCCACTGACCGTATAGTTTCACTCTGTAGTTCTACAGTTACAGACTGTAGTCCATCTGTTTCTCTGCATACTTTGTTCTTCAGTGGTCAGGACCTCCATGGACCCTCACAGAGCAGGTACTATTTGGGAGGTGGATCATTCTCAGCACTGCAGTAACACTGATGTGGTGGTGGTGTGTTAGTGTGTGTTGTGCCTGAACGAGTGGATCAGACACAGCAGTGCTGCTGGAGTTTTTAAACACCTCAGTGTCACTGCTGGACTGAGAATAGTCCACCAAGCAAAAATATCCAGCCAACAGCGTCCTGTGGGCAGCGTCCTGTGACCACTGATGAAGGACTAGAGGATTACCAACACAAACTGTGCAGCAGCAGATGAGCTATCGTCTCTGACTTTACATCTACAAGGTGGGCTGACAAGGTAGGAGTGTCTAATAGAGTGGACAGTGAGTGGACACAGTGTCTGTAGAACTACAAAGTGCTTCTATATAATAAGTGGAGCTGATAAGATGATAAGACTCTGATTGTGAATATGAGCAGTGCAGCCCGGAATGCGGTGTAAACAATCTGTGGAAGCATCTAATCACAGTAATATGAAACTGATGGATAAAGATCTCCGTGCTGAAGAAGAGAGAGACCCAATCTCACCTGCACAGACCAGACTTGATTTTCATTCAGGACCAGCTTTGTGAGTTTACATTTTTATTCGTAACGATTTTATTTTGAAGTGGCATTTTTCTAGAACCTAGTTTCTGGGTTTCCAAACAGCATCAGACCTAATTTTAATCAGCGTAACTGGCTGTGTCATGTCCAAAGGCAGGGATAGGGACATGTCTTTAGCTGATTGTTTCTCCGATATCTGAAGTACTCAAATGACTGTTGGGTTTTTCCATGTTATTTCCAGCTGGTACAGATTTGTTTGGGTTCTATAGGGCAGTGGTCCTCAAACTGGTCATCAGGGAATCCCAGACAGTCCACATTATTGCTCTATCTAGTGTTGGGAGCTGAGATAGATCAAAAATATGGATTGTCTGGAGACCCTGATGCATTACAGAGTAAAGCAGAAGTAATGAGTAATGAGAAAACAAGAGGTAAATTAATCCCATTACAGTGTGAAAAAAGTAGTGAATAATTTGTAATAGACTCGTAATAGACATTGGTGATAGTTAACTATACCTTAAGCTCTAAATTTGACTAGTTTGATCTTAGTGGCCAGTATCAACTTACAAAACTGATAGTTCCGGTTCTGAAATCTGATTGATCTGAGTCACGTTGGAAGCCATTATAATACATCAAGTCACTAAATAATATGTCGCTGCTGTCAGAACAAAATCTCATATCTCCAAAATGGTAACTTTACAGGAGAAGGAAAAACATACTCTACTTTCAGTGTAGGTCAATGGAACCAGATGTTTCCTCAGGTAATTTTGGGCTGTTTCTTTTGGTTCATTCATCGTGAAATTTACACACAATGTAAAGAGTAACAGACAGATTTTCAAACTATGTCAAAACCTGAAAAATGGACCACCAAGTGTACTAATGGCTGAAGTAATAACCCAGTTGTGTTTAAACTGAGGGGTTGTCTCTTAACAACTAGTCTAAAATTCAGCAGGCTGAACAGGCTAAAAGATGGCTAACATACCGCTCATCCAGTGTTAGGCTTTGAATTTAAGTATTTAATGGCGGGTTCATTCTAAAAGTGCAAAGGAAAAGTAAAGAATATGTGACATGAATGTCTTACACATGTAAAATGTCTGTGTATTTGTTAGATCTGCCTTAAGCAACATTTAAACACAGAGTGGGGAAACAAATGCATGGTACAGACGCTAACATAGCACAGGAAATCCTGTAGAGGAGGAAATTTGCCTTATCACTCTGGTGGTAATTTGGTGAGTAGAAAACACTAATAAGGTGACGGTTTCTGCATTAAAAACTGTTGTATTATCATATTTTTACTATTATGTGTCAAAATAAATTGTACAGTCTTCCCATTTCAAAGTACTGTAAGTAACTTGGCTTCAAATCTTTTGCTGTTGACTGTCTGAAGCTTGAAACCAATGGACATCACCAGCCTCCAGCCAGTAATTGTACAATTGGCTGTTCAGTTTCTGAGTGTTCTGGCCAGCTATGGGTCACTGTATCATTAGATAATGTATAAAAGATCTAACAAAAGGCTGCACTGTGAGTCTGTTGCTGCGATCTCTGAACATGAGGACTGAAGAAGTGTCACTGGCAGCAAAGCAGAAGAAGTAACGAGGCTGTAAAATCAGTACAAACCGATCAGAGCGAGACAAAATCAACTCTTTCGTTAAGAAGTAAGAACACAGTAGGCAGCATAGCAAGAGAAAACAAGCTGGCAGACCATGAAAGACAACAGTCACGGACCAAAACTTTCAATCACAAAGTGCAAAGCAAAACCACTGAAAAGATCAAGAAATCTGTCCAGGATGTAGGAGTCGATGAGTCGAGCACAGCCATGAGGAGAAGGACCAGCTTGATCTCAGAGGATTTAATACAAGCCGTGTGGTGCAGCACAGGAGCATGAAGACCAGAGGACAGTTCACTGAGAAGCACATAAAAGCCTGTAGAGACGTGGGAAATTTGTCAAAAGAGCACGGTATACTGGTTCTCCCTCGGCAGCTTTCTCACTTTTGGTTCTTTTAGATAACAGACAAGCGTTCTTTAGTAAAGTAGATGGTTCTATACTGTGAACATTAAAAAAAAATTTAAATGCTTAAATGGCTTTTTTCATGGTTTAACTGTTCTTCTCTAGGATGGAAAACCTGTTATGTATAGTTTTTTAAAGAATCTTTTTAAAAAAATGACACCAGAAAGGGTTCTGCTTTGGTTCCAAGTCAGAGAACTATCTTTTGAGTTCTGTATAGAATGATTTCTTGCTAAAAAGCAACTAAACCGTTGTATGTATTGCCCAATTTCAGGGCACCATTGTTGGTCAAATGAACAGAATCTTACAGTACTGTGCAAATTTTAGAGACCACCTTTCATTTATTTAATTTACTGACAAAGCAAACTTTCACGACTCCACTTCGGCTCTGAGGTCTCCTTGGACTCCATCTCCGAGAACCCCCTGGGGATCATGTGATTCCTGCCTCACTCTCACACTCCAAACGGTACTGATCAGTTTCACCTGTTCATTGATTAGGTTAGTATAAAGCCTGGGCTTGTAGGACGGGTCCTTTGCGAGGTATTGCTTCTTTTCTAAGAACTTCTGAGTGTTCTCTTCTGTGTTGTGTATATTTCTGGCTATTTTGCCCTGTTTTTTTGACCTGCCTTCTGCCTGACCCCTTTTGGACTGTTCACCTGGTTATGTTTGGGCTTTTTTGTGTGACTTGCCCTTTTTGGATCTGACCTATGCCTGTTTTGTGACTTGCATTGTGGATTACGTTTTCATCAGCGGCTGCGTCATTTTTTCGTCTTACACAAACATTAAGTAGACATTATTCAATTTTAGGTTTAGAAAAAATAGAAAACTTACTTAACAGAAAACAACAACTAAACAACTAACATGATGTTTCGGTATTTAGTGTCTCCACTCTGTACCTTTATTACAGCTGCTATTCTTTTACCAAGAGACTCATTCATTCATCGTCTTTAACCACTTGATCCAGATGGGGTCGCAGTGGCAGTTGGGAGAGCAGAGAATCCCAGGCAACCCTGTTTCCCACAATCTCCTCCAGCTCATGCTGGGGGTCGCTCCCGGGCCAACTTGGAGATATAATCCCTCCAGCAGGTCCTGGGATGACCCCCCCAATGTGGGGGCATCCGGGGGGCATCCTGATCAGATGCCTGAACCGCCTTAACTGGCTCCTCTCAGTGTGGAGGAGTAGTGCCTATACTCCGAGCTCCTCGTCCTGTCAGTAGAGTGTAGCGCCACCCTGCCAAGAAAGCTCATTTCCGCCGCTTGTATTTGTGATCTCATTCTTTCGGTCATTACCCAAAGCTCATAACCACAGGTGAGGGTGGGGATGTAGACTGACCAGTAAACAGAGAAACCTTTGCCTTATGGCTCAGCTCCCTCTTCACCGCTACAGTCCGGTACAGTGACTGCATTACTGCTGCTGCCTGTCCCAGCCTGTGGACGATCTCACCATCCCTCTTCACGTCACTCGTCAACAAGACCCTGAGATACTTAAACTCCTCCTTAGTGCCCTCTGTACCTTTATTACAGCTGCCATTCTTTCATCAGGAGACTCACTTTCAGTTTTTCAAAGAAATCTGCAGGATTTTTTTTCTTACCTCGCATTTCCACAAGTTCAGTTTTAGAAGTTGTTTTTGCGTTTTTTGGTCCAGGTAATAACTTGGATTGTGAATAACTTATAGTTAAAAGTTGTTTAGACTGGAAATTACACAAATGAATTGTCTCTGATTTTGCACAGTACTGTATGCAACGTTTGCATTTATAGAACTATGACACATATATTACTACAACCTGTACAGATTTCTCTGCTCATGACTGAATGTTTTTTTGGCATTGTTGTTTTAGTTGGCTGCCTGTTTGTTTTCTATTGCTAAACTCACCATTGTGTTCTACCTTCTTAATAACGTGTATAAACAGTTGATTTTGGACCATCTAATGTTTTGGCTCTGTCTTTGGTTGGTTTTGTTCCAGTTTTCAGCCTCATTATGTTCACTGGTATTGAAGCTTTAATGGTCCTCCTGTCTGTCACAGATGTAAATGCCACATGTGGAATCAACTCTAGACCTTTTGCTTTCTTGTGCATGAACTAATGATGCAACAACATATAACTGGCCAAGAAACAACCAACTGCAACCAACTGTCCAATTAGCGGTCAGAGTTGGGAGATGTCTGTTGGGTCGTAGACTTGAGGCACTAAATGAAAGGATTTCCAACCAAAGTTCTAAACATGCAAATTTTATGGAGGATTATGTTAATATGTTTAACAACAGTGCTGCAAAATGAGGAGTCTGTATATTAAAACGGTTGGGATTCCTATATGGTTCAGACATTATAGACGTCTTGCAAGCTAAAGCTGAAATTCTGCTTTAGTTACTTTTAGAGTTATTGCAGCATGTCAAACAACAAAGAACCGTCACTGTCACTACCCAAACGCTCATGAACTGTTCAATACAAAAAGAACTGTTGTCGGGTTTTTAAAGGGAATCGGTCATTGAAACTGACCTTTTCTCACTTTATTGAAATAAAAAAGTAGTAAGTAGACATTTTAAAACATACCGATCAGTCCATACAGTCCATTTGTAGAAACTAACCTGCAAATTCTGCTTTTAATGCTTTTATGATGTCACTCAAACTATCACTTTTACACATATCCACCTATTCAACCTTCAGCAGTTTAGCCCCAGCTTCTAGATGGACACACGACTCCACTAGTTCCACACAGTGAGAGGCAGATGACGTGTATCTCAGCCCCTCTTCATAGGCTTATAACTCTGAATGTGAGTCTCGTATGATCTTGTGATAAGATGGAATGGAAAGGGGGCGAAATTTTGAACCACATTTCGGCACTGTGTTATCGCAAAGGGAGATAAATAGATATAGAAACATCAAATTTGACGCACGGGTGAGTTCATGGACCCCAGGGAATTAAAGGAACAGTAACAAAAATAAAGGATAAAGAGAGTAGAATTTTGTAGGATATGGGCCCTTTAAACACCAGACCATGGCCATAGTGTGGGACACACATCTACACTCACCCTCCCAGCAGCTCGTTAGGCTTGACCTCGTAATAGGAGCCCATGGGAACCTGCTTGGCGCTGACGATGCGGTGCTCAAACGGGGCCGGCCGAGGCGGGCAGTCGTCTGGAAAAACAATGGGGATTGTGGTGAGAAACCTGCCTAAACAATCCCCCCCACCCACCCACCCCAGCCGCTGCTACCAAACCCGTCTGGGAGCCCATTTACAGGTATTGACACAAACCAGTTTTCACATTAAAGTCAGGAACTTTGACAGAATGCTGATGGAGTTTCTGTTACACACACTAGCGCTGACTGAGATTCTGTGAAATGATCCGCTGACTGCTCGGAGGGGACAGCTGCTAGCAGGAGGTTGCCAAGCTATTCAGTTCATCTTTGTTACAAGTTTAGCTTCAACGGGTCTCCTGTTAGCTTGAACCTGAACCTGAACCTGTACAATAACCATACTTTGAAATGCATTTGCATTAAAAGGGATTATTTTAGCAGATTAGCCCCTTAAACAGCCGTTAAATCCAACTTATTCTTCAGTAATTAATACTAATTATCCAGTAACTACTATGAAGCTATTAGGCCTATGCAAAGCATGCAGTTATGAGAGAGAGGAACTGAAGTGTGGACCCACTGATGGGTCCTTAGAGTGTAAGCCACTAATTCCTCTGAAGCATTTCTTAATCCTGATCCTAGAGAAGCACTCGGTCTCAGCTGTGCCTTGCCTCAACACACCTGACCCTGCTCATCAACTGATTATCAACTCCTTCACAGGCTGAATCAGGAATGTTGATGCAGGGAATTATAGGCGGTCTGGGAAGTCTGTCCCCAGGAGCAGGATTAAGAAACTCTTTGGAAAGTTCCAATAAGATGAAAGGTTGAAAATGATTCGGTTGAATTGTTTACATTCCTGCAATACGTAAGAGATCCTGTATCAGACTGCAGGGGACAAATGGGCAGAACTACAGATGCATCGACAAGTTTTGTGTTAGACTGCTTATATAAGTGCAGTGGAGCTTGAAAATATGTGAACTCTTTAGAATTTTCTATATTTCTGCATAAATTTGACCTAAAACCTCAGCAGATTTTCAAGTCCTAATAGTAGATAAAGAGAACCAAATTAAACAAATGGGACAAAAATATTAGATTTGGTCATTTGTTTATTGAGGAAGATGATCCAATATTATCTGTGAGTGGCATCAGTATGTTACCCTTTGCTTTCAGTATCTGGTTTGACCCTCTTGTGCTGCAATTACTGCAGCTAAACGTTTCCGGTAGCTGTTGATTAGTCCTGAACATCGGCTTGGTGGAGTTTTAGCCCCTCCGTACAAAACAGCTTCAGCTCTGTTATGTTGGTGGGTTTCCTCCCCTGAACTGCTGCTTCAGGTCCTTCCACAACATTTCTACAGGATTAAGGTCAGAACTTCGACTTTTCCATTCCAGAACATCAACTTTACTCTTCTTTAACCGTTTTTTGGTAGAACGACTTGTGTGCTTATTGTCGTTGCTGCATGACCCACGTTCTCTTGAGTTTCAGCTCAGGAACAGACCTGTTTCCTTTAGAATTTGCTGGTATAATTCAGAGTTCATCATTCCATCAATGATGATACTACCATCAATGATACTACCACCACCATGTTTCACAGATGGGATAAGGTTTCTATGCTGGAATGCAGTGTTTTCCTTTCTCCAAACATAAAGCTTCTCATTTAATTTTGGTCTCATCCGTCCACAAAACATTGTTCCAGTAGTCTTCTAGCTCATCCATGTGATCTTTAGCAAACTGCAGACGGGCAGCAATGGTCTTTCTGGAGAGCAGTGTGTTTCTCCCTGCAACCCTGCCATGCACACCATTGTTGTTCAGTGTTCTCCTGATGGTGGAGTCATGAACATTAACATTGGCTACTGTGATTCAGGCCTTTAGTTGCTGAGGAGTTATCCTGGGTTCCTTTGTGACCTTGCAGACTATTATATGCCGTTGCTCCTGGTATGGGGAGCGTAACAGGGTCTTGAATTTCCTCCATTTGTACACTGTGATTGGTGGAGTCCAAACTCTTTAGAGATGGTTTTGTAACCTTTTCCAGCCTGAAGAGCATCAACAGCTCTTCTTCTGAGGTCCTCAGGAATCTCCTTGGTTGGTGCCATGATACACTTCCACAAACATGTGCTGTGAAGATCAGACTGTGAGAGATCCCTGTTCTTTAAATAAAACAGGGTGGTCACCCACACCTGATTCCATCCCATTGAGTGAAACCACCCGACTCTAATTTCACCTTCAAATTATCTGCTAATCCTAAAGGTTCACACACTTTTTCCACTCACAGATCTGAAATATTGGATCATTTTCCTCAAAAAATAAATGACCAAGTCCAATATTTTTGTCTTATTTGTTTAAATTGGTTCTCCTTGTCTACTTTTAGGACTTTTTTTGTGAAAAGCTCATGAAGTTTTAGGTCAAATTTAGCTGGGGCTGGACTACGCTCTGTATATATGATACATATAAAATAGACACTTATTGGCTGGAACATGCAGCCACTGTTGCTCTCACTGGATGTTGGTGTTGAAATCTGGAAAGTGTGTTCGCTCTGTGGATTTTGATGTTCAGGTTATGTGAACCCTACATTCACACCATGAAAATGATGATATTGAATGAAAGTCTTTTTTCAAGAGTCAAATTTGAGCAAATACGACAAATCAGATTAATCGCAATTAACCACACAAATTAATGTAATTATTAGCGATTAGTTATTTGAATCATTTTAATGACATTGTGTCATATTCCTTAGCCTTACTGTGCTGTAAATTCATCAGCATTGCTAGTGTCTATCCAAATGTCAATCATATTCCAAATGAAAACTTATTCACAAAGGCACATACCAATGATCAGGAGCTGTGGTTCAGATCCTTTACTGAGAATTCCTGATTTTGACTTTGTCCCGCTCTCTGGCGCAGGACTCGTCCCACTCTCTGGCGCAGGACTCGTCCCACTCTCTGGCGCAGGACTCGTCCCACTCTCTGGTGCAGGACTCGTCCCACCCTGCGCTGCAGGACTCGTCCCACTCGGCGCTGCAGGACTCGTCCCACCCTGCGCTGCAGGACTCGTCCCACTCGGCGCTGCAGGACTCGTCCCACTCTGTGCTGCAGAACTCGTCCCACTCTGTGGCACAGAACTTTCTTTGGCAGGCTCAGATTTGTTCTGGTATGTGGCAGGTTTTTCCAGAATCGTGCCAGCTTCCTCTGTACTGGTTTCCTGGGTGACAGGTTCAGATTCTGGCTCACGCTCGGCCCCTTTTGGCCGTGGAGTTGCCAGAGCAACTGTCTCCTTCTGCTGCAAGCCAGGTTCCAAGTTCTCTTTGACAGGCATGTGCTGCTCGGTGAGGAGCCGTGGTTCCCCAGGGACGTCTGCTTTCCTTTGCTCCGCTTCCAGCTCCTGTTTCGGCTCCTCTTGTGCAGAACAGTTCAGAGATGGTCGCTCTCGGGCTTCTGTTCGTCTGTGTTTTGTTTGCCAGAAACACATCATTCAAATCAGTGTTTTAATAGTAGCTTCACTCAACATCCTCCAACACTGTCCTTATCATGTTTCAACTAAACATAGCAAATCTAATTATGTTATAGTGCTAATTAACTCTGCACAGAAGAAAAACGCCAACGACAGCGCTTATCAGAGTTTACTGTGAGTGACAGTTATCACATGATAAAGCATCTCCCAGCTGATTCAAACCCACCACACAGGAAAGCCACACACTTTTAATGATGAGTTCTTCAGAGCGAAAACACATTCGCTTCCCTGAAGAACCTTTTAAACTGATTATTCTTTAAGGAACCAGTTTTGGAAATGAGAAGCGTGAAGAACATTTTTTAAAGTTTAAAGAACCTCCACAGAAAGGTTCTATACCAATTAAGGATTTTCTTAGACTCTTAAAAAAAGGTGCCACAGCCAGTTCTTTAAGCAATGCCTTAGAAGAACCACTTTTGGGTCCCTAAAGCACCATGTATGAAAAAGAGATTTGTGAGTTTGAAGAACTTTTTAAAGATTTAAAGAACCTCCACATGTAAAAGTTTTAGAACAATATAAGGATTCTCCTTAGAACCTTTACACTGTGTGTGTGAAGGTTCTTTAAACAATGGTTCCTCACACATATGCATAGAGAGGTTCTTTAGGTAATGAAAAGTGGTTTTTCTACAGCTTCACACAAAGAACCCTTTTGGAACCTTTATTTTTAGGTGTGTAAAGTGTGTAAAGTTTCTTTGGAATGACACCATAAAAGAACCACTTTTGGTTCCCTAAACAACCATGTTTTTGAGTGTGAAGACACCTTTTAAAAGTTTTTTTTTTAATTCTCACATGGGTTCTTTCCCAATTTCCAGTTCTCCCTAGAATCTTTAAATTATGTGGAGGCTCTTAACTTTAAAAAGGTTCCTCACACCCACAGATCTCACTTACACAAAATGGCTCCCTAAAGAACCATGCACTGAAACGTTCTTTAAGAAAGCAAAAGTGGTTCTTCTATATCTTTGCATAAAGAACTCTTTTAGCACTATTACTCTTGAGGGTGTAGCTTTGTACTCTTAAAAATAAGGGTTCCAAAAAAGCTTCTATGGTGCGAAGCAATAAAGAAACCACTTTTGTTTCCCTGAAGAACATTTTAATTGATTGGTCTTTAAAGAACCATATTTGAGATGTGTGAATGTGAGGAACCATTTTAAAGTTAAAGAGCCTTCACCTAATGAAAACATCCATACTAAACTCAAGGTTTTTCTGTATGTAGAACCATTAAGGAGTCTTTATTGTTGAGAGTGTAAGCCACTGTCCCTCTACACCCCATGTGTCAAACTCAGGGCCTGCTGGCCAACTCAGGCCCGTGGGACCACCCTATTCAGCCAGCAATATCATTTAAATTTATTATTTTTATCAGCCCGTTTCACCCTGAGCTGCACTACAGTCCCCAGCATGCACTGCAACATGTGTGTGTGTGTGCATTCTAATGCCTTTTCTCCAGCAACAATCTGTGGGTCAGCAGTTACACAAAAAGAAAAGATGCCTGTGTCCAGCTGCCCCAGCTGTGCGTAACTTCAGACGTAGACTAGCTGTACTGTAAGTATTTACTGAGTTCAGGTTTATCATCACTAAATCCAAACGAGCTGCACCACAAACCAGCTTTAACATTGAGCTTAGTAGTTACTAAATACTCACAGCCCCCTCAGCAGGAAACCATCAGAAACACACAGAAACACACAGAAACACAAACAGACCAAAAACATGACTTCTTTGGTTTCTAAGCTGAAAAACTCTAAACGCTGTACGCTGTGATTTTCTTCTCAGCCCTGATCATCAGCCTGGTCTAAACTCCAGCTCAGAGACTCAGCAGCTGCACAAATGGCTAAACTGATCTGCTGTTTTGTCGGTTATCTGGAAACCGGCAGTTAAAAAGCTGCATATTCGGTTTTCTCAGTGAAATATTAAAGAATAAACAGACGGTGGCTGCAGATCATCGGTTTAATCAGTTTGTAATATAGTTCGAGTATCCAGTGCCTATTTTGCTGTTGCAGTTTTGGCATATTTTGAATAAACGATGGCCCATTCAGCTCAGGGCAAAATTTTAGGTAAAAATTAAAGAAAAACACAGCTGGCCCACATATTTGTTGAGATTTTTTAATTTGGCCCTTTTAGTGGTTGAGTTTGACGCTGCTGTCTGCGCTGTGTATTCTGGGGCAAACTAGCAATATTACAGCAGCTTATGACAGTTAATCATGAAACCATCTTTGCAGAATTCTACAGTTCTCTGAAAATACAGACCCTTAAATGAGACACTTAGGCCCAGTCCCATTTCACCCCTTGCCCCACCACTGAGCCCTTAGCCCTCTGTTTTGCATGTTGACGTCTAGGAGTAGGGTGTCCTGATTCTTGTTGAGATAGTGGGGAGGGTGAAGTGTTAGAGCTACATGACCCTCCAAACAGAGGTTTTTCAGAGACTCCAAACAGAGAGTTATGAGAAAAAAAGAAAGATGGCTGAACAAGAGACCAAAGAAACACACAAATATGAGAATTTTCTCTGTTAAATTACGATAATCATCATATTATCTTAGTTTAATGTTGTTTTCTTCATAACAAGCATTAAAAAATCGCTAGTTGTCTGCTAACGTCCCGGTAGCTAGCTAGCTAACTTTCCGTTCCACCGTTCCGTTCCACCTTAAATAGCCCAGCAGTTCTGACGCCTGAAGTGCCAGAATGTAACTGCTGCTCCATTTAAGGTGGAACAGGAAAGTTCAAACAAGAATCTGGTGAATATCTGACTTCAGCTTCATATCACTGAAGAATTAGGGGTGGGTGATAATAAATAATTGCCCCCCTCTTTGAAGTCATATGATGCCCTAAATGTAACTAAAGCCCAGCAGTGAGGAGCTGAACTTTACCCTCCTCTGCTGTCACTGCAGACTGGCAAGGTCACCTACAGAGCAGCGCTAGTAGCTGTTAATGAAGTAATGCTCTTTTTATTTGAGGGTCCCATTTCAGAGGGAAGATTTCAACCACTACCCTGTAACTCAATTCCAAGGGGCAACACTCGAAAACAAGGGGTAAAAATAAGGAATGGGACTGGGCCTAAATGTATGTGGGTTAAGCACAAGGTCATGGTTCAGGACACACACAGTAGTGTTCTAGCAGCACGGATGCCCTGACCTTTTGTCTGAGAACCCTTTGTTGTGCTAGAGTGTCCACAAGCTTCAGTATTAGATCAAATGAATGCACGGCTCTTGCGATCACACTGAGGGCACCGCACCTCTTCAAAGCCTTTCATTCCAGACATGAAAAGATCCAGCTTTATGATTCAGACCAAAGAATACATTCACGTTATGACATGGAGTGGTTTTCACATGCCGGGCCTAATAACGCGCTGTTGTGCCTGTGAATTAACGTGTGAGCATTGATGATGTCTTACCCGACGGTCCTCACTCGTAATTTAAAAGAGCATCCTCCACACGCCGCGTCAGAATGAATGGTTCATGTCCAGCGTTTTAATTAGGATTTTCTGAATGAGGGACACTGGAGGTGTTTGTGTACTAGACTACAATTACAACCTACCACTCCAGTGTGTCCTGACAGTAATGTTCTATATGAATGGCCTTGGACGCTGGTGTGGAGGGACGGATACAGCGGATGTGTTACAGTGTGGGTGTTCTGAGCTCATCGGTTGCTATGTTATTACAGTATGTCTTTTAATATGAAAAAAGGGTTTAATAGAGCCAGTGGGAGCGAGCACAGCGAACAGCAGAGACCTTGGTATCATTCTTTGTAAGCTTCGCTGGCCTTTTATCCTGTAATTAGTCTTTAAACCCTCATCCTCCAGGAACTACGGTGGCGGCAAAACTTCAAAGACGCGCAGCACTTCCAAACAATCAGAGCACAATACTGAAGGAAGTGACAGTTGATGGAACCGATCTAAAAGCCACTCACGGAGTCACAAAGGTGTGTCCTGAAGTCATTGATGGTGGGGAGGATGGAAACGTGTCAGAGTTACAGTCTAAGCACTTTGCTGTGTGCACTGGAGGGGCTGTCCACCGTGTGATTTGGAGGAAAGCGACTCTATATGTCAGAAGGCTGCACTGATTGCTGATACAGGTGTTCAATAGCGCATACAGCTTCCTAGAAGAGCACTGAGCATTATGGGATGCCGTGGAGTGTATGAAGTTCAGTCGAATGCAGAAAGGTTTGAACACTGCTGGTCAAATTCCGAGCTTTGCTGGTTTTCTAAGTGAAAATAGGTTAACGCATCTACAGAGACCTGAAACATGTTATTAGTAGACAGATTCTTAGTAGACACTGAACAATTAGTTCTTGAATAATTTATAGTAGATAAAGAATAATTTATAGTCGATACTGAAGGCAAAGTAGTTACTAAATCATTTCTGGCCACTACTGAGGAATTTGTAGCATTTACGAAATAATTTATAGTAGATACAGAACTATTTAAAGTAGTTACTGAATAACTTATAATAATTACGTAATTATTTATGGTAGTTACAGATCATTAGTATCTGTATATCCTTCTATTGATTCTCCAAAACTGTGTTCTTCTGTAGCAACTGTTAGAATTTTAGACAAGCTTTACTGAACACTGGCGAAAATATGATTGAACCTAATGAGGAACTGCAGCACACATGTCAAAATGTGTACAAATGTGTCAGATGATATTTATTTTGTACGTGTATTAAAAGTCACACTGTTTAGACAGACTGGGTGGAGCTTTTTTAGACGTGTAATGGCTTGTGTTAATCTTAATGCTTTTGCCGAAGATGAAATGCATTTCTATGTATTTGCTGAGTTTAGTAAAACTAAAATAAAGTTTTGCTCAGAGGAGACGCTACCCACCAGTTCTGTTATGCCAGCTAACAGACGCCTGCGCTGAGTGATGGGGGGAGGCGGGGGGCCGTCCTGCCCACCCAGAGAGAGCGAGGACAACTGTGCTCTCGTGGACTCCCAGCCAGAGACGGCTGTAGCATCACCGGGGATCAAACTCTCCCGATGACAGAGCCCCAAAGAACCTTTTAAAGATTTAGAGAACCTCCACGTGGAAAAGTTTTAGAACAGTATAAGGATTCTACCTAGAACCTACCTAGAAAGGTTCCTTAAACTTTAAAAAAGGCTCCTCACACTCACATAGCTCGTTTTCAAAAATGGTTCTCTAAAAAACATGCACAGAAAGGTTCTTTAGGGAACAAAATGTGGTTCTTCTACAGCATCGCACAAAGAACCCTAACCCTAACCCTTAGAATCTATATTATGTGGAGGTTTCCTCACACTCACACATCTCATTTACACAAAAAGGCTCCCTAAAGAACCATGAACTGATCGGTTCTCATCATTCACTGTTTAAACAGATTTTAATGCTTGTTTCCTGCTTTACTTCTTTTCTTTGCTTTATTCTTCCCCCTTACTTTCTCTGCCTTCAAACAGTTTTTAGTCCGGTACGCTGGAGTCGCCCAGCCGTGTGGCCAAATTGAGGTCCTGAAGGCCTGAGCTTGTGAAAGAACGGATACGTGGGAAAAAAGCAGTGGCTCGATTCAGGTTCAGAGTTTGGTATATCAGCACTGGGCAGCCTGAGAACCGAACATTGTGGAAAATGTATCCAGACTAAGGAACTTTGAGGCGCTGCTCAAAAGCTTTGCTTGATAAATATATTTATCAGAATTCATCAGAATTTGAACTTGTTTTGGAGCTGTCTGTTTTTTTGGTTGTTGTTTTGTTTTGTTTTGTTTTGTTTTGTTTTGTTTGTGATAACAGTGGCTGTTATATTCACTGTACAGCATCTTCACTGGCCCCTTTATTAGAAATATCAAATTTTATTCTGATCAGTTCAGAATCAGTTTCGGACAAACTCTTGAGGATGGGTCAGTTTTTGACTCAAAACTTGATGATGTGTATTGTTTTAGGTTGAGTTCAGGATGTTGTGGGGCTCATGTTGGGCTCTCATAAAGAGTAACCAGGCTGTATTCAGACTCTAAATAATAAATCCTAAGTTGCACAGTGTCTTTAACAAGTGTTCAGAGTGCTGGAAGCAGTGCTGGTGTGGTAGATTTTGTGGTGCAGCTTTTCTAAATCCCCTCTGGGAGAGATTCCCCCGTTTCAACACTCCTGACTGAAGACATGAAGGGGCTGATTAGTAACTGATGAGCTGAACAGAGAGAGTTAGAGCAGCAGAGGACAGTAAAGCCACTTGGCACAGAGGTTCTGCAGCAGAGGGATTTGGGGAAAGCAGTTCCACACGACTGCTTTCATCCCGACAATTTAGATTCAGCTCCTCACCTCTCCGGCTGGGAAACTGAGGCATCCTGCTCAGTTGTGGGCACGCTCCGAGTCTCTGAAGGCTGAGTTCCTGGAGCTGTTTGAGGCTGAGGCTGCCTCGGAGGAGCGAAGGCCTGAACTCTGCTGGGCTCTCTGCTCTTCACTGTCACCTCCTTCATCCGCCGCTGAGCTTTACCTGCACACATCTCTGCTCCGTCCGGGACACGTGGGGCCTCCTCTGGTCCAGCCGGGAATAGACCAGCCGAGGCTGAAGAAGTCACCTCCTGCCCCTCACACTCATACAGGACTGCAGGGGGAGAGAGGACAAGCCAGAGGGTCAAGATTAAATCTGCATGCATGGAAACATCAAACAGAGAGTTTAACCCCTTCTAAGAAACCCAGTAGCAGATTTCTCTTCCTCACTCTCTTCATTTCATTCATATTAGTTTCATAGTAACTACTGAATCATTTAGAGCACATACTGAATCATTTATAGTAGATACTGAATCATTTATAGTGAATCCTGAATGATTTATAGTAGATACTGAATAATTCATAGCAGTTACTGAATCATTTATAGTAGATACTGAATCATTCATGGCAGTTACTGAATCATTTAGAGTAAATACTGAATAATTTATAGTAGATACGGAATCATTTATAGTAGATACTGAATAAATCAAAGCAGTTACTGAATCATTTATAGCAGATACTGAATAATTCATAGCAGTTACTGAATCATTTATAGTAGATACTGAATCATTAATAGAAATTACTGAATCATTTATAGTAGATACTGAATAAGTCATAGCAGTTACTGAATGATTTGTAGTAGATACTGAATCATTCATAGAAATTACTGAATCATTTATAGTAGACACTGAATAATTCATAGCAGTTACTGAATCATTCGTAGTAGATACCAAATAATTCATATAAGATAACTCAATATTTCATAGTCTATACTGAATAAGTCCTAGTAGTTACTAAATCATTTCTAGTAGTTACAGAACTATTTGTAGTCATTTCCAAATAAGTCATTATAGTAACTTAAAAATGTAAGTATTACATTAATTAACTTATAATAATTAGGGAAGGATTTATAGTAGTTACTGAATTATTTATAGTAGTTACAGATCATGAGTTTCTTTATATCCTCCTATAGATGCTCTAAAACTGCACTGTTTTGGACAAGCTTTACTGAACAGTGGCAAAAATACCACTTTACCTAATGAGGAGCTGTAGCACACGACTCATGTGAAAATGTGTACACTTACAGTGCTTTATTTCAGATGATATTAATTTTATACGTGTATAAAAAGTCACACTGTTTGGACAGACTGGGTGGAGCTTTTTTAGACATGTAATGGCTTTGATATGATGTGGGCATTTAGATTTTCTGTTATAATTTACTATATTGTATGTTATTTTTGTGCAAAAATGTCTGAGTTATGCATATTAGTTAGGTAGAGTTCTGGGTAAAAGTCAGAGACCACCTTTCATTTATTTCAGATCCAGTCAAAACAGACATTATTAACAGCCAGTAATCAGTGAGTCACTCTTTACCTTCAATACAGCGTCCAAACTTTTTGGAAGCCCTAATTTCTGTTTCTGAAAGAAATCTGCTGGGATATTTTTCCACACAGACGTCTCAACAACTAAATATAATATCATATTATTCAGTGGTCAGTGAGTCGCTCTTCACCTTTATTCCAGCTTTCATTCTTTTCAGGAGACTCACTTTCAGTTCCTCAAAGAATCTGCAGACACACCTCCAAAGTTCAGTCTTAGAAGCTGGTTGATCATTTTCTGAAGTAATCAAACACATTCAGTGGTGTTGAGGTCAGGACTCTGGGGTGGTCAGTCCATTGTTCAGTTTCTTTGTTTGAACTCCTGTTTTTTCACTTATTTTCCTTTGACTTTCTCCTTCCTTATGCAAGTGTATTATCATATATCTAATCTAATGTATCCAACGGCTGTTCTGGGATGAAATAAAAGAAAGGGTGGTCTGTTACGTCTGCAAAGATGGTAGAAAGCAAACCAGAGAGATACAAATCGAAATGTGCTATAAAATCTGGAAAAGCGTAACTGAACACGAAGGATTTGCACATTAGTATGTTTTCCATCTCTCAGCATCAGTCAAAGCCGGTTTCCCAGCTCACACAGCAGCTCCAGCCTCAGAGGCTGAAGGCTGACACATGTTTACCCTTTCATCTAAAGGTTTCTAAATCTTTTCTAAATCTTCTAAATCAGCCTCCCACATGGCGTCACAGGGCAGGTCAGTGCGCTTAGAGGACGCCGATAACGGCTCTACTTGACCCAGGAGTGGGTAGCATATCACTCTGTACTGACTTACAGAGAGAAATCTGTAGAGCTCTACCTACACAGCACAGCCAGTACCACACTCTTAAAAAGATGGTTCTTCAAGGGTTCTTTAGTAAAAAAAAAATGGTTCTATATAGAGCTATGGACAGTCAAAGAACACTTTGTGTGATTAAAGGGTTCTTTGCATCATAAATTGGTTCTTCAGATTGATGGTGAGTGTTTTAGATGGTTCTATATAGCACCTTTTTCGAAAAGGGTTCTATATAGCACCAAAAAGGGTTCTTCTATTGTACCAAGCTTGTATCATAGTAACAGTAGAACTGTTACTGCAATACTTGCAGAGTTTAAATAGAACAATCATGAGGATATAATTAAATAATAATGCACTAAAAACTATAGAAAGCATTATTTTTATTTAATTTCTCTGAAGGCCTTAACGGCTCTGAAGGTTCCCGACTGGTAGCTGATGATAAAGCACTGTCTCTCCACACACTGACAGAACAGCAGAGCTCGAGGAGGTACTGAAACACTACCTGCAGCTTCCTCATTAATCTCCTCTGGAGTCTGAGTCCCCTGATGGCTGAGAGGTGCTTTCGCCTTCGCTGTGTTATCGTCTGATATGTTTTTCTGAAAAAACAAAGAAACAGGCAGACTTGTCATGATTTGTTTCTGCAAAAATGAAGCGGCTGTGTTTGTTTTCCTGAACGATGATGACCTTCAGAATTTCTCAGAGTAAACTTTTCTTCCCTTCCTGTCGGGACTTTAAACAAAAAGGGACTCGTATAATGTAAAAAAGTGAGTAATCCTCCTCGCCAGATTCGCCTCATCCAGCCTCAGCGGAGTACAAACGAGACCGAGCACTGAGGTCAAAGCAAAGCAAAGCCATTTCTGACTCAGCGTTCAGGGCTTTCCAGCACATCCCACTTTTCATTTAGGCATAACACACTCATATACAAACAGCAGCAAAATATGGAAAAATACAAACAATAAATATGTTTCATGTGCATCAGCCATACAGTACGGTCAACAAATCTCTTTTCCTACATTAATCTGATACACATTACACTGATTATTAACCATTTTCCAGTTTTATTAATAGATGGCATATTCTTCATTTTTCTTGCATTTATTTTTCCCCCATTTATGACATTTGTGTGGTTTAATGTACCAAAAACAATGTGACCGTTTCCCAGCCTCTCTTTATCCCTTACAATCAAACAGGATGTTTTTGTTACGGTGCGTTTAAGACTGATATATGTAAATGAGCTCTGTTCCGGTCTGAAATACTCCTTATAACCTCAGGGTGAGTGGGCGGGGCTAAACTGCTGTAGGCAGAACAGGTATATGTTGATATATGTAAATGTGTTGGTTTTTGTGACATCACAAAAATAACACATTCAAAATGAGCTGTTTTGTTTCCATATATGAACTGTATGTTTTGAAACTTTAACAATGTTTACATATAACACCAAACTACTGTAACTACTTTAATCTCAGGCTTATTACACACTAAGGCTTATTATCCAGTAATTACAGGGACTTCAATGGAAACAGGTTGAGCTTTTCTTAGATTATAGGCCCGCTGGTGGGACATGGACATTTAAGCGTTTATTAAAAAAAAATAGAAAAAAAAAGAATTCGGAGACATGGGCTCTTTAAAAGACCATTTTTAGCAAAGTGTTCTTCCAAAAGGAGCTGGTGAGTTTCAGATCGAGTGCTTTCTTCACAGAGTGTTACTCAGAGTTCATGATGCTGAACAGTGATCAGTGAACAGCAGCTCAGAGCCACTGCTGTAAGAAAAACAGACCCAGACCCAGACGATTCCACCTCTGTGCTTTACAGTAGCTTCAGTGCAGCCTGGTTAGAGCTCTTCTCCAGGGTTTCTCCACTAAGAGCCCAAAATCAGTTTGATGTGTTTTTCTCAGAAACAGATCATTTAGTTAAATGTAACTTATAGAACTTAAAGTTTACCAATGGTTTAATGATTGTGAGTAAGTGTTGATTGTAAATGAGGTCTAAATGCATTTTGGGGCCACTGTACACTAATTGTGAAATATGAATATATATATATATATATATATATATATATATATATATATATGTATATGCGGCAGTGTGCAAAAGTTTGGTCAAATTACGGATTTTGTCGACATGTTGTTGTTAAGGGAAAATAAAACAGAAAATTTGGCCTTTTGAAATGTATAGCTCATTTTATATTTTATATATTTTCTTCAAACATGTTAAACTCAGCAAATAAATGAAATTGCGCAATAAAATTTGCTGTAAGTATTGCGTTCTCCGTAGAGGATGCGATAAGTAAACATATAATTTGATCGGGGGCTGTTCAAAGTTTTACAGAGTGTGCTTTCAGAACCTGAAAATGTTTTGAATGAATTCAAAATGGGACATTTTTGCATCCTAGTTTCCAGATGTGGGCTCTGTTTTGAAAATTAAGTTTTTATTTACCACGTCACACTTTTTTTAACAAAGTGAGAATTCAGTTGTGCATATGAGCCCTTTAAGTCTTTGCTGTACAGTTACTTGTTTAATAGTGTCTATTATATTAAATATAATTGCAACTTGACTCAAAAACCCCTGAAACTGATCATTTTTGTCTGTGTTATGGTTTCTATGGTTCATAAAAAGATTAAATGTCTCAATCTGCAACTGCATGCATAAAATACACTGAAAAAAGACTTGGTGAGTGTTCTGATGCTGCACGCTCGACTGAGCCAGCATGGCCTGCTGTCTGCAAACATGTAATTGGTGTGCATGACTGGAAAGCTGGTGAGGGGCTGTCAGGCGGGTGGTCACATGTTAAAGTCACAAACGTTCAAATCTGCGGAGAAATGTGGACCAACTGTTGGTTAATTGGTCCCATTAAAGAGGACCAGGATGACCAGGATTTGGCAGTGCAGCTGATGAGGGGCAGGTTTTCTCAACCACAGGCTGCGTAGCACGAATGGCTGTTTTCTTTGTTTCTTTCTTTTTTTTTTAATAAAGATTGGACTCAGTCGACCATTCCAGCAATTTCAAACAGCTGTAAATTATGTGGTGTCACAACTCCCAGCCTCACAACCTCAGAACGGAGTTATTTTCCCCACTGTTTACAGTGCGCAGGTCTGCCTTGTCACACACTCCTCTTAACAGGGTAGTTATGCTGTATGACAACAAATCAGGCAATTAGTGCGAGACCCTGCCTCCCCTTCAGCAGCCTCAGGCCGGGAGTTACTGGAGGATGCCTGCAGTAATTAGATCTGCCCATAGAGACGGACTCGGAATGACTGGAGTAACCAAACAGATGTACGCTTCTGCGCTTCCGTCCTTTCATTCCTGCTGTGTTCAGCTCTGAGCATTGGCTGTAATTGTGCTCATTAAGTTTGAAAGAATGTAGCTATTTGGCACTTAAAGATAAATTTACAAAGGTTTTTCTAAATTTCTGCATAATTAAACGGTTAAGATGTAAACAAAGTCATTCAAAATGGTGGTTTGGTTGACTCAAGATTGTTCACAGTGGTGGTGATGGGAACCAGACATCCACCTCTAAAAGCTCCCTCACAGAAAGTTACTATATGAGATGGTTATGAATTCACTGCCTGATGACTGAGACACTGTAGTTTTTGTAAGGTTTTGGCCTTAAACAATTCGACCTCTTAAACAGCCAGAGCCCAAAATTTTATTACACACTTCTATAACCTAAGAAAGCTCCACCAGTTTGCACTGAAGTCCCTGTACATACTTAGAATAAAGGTAGTAGAATACACTGGGGCAGTTCCCCTCTTATCACAGGGATAGAACCCTCAAGGGTCCATCTCAGTACCTTTAGTCAGGGAACATAACTGAACCATAATCCACTGAAATTATATGTTCTAAGCTGTACTGACTCCACACACCCCGTCTCGCCTCCAGGCTTTTATTTTACTGTTCTGTTTTAAAACATTCGGTTATGAAAAGGTACAAATACGAACTTTTCACCTGGAAAAACTTATTTAAGGTTCACAATCAGACCTTAAAACCACTGTTGTACCTTTGAGAGAACATTTACACTGTTTGTACTTTCATGACTGAAAAATGTACCTGAACAGAACCTTTATTATAAGCTTTAGTATGTAATAAGCATGGGACTTCCAGGGGTTAAAGTCATTCATGGTTTAGGGATGCATGCAGGGTGCTGTGAGGCAAAATAGCCCCCAAAGAAAACTTATTATTTCAGATTTTCCACTATTTTCCATCCTCAACATTCCATATAAACTCAGAAGACTCGTGTAGGTTCACTGGTGGTTTTGGATAGTAAATAAAATGTCTATATTTGTGTTGTAGTCATGGAGACCCCTGGTTTCTCTCACCACCACTGTAAAGAGATCTGAGTCTCTACAATCAACCATTTTCCATTTCACACCAAACCACAAGGCAATCACACACACACACACACACATACATACATATATATATATATATATATATATATATATATATATATATATATATATATATATATATATATAACCATTTTTGGTACTATACAGAACTATTTTCGCTGTAAGTGTAAGTTAATGTGGCACTTTTATTAGCTGAAGTCATTTTGGATCATTTCCATTGATTCTTTCATAAAATGTTCACCCAATGTAAAGGTAATTTATTATTCATATTTTTTATTGTTGTTATTGTTCTCAAAATTGATCCAGGACTGTCTTCCTCTTACCCAAATCTCTATTCCCCATTAAAACATTAAGTGCATTACTGATCTCAGCTCAGTGCTGCTAAATCTGTGCCATTTTTATCTTTTCTACATCTCTGCTTTGGTTTGTCAGGAAACCCTCCAATTAAAGGAATCAGCATCTGTGAGAATGAAGCGCTTTTTTGAGGCACTAAAGACGTCTCGAGAGTCTGGGAGCGTTTAAGAGCAGTTTTCTACACAGGCAGTATTCCTGAAGCATGTGTAACAAAGGCATTCATTTGGATTTGGTTTTGTAAGCAGAACAGCTGGACAAGCCTGCGTACAGTTGGACTCTCAGTCATTCGGGTCAAATGCCTCTGAACGACACGTACGACACAATCGCATATCACCAGATGAAGAATCTGAAACCTGAAACCCGTCCAGCCTCTCTGTGAACGAAATAGCGACCTGGGAATTATGTTCAGGTGACTGGTATATTGGATTTGCTCAGTCTCAGCAGTGGAGGCCGAATCATTTATGGAATGCATCAGAGGCTCTGATAGGATATAAAGAAAAAACATGACCTTTCTGTGCGTCAGTCATTCAATATGGGCAGAAAACTGTTTGCTCTCTGATCTTCTACATCTACATACACTACAGATACACTAGAGATACACTAGAGATACACAATAACATTGACTATTAACTGTTATTTTATAGAGTGTTTGAACAAAGATGTTTCTGTACAACAGCTTAATTTATCATTTATATGAAAAATATAGTTGCAATTGACTCAAATGGCTCCAACAGAGAGGGCTTTAAAAATTCAAATGAGGAATGTGAGGCATGAAGGCCGGTCCAATCATTCTGTGGGCAACATAGTGACCTGGCATACAGTTCAGGTGACCAGTGGACTGAATTTGCACAACCGTGAGAGAGAAGACCCGATCATAATGTAAATATACTACATTCAGGTCAATTAAAAAGAAAACAACTTGTGTTTCAGTCATCCAGTGTGGTCAAGAAACTGTTTGCTTTCTGACCTTTTCTATAAATATGATTTTACATATTAAATTCTCCAATACTACAAAACTACAGATCATTAAAAATGTAGACAAAGTCTTCACAATGTCGTATTTCTAGTTTCAGTAACAGTGGCGGTGGGATGATTGGGCTGAACAGGCCTTTGCCCACCCTCTGATCACTGGCCCAACCAAAAAGACCAAACGTTTAGTTTCAGTATTAAAATCTTATTAATAAATAAGCCAAAATAAAGATCAAAAGCACCCATTAACTATACTAAATTCCATTTTTCACATCGTTCAACCAGAATTCCAGTTTTGTACGTTTAAGATTTTCAACCTCAGAGCAGAAAAAAAGCTCATTATAGAAAGAAATCTAAACTCTTATAAGATCATCATCACCACAGGTGGACTGGAAGCACAAACATGACTTATTCAAAACAAAAGTAACCAAGCAGACCAGCACCACCACAAACACCAGAATAATAGAGAGAAATTAAACATATTAAAGATATGTGGGACATTGTCTCCTTATGCAAAGCAAGAAATGGCCATTAAAAACAGAAGCCTTAACACCACTACTGACAAAAACTGCTATGATTACTGCTTGACTCAAATGGCTCTAACAGAGAGGGGTCTGTGGAGTCATTAAGGCCTGTCCAGTCTGGTAATTATGTTTAAGTGGTCAGCAGACTGGCAGAGGCCAGATCTTAGCATGAACATGTTAGATTCAAGTCAATTATTGTTATTTTTTATACTTCAGTCATTTAATAGATTGAAATAACCATTTTCTCTGACTTTTTCCTACAAATATCTTACATGACTTACAAATATAAATGTACACATTTAATCCTCCATTTTTATAACTGTTTGTATTCAAATTAACTTCTGTAAAACAGCTTTATTTACCATTTTTGTGGGAAAAATACAAAAACTGCTTTTTGCTCATTTTTGAGAGCATTTCTGTCTATGGGCTGTTAGCTCACAAGAAGATGAGACGTTTGAAAGATGAAGCCTGTCCAGCCTCTCTGTGGGCAGCACAGTGACCAGGGAATCATAAAAGAAATTTCACTTGAAAACAGACTTTGTCAAAATGTAAGTTTCTTCTAAAAGATATTGACAGTCACCCCAGCTTAGACACTGAACCCAGCGCTCAACAGCAGTGGCTTAGAGTCTTTCTCCACTCCTTTCTCCATCCAGCACTGAATACTGCATGAGTATTGAGCATAAGCCACACAAAGCCCTCCAGAGCCCAGAAGCTTACTGACCTCCTCCTCTGCCGTGTCCAGAAGGCCTTGCTTCCTCCATGGCACCACGCCATTGAGAATGAACTCCACTATCTTGGAGCTGCGAAAGGCTTCACCCACGTACCCAAGCACTTTATCCAGAGTGGACACAGAACTTTCTATTCCCTCAATCTTCTTTCTCTGCACCTGGCCCTCTTGCTTGAGGTTCTTCAGCAGCGCCACAGTTTCTTCACAAAGACTCCTGACCTCTGCCACTTCGCCGCCCGCTTGTTTTGCATCTTTCTGAGTGGGTTTTACGACAGATCGTCCTAGCATGTCCTGTTTGAACTGGACAAGGTTCTTTTCCAGGGCATCCATTCCTTGAGACACCAAGTCCAGCTTCTGAAGCACCACTGTCTGAGTGTTGGCAATCTTTTCCACCTTACCTTCCAGAAGGCTCAGCTTATCCTCCACGTCGCCCAAAGTGCCCAGGAGGGTCGGGCTGGCCTTCTTCGGCTTTCCAGCCGCAGCCCCAGAACTGTCCAGCTTCCCGCCTTCATACATCTTAGCAATGCAGGTGGCCAGAGTCACCTGTTTATTCATGGCTGGAAGCGAAAGGCAGTCAGGACTGCAGCACAGGAGCAGGACAAAAGGGAAAAGAAGCTCCACTAATCCTTTGGTTCACAACGAACAAGCGGAACAGCTATTTTGGTCCCTCCAATCTTGTTCCACTCTGGGCTCCTGTGAGGTGTCGTCGTGTCCCCCACCAAAACAAGCAGCTCAGCTGGACTGTGGTCAGTATGTGCCAGAGACATGACACCACTTAAATAAACACCTCCATTCTGGTATCTTATCTTGCCACTTCTATTTTTCCTCCCACCCCCTCCTCCTGCCTCGCTCTCTCTGTGGAGCTCACTATGACCCAGGGCTTTTATATGGCCTGGAGGGTCCTGCCAAAGTTCCAGCAGTCCTTTGACGTCACCAAAACATTTAAATTCAACTCGACAGATGCTGTTGACAAGTGGACATGCAAGGAATGACCTTTCCAGTGGCCAGTGAGCTGCCAGAAGCAAGAAAATCTTACACCATAAAAAAATTAAAGTCAGGTCAACTTGGAATTTTGAGTCATCCTTCTGCATTGATGTTTTTACATTTTCTCCAGTTAGTTAGAGTCAAAGGTTTTCCGCACTTAGATTTTTTTTAGTACTGCATCCACGACCCCATTCCCAAAACAGTTGGGACGCTGTGCAAAACGTAAGTAAAAGCAGAATAAAATGATGTGCAAATCATTCAAACCCTCTATTTAATTACAACATCAAATGTTCAAACTGAGAATTTATTGTTTTTTGAAAATTATGTGCCTACTTTGAATTTGATGCCAACAACACATTCCAAAAAAGTTGGGACGGGGAAACAAAAGGCTGGTAAAATTGTGTGATGCTAAAAAAAAACACCTGGTGGTTGATTTGTAACAGGTCAGTAACATTATTGGGTATAAAGAGCATCTCAGAGAGGCGGAGTCTTTCAGAAGTAAAGATGAGGAGGGGTTCACCACTCTGTGAAAGACTGCACGATCAAATAGTGCAACAATTCAAGAATAACTTGAGGGGAAGTGGAAAAATGTCCTGTGGTCTGACGAATCAACGTGACCCGACTTTTAATTTGGTAACACCGTACGCTGTACGTGTCCACTCACTGTCCACTCTATTAGACACTCCTACCTTGTCAGTCCACCTTGTAGATGTAAAGTCAGAGACGATAGCTCATCTGCTGCTGCACAGTTTGTGTTGGTCATCCTCTAGTCTTTCATCAGTGGTCACAGGACGCTGCCCACAGGACGCTGTTGGCTGGATATTTTTGGTTGGTGGACAATTCTCAGTCCAGTAGTGACACTGAGGTGTTTAAAAACACCAGCAGCATTGCTGTGTCTGATCCACTCGCACCAGCGCAACACACACTAAGACACCACCACCACGTCAGTGTTACTGCAGTGCTCAGAATGATCCACCACCCAAATAGTACCTGCTCTGTGAGGGTCCATGGAGGTCCTGACCTCTGAAGCACAGGGTAAAAGGGGGCTAACAAAGTATGCAGAGAAACAGATGGACTACAGTCTGTAACTGTAGAACTACAAAGTGCACCTATATAGTAAGTGGAGCTGATAAAATGGACAATGACCGTAGAAACAGGGAGGTGGTCATAATGTTAAGCCTGATCGGTGTATAAGCTGTACTGACTCCACACACCCGTCTCGTCTCCATCCTTTTAATTTTATCGTTTTGTTTTAAAATATTGTTACTGAAAAGGTTTAAATGCGTATCTTTCTCCTGGAAGAGAAACTGAAGTAAGGTTCACAGTTGGGCCTTAAAACCATTGCTGTACCTCTGAGGGTACATTTACACTGTTTGTACCTTGGTGAATGAAAAATGTACCAACATGGTTCCTTTTGTCTGACAGTGTACAGCAAAGTTCATAAGGCTACTTGAGCTCATCATGACAGCAGACACAAACCTACATAAACGTTCATAAAGGCTTAATCCAGCAGCTGTTATCCGTAACAAAGGTTGCCTTTGTCAACTTTGGCGTCAAGATGACATTAGACCTACACTCTTAAAGGAGATGGTTCTTCAAGGGTTCTTTAGTAAAGAAAATGGTTCTATATAGAACCATGAACACTCAAAGAACCCCTTGCATGATTAAAGGTCCATTGCATCATAAAGGGTTTTTCAGATGGAGAATGTGCTGTAGAGGGTTCTATATAGAACCTTTTTTGAAAAGGGCTCTATATAGCACCAAAAGGGGATCTTCTATTGTAACGATGTCAAGCCTGTAACAAGGGAAGTACATTTGGTGGTGCTATATAGAACCCCTTTCAAAAAGGTTCTATATAGAACCATATGCAGCATATTCTCCATCAATCTACAGAATCCTTTAATGCAACAAACCTTTAATCATGCAAAGGGATCTTTGAGTGTTCATGGTTCTATATAGAACCATTTTCTTTACTACAGAACCCTTGAAGAACCATCTTATTTAAGCGTGTATGACACTGTTTCTGACATTGGGTTGTCATGGCAGCTTTTTGGGTGAAGTGAAAGCACATTATAACAAATGAAGTTGTGGTTCAGTGTATATCACAGTGACGTAATGGTGATGATGTAAAACATCATAATTCTAATTTATTGTAAAATTAACTTTATCAAAGAAACTGTTCACTTTTGCAAAACCAGCCTGACGTGGCAAACTAAGCCATATCACCTCACTGTGCACTGTGACTGTCACTGAAGTCTTCGTCACTACCCAGAACGTGTCATGACAACGTCCTTGACATCTAAGCTGTTGAATGCAACCTTTGTGACAAATGACGCCTGCTGGAATAAGCATTTATAAAGGTTTATATGTCTATGTCAGCTGTCATGAAGGGCTTAGGGAGGTGTCAAGTGCCCAACAGTAAACTGTTACCTTTCATTTCTTACAGTGTACGTTGGGCCGAGGTGAGGATGTTCTTTTGAACGGTCGCCTTTTTTCGGACCGGTACTTTCTGCCTGTGGATCCGCTGCTTCAGATCAGGCACACCAGATGATCCGCAGTGCTTTGTGCTCCGAGGCTGGAACGTGACTTGACTTTGGCTTGACACTTTCAGTAAAAATAAACCTCTGCAGACACTGGCATGAAGATGAATAGTGTGCTGGAATCTCAGACGTGTTCCCTCTCCCAACGAGGAATTCAATCATGCCGTCTATTGCCAGGAAAAGCTGCCTTAGAAGAGGGAAAAAACATGGGTGTCCTGATACTTGACCCAGGGTCTTTCCGAGCCTTTGATTGGACTGCATTGCAAGGAACGATCACCTCTCATAAACATCATTTACGCACAGCTGTTCGGTTAGTTGGAAGGGGATTTACAGCTTGATGGACATCTGTTATATCAGCAGCATGGTACTGTAATGCAATACAGCAGTCCATAAGTATCAGGACAGCGACACTACTTTTGTTGTTTTGGCTATGTACTCCAAAACTGGACTTCTGAAATAATGAAACAATGAGTAGTAATCAAAATGAAACGGTAGCAGTGTTAAAGTGCCACATGCCAGCTGGAGGGTTTTTATATCTACACTGGGGGAACCATGTGGGAAACCTTTCTTATGCTGCCTTCAAATTGTGTCGGAAATATTGTTTTTACAAGATCAGTGCACATGAACGCCACCACGACCTTGTATTCCAACATGTACGTTGTCAAATGTCAATGCTATGTCAGGATCAATACCATGGTTTATTAGAGAAATAATAATAATTTCTCTTTATAATATAAAATAATATCTGTCTCTTTATATCCAAAATTATTACAGCATTTTTTAATGAATCTCAGTATTTACTGACCACAATGGATTGTAGGTTACTCAAGAAGCACTGACGTCAAAAACATGCTTACAGTAAAGAATTTAGACAGTCAATCAACAGCCTAGATCAGGGGTCACAACCCAAATGTTAAGAAGAGCCATTTTGTCCTTTCAGCAAAAATCAAACCACCTTGGGAGCCACAACATTTTATGTCCATTTTATTTTACCATCTTGGCTGTAAATATGTCTCAGTATGTGCTGATGTGCTAAAAATATAAACGAAAATGCAGACTTACTTTACTCTGCTTTAAGCTTTAGCTCAGCTATAGCTGCTTTTCTCGCATCTCCAGCAGGAAACTTTTCCAATTTTCTTGTGAAAAGTCTTCTAATGTTAGATTTTTTATGAGGCTAAAGTCGATTCTCATTCACCAGCTTCTTCTTTGAATTTTTGAAAATGTGAACGAGAAGCTGGTGAATGAAAAACTGACTTCAGGTTTGTGACTTTTTAGTACTTCAGTTTCTCGTTGCAGATTAAACGTATCAGGAAACCAGCTGGAGTGATTATAAACACAAATAAGTCCATTAATCTCCAAATTATCGATGTTCATCTTAAATCTCTTTTTGTCTTTTTGTTACTAGCTGGGCCAGATTATTATCTGCATTGCTATGGTGACCAGCAGTCTGCGCTGATCTTCAGGGTTAAAGGGTGAATTAGCAGTTATACAGTAACTCCAGCGTTTAAGATCATTTATTGTTAAACTGTGTTGAACGATCAGCAGAGCTTTATTTTACTGTAAAGGAGGATTATTTTATTTTTACCTACAGATCTAATTCTGCTGTGGAGCCACAACAGGACAGTAAAAGAGCCGCATGTTGCCGACCCCTGGCCTAGACATTGGAACAAGCATTCTTATTCTTATTGTCAACCCTTTGGTACCTTGTTAAAGGCTTTTCCACAAAGTCTGACACAAAAGACTCTTCTAATCACTAGTTAGCTTCAAAGCTCACCCTCCTCAGGCAACATTACTCCAATAAGCACAACCACCACTAAACCACACAACAGCAACAACAACAGTCCATTTTCAACCAGGAGAGCGCCCCCTTCCGAGAGCCACTTTGCATGGCCACATCCCCTAAGCTCCTCACGAGCCACAATATTAGGAAGGTCTTCCATGTAAATTTTTAAATCTGATCCTATTTGATTTTTCTGCATTGTACAGCTGTGTTTAAAACCAGAAAGACCAATCGTCATGGTGATTATCATGGTTGCAGTCCAAGCACATGCGCATCAAGACGCTACAAGTGTGAGTTAAAGAAAGTGTGAGACCGGCTACAGTTGCGCAACATCCTTGCTCTGCTTCTGTCTATATTTATCTTTCCTGTGTGTCCTCCTGCCACCTTGTTGTCCATCTCACCTGTGTTATCTGTTGCCCCGCCCTCTCATTAATCCCAGGTGTTTCTTGTTTGCTCAGTATGGTTGTCTTGCATTGCCTTTGTGATCCCTTAGGAGATCTACGATCCTGGAGAGTTCAGATCCTGCACACATGGCTGTGATATTCAGCTGCCCCTGAAGGCTTAATTACCTGGATCAGGTGTGTTAGATTATGGCTGGAGCTTCACTCAGCAGGTTGGTAGATCTCCAAGACCTCCAAGACGATTCTAGTTTTCATTCGTCTTGTTAAAGGTTTTTCGCTTTGCCTTCTCTGAGTTTAGTTCTGCTTTACTCCTGTTTGTTTTCCCTTGTTCTTTTGTTTCATTTTTTCATTTCTACTCTCCACACCTCTGCAAATCAGTCTCTGTACTCTGCCAAATCAGATTTAAATAAAAACTCAAACAGCCTCATCGCCTCCGGCGTTGCCAGCGTGTGGAACAACCGTGACTGTTCACAGCCATTGTTGTTGTTTTTGTTCATCTAGGTGTATCCTATTCTGTTCATGCCCAATAAAAACTGCAAACAGGCTTTCAGTTCCAGCACTTGACAAATTTATTGATGGTACTACTCAAGAAATCTGTTTCTTCTTCTTCTTTTTCTTATTCTATTCTCTTCCTACATTTTTGTTATTTTATGTTAGAAATCACATCCTTTTATGTGAATTTGTACTTTAGAAGCCTTTAGAAGGGAGAATGCACCGGCGACCTTGGCAGCAGCAAACAACTTCATATTTCAAATCCAATACGCTGGAGTCCAGAGCCAAAACAACAGAAAGTGTGTCACTGTCCAATTACTTACAGATTGCACTGTATACTCAAGCCAACATGGAAATAACCAAGCATTTAAAGCGCTGTATGTATTCTATCTATCTGAGCGGCTGTAGACTGTGCCATCCCTCAGTTCTCACACAATGGACCAAATGTAAGCCAGGGACTTTATTTATAAATCGCTCCCTGGTGAGAATATGGTTTTCTGCCCTGTACTGATGCCAGAGCCAGACCGCGTTCTGTAAGAGAGGCGTTATGCAATGGACGAGCAGTGGAAAGGTACCATCTGGGGTCCGGCTGGCCGCAGGAACGTAGCTCTGCTGTGGCCTTTCCACACTTTGGTGGGTGGAATTTGCCATTACAGGCCAACAATGCATAAGCAACTCAATTTACCGGCCCATGCGTGAGATGGAATGGGTGAGTTAGCGCGCTAGCATGCTTGGAAGCATAGATGATTTGAGCTTGGCAGCGAACGGGCTAATAAATGGATATTTCCTCACGCCAACTGTGACTGTCCACACATTTATACGTGATGGAGGAGGCTATGAATAGGAGAGATAAGTGTGGATGTCTCTGTCGGATATCATGACAATACAGAGAAAATGAATGGTGATGTTTTTTTTGTTTTTTTTGTCTGATGAGCTCATTTTAAGTTATTGGATATAAAAAAAGTATTAATAATCAGTCTAATCTTAACGAACAAGACATACTGTACTGTGCAAAAGTCAGAGACCACCCCTCATTCATTTGATATCTAGTCAAGATGGCTGTTATTCTTTATTTAATATCAGGAAAAAACTTAATGTAATATTATTCAGTGGTCAGTGAGTCGCTCTTCACCTTTATTCCAGCTTCCATTCTTTTCAGGAGACTCACTTTCAGTTTCTCTAAGAATCTGCAGACACACCTTCAAAGTTCAGTCTTAGAAGCTGGTTGATGATTTTCTGAAGTAATCAAACACATTCAGTGGTGTTGAGGTCTGGACTCTGGGCTGGTCAGTCCATCGTTCAGCTTCTTTGTTTGATGTGTCCGTCTCCTTTTCTCAGTGAGGTTCTTCTTGACAGCTACACATCCTTTCAGACCCACAGCGCTGAGTTGTCTTCTCGCAGTGGAAGGATGGACAGAAACACGTGTGGATGTTTTCAGATCTGAAGCAGCTTGATTTTCTCCTCTCTCTCAGAGATGAAAGCTTTAAGTGCTGTTTATCTGATGGGGGGCAGTTTTGGGGTCTAACAGCTCTTCCAGGTGGTTGTTAGGAGCCACATTTTCTCTGGAGCTTTTAATCTCCAGTGTTGGAAACTCCTGTTTTTTCACTTTGACTGTCTCCTTCCATATACAGGTGGATTATCTTCTTTCTAATCTTCTCAGGAAAATCTCTTGAAAAAGGATTAACTTGTACTTGACGTGTGCGTTTATGTACTTTTGAAATTACATAAACGAAGGATGGTCTCTGACTTTACGCAGGACTGTATAAGCTTTAAACGAGACAAAGTATTTATCATTGAATTAATTTTTCTGAAATTTGCGATCAACGTGGAATAGACAAAACACACCAGCAAACAACGGTGCCACATCTACAAAAGCTATTAATAACTGAGCGCAATGACATCTTTTAATTCCTCGTCTGCAAAAAATGAAATGTTTAAGAAGGAACAGAGAAACTGAGTAAAAACAGAACAATGCAGTGACATCCAATCAGCTTGTTGTTTGCAGGCTCTCTATAATTGGTCTAAGTCTGTATCTTTTTATGATCCATCAGTGCTCCAGAAGTACTAATGATGCCCATCATCTACTCAGAAAAGCATTCTGTGTCAGTTTATCATGATAAGGATAACGTAGCCTGTCGTCCTGTTAACTCCTCTACATGCAGGTCCGGACTGACCTCTTGAATGAATGTTGAACGTACTATGGCAGATGGTCAGGGTCATTAGCGTCAGCCCTTTGACACCTGTGGGGTCAAGGGGACGTGTTCAGCTGGAGGTCTAAGGGCAAAACACCTGAGCTGACCTCGGTGACCAACGTCTCAACTGACACATTGTTCTGTTTGAGGCCCGTCTCAGTAAAACTAGACCAAAAACCTGACAGATACTCATCATGCTCAAGTGTTACCCTCCCAGCAGAGGACAGGATATCTAGTGCCATAGACAAGAGACAGACGGCAGAAGACGACTAGGATGTGTGTTCAGCTCATCTTGAAAGCAGGATTCATAAAAATTTAATATGTTGCTTGTTTACTTTTCTGTAGATAGACAGACGAAATCTGTAGAGATCTTTAGCGCCATCATGTTCACAAGGATGGAGAACGGCTGCTGCAGAATCATGAATACATTTTATTTTATATGTCAGAAATAAATGTTGAGCGTAATTTGTACTGTAAACATGTTTCACACAATAAACGAAAAGCAGCATTTCACAGGAGAATTTCATCACTGATGAAACTCTGTGTCTCTGAAACAGAGAACAAACTTTAATGTACAGAACCGTGCCAGAGTTTAAAGAACCCATGACATGTTTTAAAAAACTCTGGGCAGTAAAAAGTGTTTTTGCCAGTAAAAACTCTACACACTTACAAATGGAGGTTCTTCAAGGGTTCTTTAGTAAGAAAATGGTTTTATATAAAACCATAAACATTCAAAGAACCTTTTACATGATTAAAGGGTTCTTTGCATCACGAAAGCGTTCTTCAGATTGATGGATAATGTGCTGTAGATGATTCTATATAGAACCATGAACACTCAAAGAACCGTTTACATGATTAAAGGGTTCTTTGCATGGCGAAATGGTTCCTCAGATTGATGGAGAATGTGCTGTGGATGGTTCTATATGGCACCAAAAAGGGTTCTTTTCTCATTACAAGCTTGACATCATAACAATAGAAAAAACTTTTCTGGTGCTATGAAGAACCGTTTTCAAGAAGGTGCTATATAGAACCAACTACAGCACATTCTCCATCAGTCTGAGGAACCATTTCGCCATGCAAAGAATCAAATCAATTTAGAGCCCTTTTCAGAATGGTTCTATATAGAACATCTACAGCATGTTCTTCATTCATACTTTTTAATCATACAAAGGGTTCTTCTAGTGTTCTATGATGAACCATTTTCCTCATCATTATGAAGTGTGTATGTAACATTAGGAATAATACAAATAAACCTAAATACAGTGAAACGTAATATTGCCTTCAGTAGTTATGAATGCACTGGTTAGGATAAAACAACTCCAGCCATTGTACGGATTTGCTCAACTCCATCAGCAGCACCTGATTCAATTTAATGAAGGACTGATTAGATAAACTAGGAACTGGGTGGTAACTATAAATACTGGACTTCCTCCAGGAGAGTTCTGGAAATCAGTAAGCTGAGCAGAACAGTCACATTTATTTATTTATTTATTTATTTATTTATTTATATTCCAATGCTACTAACAAATAAGCGCTTACTGGCCAGATAAATGATTTTATCTATTAATATTAAACACTGCAAAGTACAGTATGTTTAGCATACTGTACCATTTAGCAGCCATATATAAAAAACCCAAAATAACTACATAATAAATTATATACATTAATACCACATTTTTCATAATATCATGTTATCAATTTTTATCATATATTGCCTATGGAAGCAACATCAGCAAAAGAACTGAGCATCAGGAGCTTCACGAAATGGGTTTCCGTGGCTGAGCAGCTGCTCACAAGCCTAAGATCAAAATGGACAATGCCAAGCGTCGGCTGGAGTGGTGTAAAGCGCCGCCACTGGACTCTGGATCAGTGGAAACGTGTTCTGTGGAGTGACGAATCAGCTTCTCTATCTGTCAGTCTGATGGACGAGTCTGGGTTTGGTGAAAGCCAGGAGAACGTTACCTGCCTGACTGCACTGTGCCAGCTGTAAAGTTTGATGGAGGAGGGATGATGATATGGGGCTGTTTTTCAGGGGTTGGTCTAGAACCCTTAGTTCCAGTGAAGGGAAATCTTAATACTTCAGCACCAAGACATTTTGGACAGTTGTACACTTCCAACTTTGTGGGAACAGTTTGGAGAAGAACCTTTCCTGTCCCAGCATGACTGAGCCCCAGTGCACAAAGCAGCTCCATAAAGGCCTGACTGGGTGAGTTTGGTGTGGAAGAACTTGACTGGACCTCACAGAGCCCTGACCTCAACCTCACCACACACCTTTGGGATGAACTAGAACGGAGATTGTGAGCCAAACCCTCTCGTCCAACATCAGTGTCTGACCTCACAAATGCTCTTCTGGATGAATGGACACAAATTCCCACAGACACTCTCCAAAATCTTGTAGATGCTTCCCAGAAGAGTGGAAGCTGTTAGAGCTGCAAAGGGGGACCAACTCCATATTAATGCTTTTGGATTTAGACTGGGATTCATAAAAGGTCCTGGGGGTGTGATGTGTAGGTGTCCCAATACTTTTGTCCATATAGTGTATCTCCTGAAAAATGAATGACTTGTTCTTAAGGGTGGTCTCTGACTATACTGTGCACTGCAGCTCTATCATTGAGTTAGTCAGGGTGGGTGTTCTGCTGTGCGGGTCATGGACATCCCGTTATTTGTTTCTTGCACTGTTTAGCCTTGGCCTATGCGAGGAGAGCGTTTATACCGTAGTCTCAGCTTACAGAAGGATTCTCTCCACCCAGGGACGCGTGACATGGCAGAACACCCAGAATCACTTCAAAGCCCAGCAGCACAGCCTGGTTTGCGGCCGTTCGAATGACCGCCTCCACTGTGCTCCAGGGCACAGCACTAATCTTCCCAGTCTCACATTTAGAGTGTCTCACTCAGTCATTCCCGAACACTTTGCCTACAGCCGATGCTCAGCCCCTTATTTTCAGTCACTTTTCTGATGACGTCAGCGCATTTTACCATCTACCTTTTTTGGTCCCCCTGAAGTAAATAAACATGATGCAAACTGATGACAGCAGTTAAAAAACAAAGGTCTTCAGCAGCAGGGTATAATTTTTCTGATGCGCCAATAACCCAAACAGAACAGGGAGGTTTAAACGCTCTTAAAAAGAGGATTTACTCATCAAGCTGGCAGCGACTCGATGATGACTCACAGCTCAGGACTGAAGCAGCAGTCAGGAAATCAAAGCACAAGCGCTGCGTCCTTTACCCTCATCGAATATTCACACTTTATACACGTAAGACAACTCAGATTTGTTTGTCAAACTCCCACCCGACACTCCCGCCGCAAAAGCAGAAGAAAAATATCAATCGGAATGACTAGCGAAGCAACCTGCGTCAATTTGGGGGATCTTAATCCCCTCCCTCGCCAGAAGTTACACAAGTGCTGCTTTACAATATCAATAAAGTCCCTGAAATAGAACAGTTTATTACCAGCTGGCGAAATGTGGAGCGTTTCGCCAATAAAGATTACATTTGAGAGGCGCTGCGTGAGACGAAGAGCTTAGATCAAAGTAAATGTGTGACTTTTCGTACTCGCGTTCCTCATTTAAATGTAAATCATGATGTTTTATAATCCACCCTTTGCGTAAATGGGAGTTCAGTGATGCTCAGCCGGCTCTGTTTACGTGCCAGACTGGATTCATCAGTGAGGACATTTCAGTGATGATCTCGAGCCCCAGGCTGAAATCCTTCACCTTTCTCAGGATGTGTTTAGTCTGATTGTTCTGTACGTCCTAAAAGATGGGTCAACACTCAAAACTCAGACTAGAATGCTAACTGCTAATGCTGTTAAATCAGCTAACAGATGTTAGCATCATGCCGAGTGAAGGAGGGAGAGAGTGGACCATCCTGCCCACACAAACAGAGCGAGGACAGTTGCACTTCATTGGACTTCTGGTTACGCTTGGCTGTGGCGTTGCCGGAGACTGAACTCGTGATCTCCTGATAATCGGGCTAATGCTCAGAACAGTTCCGCCTCTCGGGATCAAAACTTGGTGTTTTAGCTTAAAAAGTCCCCGGACTGCCTTAAAATTACTTGAACTTCTAATAAGCTGTCAGAGTGTAAGACACAAATTCTTGTTCTGTTAAATTGCTATTAGAAGTTGAGTGAACTCAAAACTTTGTTGTGAAAAAAGGAAAAAAAGGAAATAAAATAAACAAAAATAAAATAAAAAAGGAAATAAAATAAACAAAAATACTTATTAGTAGGTTGTGGGGAAACTGGGGAAGCCACAGGTGCACAAGTTGTGACACAGATGTAAAGCTGTAAACAGTTTTCACTTCATCGCTTGAAATTTGCAAAGAGAGTTGAAGGAAAGGCAGCAGTGACTGCACAAGGGAAACTTTCCTGATGCGAACTACTGCACACCTGAATAATAATAATAATAAAAATAATAATAATAATAATAAGAGATAATAATAATAATAAGAAGAAGAAGACAAAAAAAAGAAGAAAAAAGAAGAGGAATAATGAGGTTATTAACACAGCCCTTGTTTTATCACCCAAGGTTGCTTTATAAGAGCAGCATACATAACAAAAACAATTACAAAGGTGCCCTAAACAAAGGAATAAAACAAACAAAATAAATAAATAAATAAAATAAAAAACAAGCATAATATTAACAAGAACAAAAAGAAGAAGAAAGTACTGAGAAAAGACGAAGGTTAAGCTGGGCTTTGAAGGACAAGAGTGAAAACAAACTCCGTGTATGTGTGAACTCGGTCAGCTAAGCCTGGCTCTCATTCGCATTCTAATGATGCGATTCCCGAGGCATTCCAAAATTCCTTACCGTAAACTTGCGGATGTAGTCGGACACGCTGAAGCCTCCGGTGCTGAGGAGCAGAGATCTGTACACTGATGTCCCCATGCTCTGGGCTCCTGTCCTGACCTGCCTGGACTCAGTGGGATGTGAAGTAGTCCATTTGCAGAAAGGGTCGCTGTGACGGGAGAGCATTCCCTGGAACCGGACTCTCGGGGTGCCGAAACATTCTGGAAGGGCTTGTGTGTGTGTGTGTGTATGTGTGTGGGTGTGTGTGTGTGTGTGTGTGTGTGGAGCCGACTCTCTCTTATCACCCTGTTCCCTTTTTCGCTGGCTCCTGGCCCCTCCTGAGGACAGAACCCCTTCAGTGGCAGCGGCACTGGGCCCACACAGCACTTCCTGCTCAGAGATAACAGCTGCCTGAGATTAGCAGCAGCTATGCTGGAAATGTGAGTGTCCAGTTTTATTAATAGATCCAGATTTGCCTTTTTACATCAGGATGGTCCCCAGGGAAGACCCCCCACCTCAACTTTCCCCAGACATCAACATCAACAATGGGCTTTGGATCAGAAGGTGAGGCTGGGACAGGACAGACGGTTCATTTCCATTTTTAAGGTCTTAACTGTGAATTAAAACTAGATGTTTAAATGTGTTTTGTATTGTATATGCGTATGTACTCATATGTAATAATAATAATAATAATAATAATAATATGTCCCATATGTAGAAAAAGAAATGTTTTTTTCTCTTTCAGGTTGAACAAAAATCATGTTCAAATTCAGGAGCATTTTCTGGTTGTGATTATTCCTGTTTTCTTTGGATTTACTACAAAATCATCTATTTTATCCTGAAAATGTACAAAAATGGTGTCTTCTGTCCCAGCCTCACCATTAAAGCCCATTCCTGATGTCCCCCTTTCCCCCTGTGCTTCAGTGGTCAGGACCCCCACAGAACAGGTATTATTTGAGTGGTGGTGGTGTGTTAGCGTTGCGCTGGTCTGAGTGGATCAGACACAGCAGTGCTGCTGGAGTTTTTAAACACCTCAGTGTCACTGCTGGACTGAGAATAGTCCACCAACCAAAAATGTCCAGCCACCAGCGTCCTGTGGGCAGCGTCCTGTGACCAGCGTCCTGTGACCACATCAGTGCCACCAAAATAATACCCGCTCTCTGGTGGTATTTATATACACACACAGTTGTATGCAAAAGTTTGCATGACGCTCAGTTGACATGTTTTCTTGATTTTCTAAGTGAAAATAAGTCACATCCTCTACAGAGACTCTGAAATATGGAATTTTTCTGCACATTTTAGTGAACAGCTTCATAAAATATACTTTTTTCTGGGGTTTTTTTTGTTTTGTTTTCCCTCCAATATGTTAAAATGAGCAAATAAACAGTAAATGTGCAACAGTAAACATGCAGAATTATATATATATATATATATATATATATATATATATATATAGGCTTAATGTTAATGCAATGAACTTATTGTTATTATTTATTATTGCCACTATATTTTTACCAGGCTGAAGCCCAGTTGCTCACACGATGTTGCTATGGCTCCTTGGTTTCAGCCCAAACACACATTTTAAATGGCGAGTTCCATTCTTGGCTCTGCAGATAAAACCAAAATTATTTCCATCTCCTGCCTGAGTGTCTGTCAGTGTAGTATATCATATCATTTTTTTTGCTCATGCATATTCAGTTTCATTCGGGATTTTCATTTTCCGTCTTTGTATATTTACTCACCAGAACAAGCTCCTTTTATGCAGAAACATATGTGACCAATAAATGACTCTGACATATGACCCCTTGACGAGGTATGAAAAGAGGCGTCTGTGTGAGGGATTTGATCCAGCTTTCACTGAGTGACGTCCTGCAGAGTGCGTCAGTCTCACTTCATCTCCGAGGCATCGAGTTCCTGCCCTCAGCCTGCTCTGCTCTCCTCTCCTCTCTTTTCCTCTGCTCTCCTCTCCTCTCCTCTCTTGTCCTCTCCTCTCCTCCCCTCTCTTTTCCTTTGCTCCCCTCCTCTCCTCTTCTCCTCTGCTCTCCACTCCTCTCTTCTCCTCTGCTCTCCACTCCTCTCTTCTCCTCTGCTCTTTTCTCCTCTGCTCTCCTTACTTCTCCTCTGCTCCTCTCTCCTCTCCTTCCCTCCCCTCTCCTCTCTTCTCCTCTCCTCTCTTCTCCTCTGCTCTCCACTCCTCTGCTCTCCTCTCCTCTCCTCTGCTCTCCTCTCCTCTCCTCTCCTCTCCTCTCCACTCTTCTCTTCTCTTCTCCTCTGCTCTCCTCTCCTCTCCTCTCCTCTGCTCTCCTCATAAGGGTTTTTTTAACTGGCTGTGTGGAACCACACTGTCCGTCAGGCTGGAGCTTCCACAGCTCCCACACCCACACAGCACAGCCACAGGCTGATGTCTTCCTCCAAAACAACAGTTTAGAAGAGGAGGTATTTTCAGTGTTTTATACTGCCAGCAGGCCCGGGTGTGTGATGTGTCAAACTCCCAGGAGAGAAAAGGAGGGACTCAGACTGAGGAAGTGAGATGTCATCTCTGGCCCCGATTTAAGTGACACGTCGGGATATAAACACTTAAAACGAACCCCTTCATTCATAGCTTATCACTGTGATATTCACTATAATAGTGTGTTTATGATAGTGTAAGTAGACCCATCCATGTTTCCCCCACAAACGCACTTTTCATAGCAACTGCTACCAGGCAGGGTTTGAATTGTGACAGAGGTCTCAGGGTCCCCCTGGCAGGAAGTCTGAATAGTTGAGGTGACCAATGTATCTACATATGTATAAATATATTTTTGTGAGGTCTACCCCGGGTCATTATCAGCATACTGTAGCTTTTGTGGGGGGGCCTGGGTTCGATTCCCTGGCCAGGTGACCAGGGTCCCCTCCGTTCTCTGGTTTCCTCCAACAGTTGAAAGACATGCAGTCAAGCTGAACTGTAGTTACTAAATTGCCCCTAGGTGTGTGTGTGTGTGTGTGTGTGTGTGTGTGTCTGCCCTGTGATGGACTGGCGACATGTCTAGGGTGTTTCCTGCCTTCCGGCCTAATGAGCACTGGGACAGGCTCCAGCCCCACTGCGTCCCAGGAGGATAAGATGAGGCTTAGATAATGAATGAATGTACCTTTGGTACATGACTTAAATTTTTTATCCCTTTAAATATCCATCATAGTAATAAGACTATAGTCCAGAAAACATCTGCATCAAGCTTAAACACCCTTTAATTTACAATGGCAAGCCAATATCCTACAACACAACAGCTTATGACAGTGGAACTCGCCATTTAAACGATGTGTTTGGGCTTCCAACAATAATTAATCACATTAATCCTGTATATATATATATATAAACTATAGAGTCATCACGATCTATTCTTATGGCCCATCAAAATCTTTTAGAGTTATGTATTTTGTTATAAAATTAGATTCTTTCCCCACCATTTTTGCATCAGACCCCCTTTTTTTTCAATATGAGCAAAAATTGCAATAAAACACTGAGACTCACTGGTACATTCAAAGAATCAGTTATAATGGTTTATTTACCTTTAAAGAAGATGACAGGCTGGACCAGGACGTGACGGGGTGGACCAGGAAGTGACAGGGGGAACAAGAACATTTCATATTTACAAAAATGTCAGTATTTTCATTAACAGTGTCTCCATAGTAAATATCTGAGCTTATATCCCATAGTGGAGAGTGAGCGACTGAATGTGTGTGTTTTGTTTATTTAAGAGCACTTGTTTCAGTGTGATGAGTGACAGGAGGTCAAATTAGCCCATTTTATAACCTTGCAAAACAGTTTGACTCTATAAAACATCAACAGTGTAACAGTTAATAGAAACTGCCGTTTTATCAAAAAGTAAAAATGACAAGAAAACCACAGAGGAAAGGCGTATGTCCACCCTATTGTGCACACAGAGACAGGGTGGACAATTTTAGCTAAAGTTAGCATTTCTGAACACATGGCTGACCCACAGTTGAACCCATGTTGAAATGTTCAAGATGACTTTGTTTTATTTCAAGGATATATTTTGATTTCCTAAAATGACTTTAATTAACTTGATATTCAACCACAACAGAGTGGACATCCTAAGATTAAGTGACCCTCACCCTTCCCACAACAGGGAAATTTCACCTCCGCATTTAACCCATCTGTGCAGTGAAACACCACATACACACTAGTGAACACACACACTAGGGGGCAGTGAGCACACTTGCCCAGAGTGGTGGGCAGCCCTATCCATGGCACCCAGGGAGCAGTTGGGGGTTAGGTGTCACTTCAGTCACGTACTGTCGGCTCAGGGGATCAAACCGGCAACCTTCCGGTCACAGGGCTGGTTCCCTAACCTCCAGCCCACGACTGCCCCCTGCCTCCTGCCTGACCTCAGCTAATTATGGAGACAATGTGAGAAATATTATGTGAAACTACTTCCGAGTTACTGAACATGCAGCAGGTCTTCAGTCCATTGAAGATAAAACAATATGAAGGTTGTGATGTCACTGATGTCAAAGGTCACTCTCCTAAAGGGGCAGTTATCCCAAGATGGCAGGGTGGACAGCAATTCTTGGACATGTGTGAATAGCTTGATATTTCTATGAAAATGGAAAAATTAATAACCAAAATGCCTAAATTATTAACAAAGAACGAGTGTCATTCAACTTAACCATACAGCACCTCAGACATGTTGTACAGTTGTACAATGTGCACAAAATGTGTTTTACAGTGAAGGTTAACTCTTCTATTCATTCAGAGTAAAACCTGAAAAATGAAATGTTTCACAATGTTTGAATGAAATGTACTCGACTATCACATTGCAATTAGACATGTTTTGTTATACACATGTTAATTTCCTTTGTGTGTATTGGAACAAAACAAAAAAAAAACAGAGAAAAAAAAGCAAAAAATGATATAATTTCACGCAAAACTCCAAAAATGGGCCAGACAAAATTATTGGCACCTTTTCAAAATTGTGGGTAAATAACTTTGTTTCAAGCATGTGATGCTCGTTCAAACTCACCTGCGGCAAGTAACAGGTGTGGGCAGGATAAAAATCACACCTGAAACCAGATAAAAAGGAGAGAAGTTGACTCAGTCTTTGCATTGTGTGTCTGTGTGTGCCAGCATGGAGCATGGAGAACAGAAAGTGGAGAAGAGAACTACCTGAGCACTTGAGAACCAAAATTGTGGAAAAATATCATCAATCTCAAGGTTACAAGTCCATCTCCAGAGATCTTGATGCTCCTTTGTCCACGGTGCGCAACATAATCAAGAGGTTTACAACCCATGGCACTGTAGCTAATCTCCCTGGACGTGGACGGAAGAGAAAAATTGATGAAAGGTTGCAACGTAGGATAGTCCGGATGGTGGATAAGCAGCCCTAATCAAGTTCCAAAGAAATTCAAGCTGTCCTGCAGGCTCAGGTGCATCAGTGTCAGCGCGAACTATCTGTCGACATTTGAATGAAATGAAATGCTATGGCAGGAGACCCAGGAGGACCCCACTGCTGACACAGAGACATAAAAAAGCTAGACTGCAGTTTGCCAAAATGTACGTGAGAAAGCCAAAATCCTTCTGGGAAAACGTCTTGTGGACAGACGAGACCAAGATAGAGCTTTTTGGTAAAGCACATCATTCTACTGTTTACCGAAAACGGAATGAGGCCTACAAAGAAAAGAACACAGTACCTACAGTCAAATATGGTGGAGGTTCAAAGATGTTTTGGGGTTGTTTTGCTGCCTCTGGCACTGGGTGCCTTGATTGTGTGCAAGGCATCATGACATCTGAAGATTACCAAAGGATTTTGGGTCGCAATGCATGGCCCAGTATCAGAAAGCTGGGTTTGCATTCTAGGTCATGGGTCTTCCAGCAGGACAATGACCCCAAACATACTTCAAAAAGCACCCAGAAATGGATGGAAACAAAGCGCTGGAGAGTTCTGAAGTGGCCAGCAATGAGTCCGGATCTAAATCCCATTGAACACCTGTGGAGAGATCTTAAAATTGCTGTTGGGAGAAGGCAACCTTCAAATATGAGAGACCTGGAGCAGTTTGCAAAAGAAGAGTCATCCAAAATTCCTGTTGAGAGGTGTAAGAAGCCTGTTGATGGTTATAGGAAGCGATTGATTTCAGTTCATTTTTCCAAAGGGTGTGCAACCAAATATTAAGTTGAGGGTGCCAATAATTTTGTCCAGCCCATTTTTGGAGTTTTGCGTGAAATTATATCATTTTTGGCTTTTTTTTCTCAGTTTTTTTGCGTTGTTCCAATACACACAAAGGAAAAACACATGTGTATAACAAAACGTGTAATTGCAATAATTTTATGGGAGAAATACTTCATTTTCTGGAAAAATTTCAGGGGTGCCAACACTTTTGGCCATGACTGTATATCATTGTAACTGATATTGAGGCTGCTTTACCTTGAACAGCGTCCAAACAAACCAAACCATTTTTTAAATAAACGTGCACACCGGTGCTGAGTCCACGCCACGGCGCACCACTCGGTATTTAACATTAAACCCAGAGTTAGCTTTTAGATCAACACACAGATACTAATGTTACCTCAGCCAGTGTTAATTAGCTGATACCAAACATGATAAATTCATAAATTAAATACGTTTTTTTTTCATTAAATTTGTTTAAAAAGAGTGTAAAAATGAACTTGAGCTTGATGTTCATTGGCGCTCTCACTTTGAGGCATCCTATGTGTTATAGCTTCGCTTTGTACTGTATCTGCTATGCAACACTGCCTGGTGGTCCGGTGGCATTTAGAAGCTGACAAGAAGACACAGCAAGCAAGTCTAATAGCCCACCTTTTTCCCAGTAAATAAGCTTTAAAAAATGTATTTCATCACTAGCAGGCAGTTTCGGTGTGCCCCGTGAGAAGTAAAATCAAATTAAAATTTGGTTTGGCACACAAATCATTTATTTTCTCTGTGTCTTCATGGCTGTCGAAGTCAAAGATATGTGAAGTGTGAGCAGTTTGAGATTCATTTTGTCCAAATATTCACAATTTTCACATTTTAATCAAAAAATAACATCCCAAATTCTGTCTCCTAACACCAATGTGATAAATAAGAAGATAAGGTTCTGAAGCTGAATTGACATTTATCTACCACAGACTGTATTGCAAACACAGTGTTCACTGATCAAGTGTCCAAGAATCCCATCCAACCTAATGAGAAGCTGTAAATTAGTGCGTAACTTAAAATATGTCGAAATTCATCTCAAACACCTTAAAAAAAAACAGTGTTACATTATAATCCACAAATTTGATTGATCGGTAATTAAAGTGGTGCAATATTCCCCCTTTTATTATGTGAAAATTTGCATGTTTTGCTAACTCTGCACTCCCATTGAGTTAAACTGATGAACAGTGTTATTGAACTCAGAAATACACATTTTCGAGGAATTATAATAGCGTATATGCGTTTCTCACTTAATGTTGCTTTCATGGCATATTTAAACTAGCTAGCTGATAGCTCCAGCCACCTGCATAGCTAACAATAGCTAGCCAATGCTGTTAGCTTATTTACTCTGATTCATCTGCTAAACAGCTGGATAAACTGAAGCTGTAACGTAGCTTTCCTCTTCTTTTCTTGTCTTATTTACCTGGTCTTGTGTTTTTTTTCCCTGTCTTTCACTTCCTCTCTTCATTTTCTGTCTAAGCTGCAGTTCAAAGAACATGCAGCAGATGAGCGAGTGATGGACCGAGCCCATTTTCAGTTATTTACTTTTTGTGAGGGAAGAGGGGGTCATAGACTGGAAAACCCCAAATATGTTCATGAATATTACATGATTTGTGGGTTTATTTGAACTGTAAAGCATCATATTGAACTCACAAATGACAGCGTTACTAGGCAGAGAAACACATCGCATTTGCCACCATATTCTCATTTGTTTTCTATTAAATTACACAAATTTGTCAAAAGTTCTGTATAATTTAATGGTGAAAATGTAGACAATGTCATGCAGAGAGCTTTGCTTTGAAATGGTTCATTGTGGAGAAACTTGCTCTGATTTCTCTATAGTGGTGGTGATGGGAACCAGGGATCACAGTGTCTAAAACACACATTTAGCCATTTTATTGACTTCCCACAATGACCAGTGGGGCTACTTGTGTCTAATGAGGTTTTACATGTAATGTTAATAATAGTAAAATAGAGATAAACTGAAAAAATAAACTGTGTTTTTCGGGGCTATTTTGCTTTACGCCCTGCATGTATATCTCAGTCATCAGGCAGTGAATTCATAACCATTTCATGTAGTAACTTTCTGTGGGGGAGCTTTTAGAGGTGGACGTCTGGTTCCTATCACCACCACTGTGAATAATTGTCTCTAGGACACAGCATTTCACACCAAACCACTCTGAATTACCTTGTTTACATCTTAGCTGTTTAATTCTGCTGTATTTTGAGGTAATTTTAACTTCAGCTCAGGCTTACTTGGTCACAGCACTGCTTAGCATTCCAGAACTACACAGGACAGGTTTAAGTCCCAGTTGTACCAAGTGCAGCTATGCCTGGAAGCCCTCAGGATGCACTAGGATGTGTTCTCAGTGGGAGTGAAGCCCACAGGGAGCCCATCTTTCTCAGAGTTATGTAATGCACCATCTCGGTGGCAGAAAAGCAAGGCGGTTAAGATTTCTTCTCAGAGGGTGTCCATGTGCTGAACAATAGGACAAAACAGCCTGAGAGCAGCTCGAGAAGAATGCGGAGCGAGCCTTTATATGCACTGGAGGAGGCATTACCTGGTTTGAATGCTCAGAGAAAGAGAAAAGACTTGCATGTAGAACCGGCTGCAGCTGAAATCCGAGAAAAATAAATACAGAACTGCTTGAACTGGGCTAATTGTACATAAAGGGGACCGAAGACACTGACGTTACTCTCTGCAAGTTCAATTCAGACCCCCATGGCTCTGCGAACATCAGTGGTGGTATGGAGAGCTGCCAGTTGCGTAATCATCATAAGAAGTAATTCTGACTCTCGTATCTCGCTGCTTGTAGATGCCGTGTTTGTGTGGGCGTCGCTCCAGGTGGCACTGTAAACACTTCAATTGTTAAAATGTTGAAACAGTCGTGCACATAATGACATGTTTTTCAGCCGGTCTGCTGTTACTGACAGGACAGGTGGCCTCGGGGACGCCAGGTCACATAACAGGGACACTTTGTTATCATTGTTCTCTACTTAAGACGTTCTCTGTCCTCCGTTCAGTCTGGGCTTTACTACAACACAGTGCTCAGTGTTGCTTCAGCAAAGCTGCAGGACAATGAAATGATTCAGCAGTAAAAGAGATAAAAACATGTGAAACAACACACAGAATCACATGCTGTTAAATAATGTGGCTTACAGAGTGAAAATATTAGGAATATTTAAGAACATACATCATTTTTCAACCTAATGTTTATCTGCAGCTCATGTGGCAGTGACAGTCGATTACAGTGGACAATAATTTCAAAGATGCATTTGTGAGTTTATGAGAGAAAAACAGGCCTAAAACATTTGTAATAGAGGTCAATGGGCGTCTATTATAAGTGTGCTTCAGTCTCTTTCTCTCTCATAAATGCAGCTTGTCTGGTCTTTTTAAGCATCAATAAATCCATAGTAATCAACCTTATGCAGTTCCCACACATCCTCCAAAATATGGACATTTATACACTGGTTTTCCGGTCATGGAGAATTCCTAGCGAATAAAAAAAGTTGATCAAATGTTCTATAAATATTAGTGAAGTTCCATATTGTTCTATGTTCTATAAATAAGAGTGAAATTGGGCCAGTAAGCCACCAAGATTGCATGTCTAAGCATATTGTCGCTGTTGGAACGAAACCACATATCTCCAAAAAAAGTAACGATACAGAAGGAAAATGTTCTTAACTTTTACAAGGCCCAAACCAGGGAAACCTGGATTTCCTTCCCTTCTCTGAAGTAAAAGAATTTGATATAATGTGAATGTAATGCTGCTAAATTTCATAACGTGCCACTCACTCTGCAGCCCTTACAGCCCATTCTGAACTCACTGTTTTTGTGATGTCACACTCGAGTCTGGTCACCATAAACCAGTGGTCTCGGGTAAGCAGGACTCAGAAACTGTTGTGGAGCCCAGCCGAGTGCGATGCCTCCGTCTGAGGTGACTGAAAGCTGAATTATTAATGAACATCAACAAAATAAAGCAGAAACAGAAGAAAACAGTCCTTTCTCTGGATCAGGGGTTCCCAAACTTGGCAGCATAAATGACCACAACAGCTTCCACGGACGTAAATAATCAGATCGTTTTTTATCATTATCCAAATGAGAGGCTGATTTGGCAGCTACTGAGTGCTGGCAGTCAGGCTGAGTAGAGGAAAGCTGATCTGCACAAAGCAAACTTTATCTAAAACTATAATATAATAAGTAATGATGTTTTAGGTATTTAATGTTATATTTTATTAAATATAGTATGAATCTAATATGATGTATTAATTTGTACAAAGTATACATAATGATTTTTAACATAATTTGTTGCTCTTAATATTATGTGGATCATTCTGAGCACTGCAGTAACACTGACGTGGTGGTGGTGTGTTAGTGTGTGTTGCGCTGGTCTGAGTGGATCAGACACAGCAGTGCTGCTGGAGTTTTTAAACACCTCAGTGTCACTGCTGGACTGAGAATAGTCCACCAAGCAAAAATATCCAGCCAACAGCGTCCTGTGGGCAGCGTCCTGTGAGCACTGATGAAGGACTAGAGGATGACCAACACAAACTGTGCAGCAGCAGATGAGCCATTGTCACTGACTTTACATCTACAAGGTGGACTGACAAGGTAGGAGTGTCTAATAGAGTGGACAGTGAGTGGACACAGTGTTTAAAAACTCCAGCAGCACTGCTGAGTCTGATCCACTCATACCAGCACAACACACACTAACACACCACCACCACATCAGTGTTACTGCAGTGCTGAGAATGATCCACCACCCAAATAGTACCTGCTCTGTGAGGGTCCATGGGGGTCCTGACCACTGAAGAACAGGGTAAAAGGGGGCTAACAAAGTATGCAGAGAAACAGATGGACTACAGTCTGTAACTGTAGAACTACATATATATATTAATCTGATATTGGTGTCATATTGGTCTTGGCTACAACGCTACAATTTATCAATATCAATCTATTCAGTTTAAAGTAGTTTAGCTCCGCCCACTCACACTGAAGTCATAAAGAGTGTTTCAGCCCTGACTGCTTTTTGAATACGGCCTAATAGAGGGCAGAATAACAGGCTGTTTAATTCTAAGGGATATAGAGGTTTGAAAATGGGCTTGTAAAAATGAACTATGACGGTTTTTGGTACGTAAAACCACACAAATGTTATAAATGAACCTCAGTTAATTAATGTAGAAAAGATTTTATTCGGAGTCATTTTCGAGCTTTTCCATTGGTCCGTTCGTTATGAATTCTGGTCACAGTGTAATCGTCAGCTAATATTTTGACATACAAGTTTTGCTCTAACAGCCACTATATTCTCTCTTGCATATTTTAGCTGCTAATGCACAGTTTGAGTGTTAACACTGTCGCAGGGGGACGGTTCCAGCGTCTGGTTGACATTAACACACCATCTTCTTGCATTGTGTAACATTCACTTCAGATGTTTTCACTGAAGCCGTGATCAGGTGATTACTGGTTGAGGACCGGCCTGTATGAGTAAATCACTCCGTCAGTAAGGGGTCCTCAGTGAGGGCTGACTTTACTGTTAAAGGAATAGTTTTGGGAAAAATCAAATGTACTCAGGTTTCAGTTTTGCCCCAGATGTAGTTGATCAGCCATGTTTGGTGTCTTTTGTTTTAAGGCTGGAGCTACGAGACTGTCACTGTCGACGAACACTAGAAGTAAACAGCCACCCAAATACATTCCATAAATACATCCCCAACACTTCAAGATTCAACCCTCAATCTCTATCCAGGTCTTCACTGACATCACACAGACTTGTTGATGTGATGTAGGTCACAGCTTGACTTACTGTGAACTATAAAACTGAACTAAACCTGTTTAAAGTGTCTGCCTGCTGCTTATTTACACTGTGAAGTGTTGTTCATTTTTAGAGCTCTTATTAAGTCACACTGTGCTTTAAACCACACTGACAGGCCTGTCTGATCTTACAGCCAATACAGTTTGAGTGGGAGGACAGACGTTTTTGGGATGTATTTACAGAAAAAGATTTGGGTGACTATTGACTTCTAGTGTTAGCAATATCAGCTTCATAGCTCCTGCAGTAAAATGCAGAGGCAAAATTTGGACACAAGACACATATTGACTGATGATCACATCTGGGGAAGTGGAAAATTGTGTATATAAGCGTAAGTATATTATATATATCCGCCCAATGACAGCTGGGATAGGCTCCAGCACCCCACCGCGACCCAGAAGGATAAGCGGTTTAGATGATGTATGTATGTATGTATGTATGTATATGTATATTATATATAATTAAAAAGATACACTTATTACATCCTCTGATGGACAAGATTTCTTACGTGAGACTTCCAAATCCTTCTAATCTCTCCACAGTTTGTGTCTGCAGTAAAATTTAATTGACAACTCAACAAAATGTGTTTGTGACTGTCACCATGGCTTCACATCAGACGAGCTTGCATTACCTAAAATCATCACTCATGCACAGTTTGCCTTCACAGAGATAAACAGTGAGACTACGCTGCCATCTAGTGGCGGCAAATGCAACAGTCTGTAACACAATAGAGGTTCTGAAATAAGAGGTAAAAAATTAGGTCACACAAACACATTTCAGATGAATAAGACCAGCTCAGCAGAGAAGCAGCTCCTTTATGAATGCACCTCTTATTAATAGCTCCACAAGAGCATATTCAGAGTAACATATGAGCCGTTTTATACGGTGAATTATGAGATGGTGGAGCTCTCCAGGTTCCTAAGTTATTCATGAGCTTCTCTGGAGAGCATTCGCTCTGCTTGAGGGGTTAAAAGTGGCACAGAAGCAGCTCGTAAATAGAAACAGATGCACTTCAGTGACGAAGGGAACAACATGTGAAAATGAGCTGCACAGTGAAGAGTCTTCACTGAGTTACTGTAACAACAAAGACTGAATCAGATTATTGGATTGAGGAGTCGTGATACTGTCCACTTTCTCTTTAACCACCACGCAGAAATCAAGATTTACCTAAACTTTAAAAAATGAGGGTTCTTTAGAAAAGGAAATGGTTCTATATAGAACCACGAACACTTAGAGACCCCTTTGCATGATTACAGGGTTCTTTACATCATGAAAGCATTCTTCAGATTGATGGAGAATGTATTGTAGATGGTTGGATATAGAACCTTTCGGAAAGGGGTTCTAAATAGCACCAAAAAAGGGAACTTCTTTGGTAACAAATTTGATATTGTAACAATAGAAGAACGCTTTGTGGTGTTACATAGAACCATTTTCAAAAAGGTTGTATATGGAACCATCCATAGCACATTCTCAGTTAAACTGAAGAACGCTTTCACGATGCAAAGAGTTCTTTGAGTGTTCATGGTTCTAAATAGAACCAGTTTCTTTAATAAAGAACCCTTGCAGAACCCTCTTTTTAAGAGTGTACAGGGTGATAAATTCATTTATAGGGCGCTCCCTGCTGGACCAAACAAGGAGGCCATGTTTTAGCCACCTTAACCCCATTCATGCCCAACAAGTCAGTTCCATACACCCTTAAAAATGGTTCCTCAAGGGTTCTTTAGTAAAAGTAATGGTGATACAGTCTTAACACAAATGGTTCTTTTAGCAATACCATAGAAGAGCCATCTTTATAAATGAAATGTGTGAGGTTTAAAGAACCTTAACATAATGCAAAGGTACTTTATCAATATAAGGGTTCCTCCTAGAACCTTTACATCATGTGGAGTTTCTTTAAACTGAAAGGTTCTCCACAAATATGGCTGCCTAAAGGACGTTCAATTAAAGGTTCTTTAGGGAACCAAAGTTTCTCCTATGGCATTGCATGAAAAATCCTTTTTAGAACCATAAATACTCAAAGAACCATTTAAACCCTCAAATGTGACAAATGGTTCTTCTCTATGATAGAAAACCTGTCATGTATGGTTCTTTGAAGAACTTTTTAAAATGGTTATGTAGCACCCAAAAGGGATGCTGCCGTTATAAGTGTTAGAACAAAAAGGGTTCTATGACCTGCAACAATAGTGGAACCCTTTGGTACTATAAATAAAGATTTTTAAAGGTTCCTAAAAGAACTACATACAACAGACTTGTCACAATTGAGGATTAAATGGTTTTTGAGTATTTATGGTTCTAAAAAGGATTTTTCATGCAATGCCATAGGAGAAACTTTGGTTCTTAAAAATAGGCACCAGAAAGGTTTTTTAATGCCACAGGAGAACCTTTGGTTCCCTAAAGAATGCATTCAGTGGTTCTTGGAGTGTTTGTGGGTCTTTACATAACTGCTTTTACGAAAAGAACCCTTGAACTACCATCTTAAGGGTTTTTTGTATATATAGAGAGTTTTAATGCTGGGAGTGTATAAGAAGGAAAAATGCAAGAACTCGTTCTGACTGATCTAAAGACGTATGGATGGACGTCTCACAGCTCACGTTTGAGTTTATTTCATCACACGTAATTTTCATACTTTAATTCAGAATGAAATTATGCTTTATTGTTTTGTTGAGACTCAGTAGTTCCATGTGGCCTAAATAATAAATTTATCAATATATTAAGTGCTTAAAACTCCATATGTTTTGATCAATATGAAAAATCTCTTCAGATTTGAGTTCAGAGCACATATGGATCAGATGATATTAAAAACAAATTGCTTAATTTTCCAAAAGGTGCTTCTGAGGAGATTAGAAGATAATCCACCTAATAAAGAAGGAGAAAGTCAAAGGAAAATAAGTGAGCTTCCAAAACTGGAGTTCAACAAATGATTAAAAGCTCCAGAGAAAATGTGTCTCCTAACAACCACCTGGAAGAGCTGGTCGACCCCAAAACTGCCCCCCATCAGATAAACAGCACTTAAAGCTTTCATCTTTGAGAGAGAGGAGAAAATCAAGCTGCTTCAGATCTGAAAACATCCACAGGTGTTTCTGTCCATCCTTCCACTGTGAGAGGACAACTCAGCGCTGTGGGTCTGAAAGGATGTGTAGCTGATCAAGAAGAACCTCACTGAGAAAAGGAGACGGACACATCAAACAAAGAAGCTGAACAATGGACTGACCGCCCCAGAGTCCAGACCTCAACATCACTGAATGTGTTTGATTACTTCAGAAAATGATCAACCAGCTTCTAAGACTGAACTTTGGAGGTGTGTCTGCAGATTCTTTGAGGAGCTGAAAGTGAGTCTCCTGAAAAGAATGAGGGGCTGGAATAAAAGGAAAGAGTGACTCACTGAACACTGAATAACATACTTAGTTGTTGGGGTGATTTTCTGATTAAAAAATGAATAACTTGTACTTAATGGCTGTTTATTTTGTATTTAATAAAATTTAAATGAATATAGCTGTTGATAATCTGTGCCTTTTGCAGAGTCCTGTATGAAAATGAATGGGTCACTGTGCTATTTTAAAAAGGAAAAAAACATGAAATAAAATAACAAACCAGCATTCAGGCAGCAATGGAGAAAAATAGTAAGATGTTTTTATGGCCTTAGTTATAATCAAATCAGCACAGACCAACACTTCCATTCTTACTGGCAGGGAATCTGGCGAAGCTGCAAGGCATTGTTCAGTCTGTCCATTTCCTGTAAGCAAAGCTGTAAAGGAGGAATCTGTGAGTGCGTTTTATTCCACGCTGCCAGGGGCGCCAAGCCAGAGAGAGAGTTATTCATACAGAGGATGATCCAAACCAACCAGCAGGGAGACAAACGCCGCCTGCTTTGTACCTCAGAGATACTCCATCAAAGGTGGACTAAACCACACACATTTAGCTCGCCATGGTCCCCATAAACGCCTCCTCTCACATTCAGTTGAATGGTTTCTCACCCGTAGATCATTAAAATAAGTGGGCAAATTGTGTGGAAAGTCCAGATTCTGAACCTCCAATCCAGACCACATTTGTGTTTGTAAGTAGAAGAGAAGATATTTTATCACGATTTGAATTTGATGAAATGCCATTTCTCGAGTGGCAACACAGAATATAAATGTAGTGCAATTCATTATATAAATAATGTTATAATGTAATTTAAATAGTCCAGCAAAACTACAGTGATAAATTTAGGCCTGTAAGGGTTAAACCATGGAATCTCCGCCTTCCTGCTGAAACGTATACGAGTAATAAAATGCCTTACGTCATCCTCTCGCCCAGGAATGTGAGAATATGAGTCAGGTTTGAGCTTTAGAGCTACTCTCCACACACGCTAAACCACAGGGTAATTCAGGGAGTCCCCCTTGATCTCAATTCAGAGGCCTGAGAACGGCTCTGAGGCAGGTTAAAGAGACAGTTTGGCCAAAAAAAAGCAGACTTACACATTTTATTCCATTTTTACCCCAAATAAAGTCGATCAGCCAAGACAGGTTTGATATCTGAAGTCTGTTTCTTTAGTTCTGCACTACAGCTATGAGGCTAACAAGTAATGGAGGCTTATAGGCCAGCAAATAGCATTGCATGCCTGAATCATCACACTTGCCTCAGACTGTTTGAAGTTAATGAGTCATTTTACCAGACAGAGGGAGTATAAATGTGGATCTATAATTCAAGTGTAAAATGTAGTCTGTTATACTGAACATCCACCGGCGGTGGCGCCACTGACAACATCACTAGAATCTGAGCATTTCAGCTTTTCTAAACATCCACTTTAGTTTCAGCGACACATTGCATGTATAAAATGATAAGTATTGCATTTGTGTTGTTTAATCTTGATTTTAAAATCATGGAATGTGTCATGAGTAACTGACGCAATCTTATTGCGACACTTGAAGCTGTCAGTACTTCAGCCAGATTTATCAGAAATATAAAGTAGTGTCATTAACCAAGAGTTTCAAAAACAGCTTTTTTTTTAAAAAAAAAAAGCAATAGCAAAATGTAAAAGCAAAATTATATATATATAAATATAAATATATATATATATATAATTTTGCTTATATATATATATATATATATATATATATATATATATATAGTTGTCGTAAGAAAACTTCGTATCTCCAAAATGGTAACTTTACAGGAGACTGAAAAAACCTACTTTACTTTTAATGTAAGTCAATGGAACCAGAATTTTTACCAAGTCATATATGTATGTATGTGTATATATATATATATATATATATATATATATATATATATATATATATATTAATCATACGTGTAACCATATGCAAATACAGGAGCTCGTAAAATTAGGAAATCCCCCATATATATATATATATATATATATATATATATATATATACACATAAACACACATACATATACATATATTCATTTTAACATGGGACAGACATTAATGAGATATTTTTTTGTAATTTAAACTGAAAAACTAGAATCAAAACTATTCAGCATCTGTAAAGTTTGTTCTGTTTTTCATGTATGGTTAAAAATCACTAAAATAACCATTAAAAAAGAAGAATTATCCTAATTTTTGTTGGTCAATTTATAGAACTAGGGATACACAGACGTCAACTTTGTGTGGTCTATTCTTATTTTGAGCTCATTTTCAGAGGTTCAGAGTTGTGGGGACGCTGTATCACGATGGTAAAGTGACTCAAACCCCAAATAGACTTCATTATGTTGTTTCTGACAGACTGTTATCAATAAGCATGGACTAAAGTACAGACATGGAGATGTGGGCATTGTGAGTTATAAACCTCTATTACCTGTTAGCTGCATCAGCCTCGTGCAAGACTAAAGAAACTTCAGACAGCAAACACTGATCAGCCACGTTAGAGGTAAAGGGGGAGACTGTAAATGAGACTTTCATTTGAAGGTGGCTTTAAGGGGAACTGCAGGTTCTCTCAGGAGTGAGAGGGGGTGGAACAGTCACTCGGCTCCTGCTGTGCTTTTGATGAAGGTGGCAACCATATGCAAATAAAGGAGCTCGTAAAAGTAGGAAATCCCCTGCTCAGACATCGAGAGTTACTCCACCTCTCACTCCACACATCCTGTACCTTCAATATCAGCTCGACTCTGTTTACCAAACCACACAAACTTCATATTCATATTGATTTGTGTAGGACCTCTCATACATTGCAGTGCAGCTCACAGTGTTTCAGGAGAGGTGCAAACAGAACAGGCATTAATTTTAAAACATAAAGCTATTTTAAAGCGAAGTGAGTTATTTTAGTTATTATTTAAAGGGGCCAAACCTTACATTTCCATTTATGACATCTGTACATGTTCCAGTCATAATCAGAGTTTACATGACCGTTTTCCAGCCTCTCTTCATCCTTCACACTTAAACTTCAACATTAATGGGCAGGACTTAAAAAGATGGTTCTTCAAGGGTTCTTTAGTAAAGAAAATGGTTCTATATAGAATGCATGATTAAAGGGTTCTTTGCGTTGTGAAAGGGATCCTCAGATTGGTGGAGAATGTGCTGTAGATAGTTCTACCTCAATTTTTTAAATGGTTCTATATAGCACAAAAAGGGTTCTTGTATTGTGACAAACCTGACATCATAACAATAGCAGAACCCTTTTTGGTGCTATATAGAACCATCTACATCACACTCTCCATCAATTTAAAGAACCCTTTTATGATGCAAAGAAGCCTTTAATCATAAGCAAAGGGTTGTTTGAGTGTTCATGGTTCTATATAGAATCATTTTCTTTACTAAGAACCCTTGAAGAACCGTCTTATCTAAGAGTGCGGACTGCTGATGAAAAGGATATATGAACGTGAGTTGCTTTTTGTGACATCACAAAAACAAATTTTGATTTTTTTCAGCTTGATTTAGATTTTGTACATAAAGTCTGAGGAATTAATGTTATGTTTTTTATTTGAAATGTTAACAATGTTTAATAAACAACAGCAATTTTTCTTTTTTAAAAGTGAGAACCATTCGGTTTTCCATGATTCCCTTTAAGCTGTCAGTAAAGGGGAACAACTTTAAGTCTTTGGAGCATAAAAATAACGACGAACTTCAGATCCAATCTGGATTAAAGTCTGTGGGTCACTCTGGAATGGATATTGCTGAATTGAAGCTACGACGTGTTTTGTAACCAGAGATTCTTGTCCTGATACTTGCTGGCCACGCAAATCAGTATACCCACCCCCCCGAGCCCCCTGAGCCCCCCCGCACTGGGCTAAAGCTAATTCAGGACGCTAACGCTCACCCAGTAAGTGGGAAAGTCAAGCAGCTGCTTAAAGAGACCAGTTCTCTGCTGCCTGCTGTGTATTTTCTACTGCGCTCAGCACTTAATGCCATTTACACAGTGCAAAACAGACAGACTGTGAGATGTTTAGGTTAATATAAATATTGGGCTGCAGGCTTTAAATAAAGCCCTTATACAGACTGACTGACTGACTGATAATCAGATACAGAGCAGCGCCAGAGACCGAGGTGAACCTCCGAGCACCAAACCACAGACATATCTGCATTATCACACTTAGAAAGGGTTATATATAGAACCATGACAACTCAAAGAACCACAGTACTGGTTAGATGCTTCTTTGCAGTTCAGAAAAAGGTTATGATGGTTTATCATGGTCTATCTATCTTGTGATTATTGTTACCATGTTCAATTTCCATAATGGAAAACCTGTTGTATATGGTTCTGTAAAGAACCCTTTAAAATGATTCTACATAGTATGAAAGGTTCTATGTCTTGTAACAATACTGGAACCCTTTATGGTACTATTCAGAACCATTTTAAAAGGTTCTTTACAGAACTATGTACAACTATTTGTCATCCATAATAGAGAAGAAACATTTAGATTGTGCTTTGGGTTGTCATGGTTCTATATATATAACCACTGCCTTTACTAAAGAACCCTTGAGGAACCACATTTGTGTATTTATATCTACAAACTAAAAAAAAGGAGTTCTTCAGGGTTCCTTAACAAAGGCAATGGCTATACACAGAATCACAACAACAAGAACCGTTTGAATGCTTAAAGTGTTCTTTACAGAAATTTTACAGTGGTAAAAAAAGGTTCAGTAATAACAGTGGAACCCTTTTTTGGTGCTGTATAGCACCATTTTAAAAAGGTTCTTTAACAAGCCATACGCAACAGGTTCTCCATCATACAATGCAAATAATATCCATTTACGCATTCAAATGGTTCTATGGTGTCACAGTAAAGGTGTATGTAAATCTACACACTAAAAAAGGAGTTCTTTTACAAAAGGGTTCCTTAATATAGACAACGGCTATGAACAGAACCATAACAACTTTGAATGCTTAAACAGGTGTTCAGGTGTTCTCCATATACGGTTCTATATAGTACCAAAAAGGTTTTATGACCGCTAACAATAGTGGAACCCTTTGGATGCTATATAGGGACATCCAAGGGTTCCTTAAAGAACCATATACAACATATTTTCTGTCATAGAGAAGAACCATTTATGCATTCAATCAGTGTGTGTGTTTGTGTGTTTATATATATATATAAAAATCTATATATATATATATATACACACACACACACACACACACACACACACATATATATATATACATATATGTATGTATGCAACAATTGCCTTTACTAAAGAACCCTTGAAGAACTGCTGTTTGAAAAGTGTTCTTATAACTACACTCTAGTTCTCCCAGCGTTCTTTAACAAAGACAATGGCTATAAATAGAAGCATGACCAATTGAAAAATCATCTAAATTAAATGGTTCTTCTCCATATATGGTCCTAACCTTCTGAAATGGTTCTACATAGCACCAAACTGTGCTCCACTATTGCTGAAAGTCAAAGAATTATTCCAGCACTTTGTAAACCCCTTTTTTCCTTGGAGTGCAGAGTGAGGAGTGGTGTGGAGCCTTTGTTTGTTCTCCTCTCCTTTCAGGAGTCACGGCCGCTGCTGAGAATAAAGCGGATGACTAATGTAAAAGGTATAAACACGCAGATAAAGACCCATCCAGCTCTGCGCAAACCGCGCTGGCTGCTCTGAGGTGAGCTGGTTGCTTGGCAATACAGGCGGAGGAATAAGAACAGCTGTCTCCTGGGAAACTGACACGATCCAAACAGGTGTCTGACTCACATTCATGCTACAGATCTGCTTTTAAACAGCTCAGCTCCAGAACAAATGTGCTATGATTGCAGTTATTTCACAGAAACGCCTATGATTACTGCTATTTTTGATTTCCAGAGAACTGATTCAGTGCTGCTGCACCATCAGGCAGCTCAGCTTGTGTTTTAAATGGGCCATATTCTACATTTTCTGTTGCATTTTATTTTTTCCCCACTTATTTGTGTGGGTTCATGTACCAAAAACAGTCATAATTCATTTCTACATGATTTTCCAAACCTCTGTTTATCCCTGAGAACTAAACAGACTGTTTTTGTTACTGTACCTTTAAGACTGGTATATGTAAATGAGTTCAGTTCTGATTGGCTGCCCTGTATTGCACTTCAGTCAAAAAGCAGTTTAGGCTGAAACACTCCTTATAACTTGAGCATGAATGGGTGGGGCTGAACCGCTGTACAGGTGGATATATGTATATATGTAAATGAGATGGCTTAAATGACATCACAAAAACAGTGAATTCAAAACAGGCTGTTTTTGCTGCTTAGTTTCCTTATAGAGGAACTGTACAGAGGAGTGAACGGTGCATTTTGACACTTTAACAGTATTTATATACCATCAAACTCTTTTATTAAGAAAAATAATAATAAAAATAAGGAAAATTCATTTTCCCACATTGTGAGCCTTATGATGATTCCTTTGCCAAAGCGTATGGAGGTCTACAACCTACATCAGGAGCTGAGAGGCATTTAAAAATCTGCACCAGCCACTAAGCCAATTAATCTTGTGGCCAAAATCTAGAATTTGTGGCCATAAAAATGGAAACGTTTATCATATATACCTTGTTTTTGCAATGAGTGAGAAAGCTTTGGTTCTAAAAAACAGTGAGGTGGGGCTTGGTGTAGGAAAATCAGTAAAATCTTTCCATAATAAGAGCATGTTGTGGTGACTGTGGTGGTCCTCTCCAGTCCTGATGTCATCTGATCTGGGTTATTTCATTAGACGCTGTTTAGCCACTGCAGTGAAATTCTCTCTGCGTAGCAGCAGCTCATTTAAAGGGCCGGCACTGTGGAAAAACAACCTCCTCACCTTCCTGAAACAAGAGTTTGATAAAGGTTTTCAAACAAAGTTTCAAAATGTGCTGTTCACTCTGCAGCCCACACAGCCCATATCTGAAAAATAAGCTGCAAAAACATCCTGTTGAGTGAACGGTTTTTGTGATGTCACTAAGACCAGTGCATTTACATATCTATCTATTTTGCCAATGGCAGTTTAGCCCCACCCATTCACTTTGAAGTTCGGCCTGGACTGCTTCTTGGGTAAGATAACACAGAGCAGCCAATCAAAACAGAGATCATTTACATATATCAGTCTTAAAGCAAAGTAACAAAAACAGTGTGTTTAAATTTGTTTTTGGTGCATAAACATCAGAAATGGACCTCATACAAGAAATAACATACAAGAAAAATGTAGGATATTGGCCCTTTAACAGCACCACGCTCACTTTCACAGCGGTCACACGTAATAAATTCCGACATAGTCTGACGTCTGACCGAACACGTCCCTTAAAATGGGGAAAGAACGCAAAAAAAATCTCCAAGGTGACCACTCGGCCCATGGATTTAGCATTTTTAGTGGCCGAAATGTGAAACGTCACACGTCCACCTCTGTTATATCACCTTATTTTTCATTTAAAAACACAATAATGTAATAAATCAATTTCCAAAGCTAATAAAAAAACAGAACAGGAAAAGCTCAGCAGACTCAGCTCTGCAACCCACTATGAAATTACTATTCTAAGTCATAAGCAACACATTCAGCTGAACAGCTTCGAGTCATAATGTTCCACTGGGCTTTAACTGAGAAGTGACGTTTGAATGAGACTGAGTCAGAGAGGGAAGTAGAGCTTTCACAGAGAAGCTTTAGGGCCAGTAATAACTGAAGCGAGAGGACACTGTTCTGCCTTAAATGTCTTCTTTTAAGCACCTTAGAATAGACAGATGAAGGACAGCTGTAATTAAGGTTCCTCTGAAACACATGAGCTAAACTTGCAGAGGACGTTTAATAATATAATACTGAACAGAGTGATTATTACACATGTATGCTTTTACCATTTGTGAAACAAAAATTGTGGAAAAAAAAAATGGAGAAAAATAACAAAATATGCACTTAAATTATGGTGGGAGAGGTAATAAATAAGCACTAAGCAGGCATTAGTTTCAGAGCCCCCCCTTTGATAAGCAGCGCTCCTGAAACAGAATGGCTCACTGGCACTTCAAAATAAACAACGTAGATCAGCTTACAGTGAGCTTGAAGCGGCAGATACAGTACCGACCATCTGATCAGCTGGGCCACAGCTTTATACAAAAAAAACGACCCTTTTTGGTGAACTCCTCCTCCCAACAAACAGTCTGAGGGTCGGTTTCCTGGACGCAGATTAAGCTACTTAGGCTTTTCAGTGATGGACCACCATCAGTAATGCTACTAATCCAAGACCAGGAAAACAGGCCCTGAACGTTTAGGACAATGACTGGGAAAACCTTAATCTGCAGACTCAGTACTTCTGAAGGTAATCTTGATCTTTCACATTTGAACCTGCTGCTAGTCCCACCCTAAACGCTTATTTTAATGATTTTGGAGCACTTCAGGGTCAAACTCGGTATATTTGTTAGGGCTTGACCAATAAATTTGAGGCCAATGCCAATTTTAAGAGACTACAAATCAAATAATCAATAATATCGGCCCAGATAATTTATATTTATATGTTATACTCGAATAGTTTTAGCAAAAGAGTGCTTTGCTGACTGATTATTGACTGTCTTCTTAATCTCAAATAAATAGCTCATTTAAAGCTACACTATGTATGTTTTTGGGGATTTGGAGGCCTCTCTGGTGGAAATGGGTAATTACATGCAACATGCAGAACAACCCCTTCCCTGAGAGGATGAATCTGATGACTGAAAGAGAATCAGAGAGAACTCAGTGTAAACTTGTTGAGGGAGCGTCTCTGAGGATGTGAGTGAATTATCTACTATGAGCATCTCATCTTCATCAGTGTGATGTTGATTTTGAGATTATTTGAGACCTAAACATCCTTCGTTTTGAGTCTGTGTGTGTGATGCTAATAAATAAAGACATATGATGTGTAAAATCTCCTGCAGGGCACGATCACCGTATTTTAGGCTGTTTTGATCTCCTCGTAAGGAAAAGGCTGTGTATGTTATAACATGGTTTTCATACTAAAGTCTGAATATCATCAGGAGATCAAGAGTTTGAATGCTGGTGATGTCATGACCAAAAAAGTCAGTAATTAATGACGTGCTATCTGCAACGTTTTTGCCGATACTGCTAAAACAATGAGCCGATATTATCAGCCAACCAATGTATCGGTCAAGCTCTAATACTTATAAGGAGTTTTGTTCACACCTGTAACCACTTTGCTGTTTCAGAAAACCTCACTGAAATAAACGTTCTTGGGTGAACAGGAACCTGCCACTCATGACAAAATGCAGCTGAAGGGGAATTCCGCAGATTTTTAAAAATTTCTGAACACTTAAATGGCTTGGATGAGTCGTTCAGAGTGGTTTGGTGTGAAAAATGTTCTAGTTCTAGAGAAACTTAATGAGTCAGAACTGTTCACAGTGGTGGTGATAGGAACCAGACGTCCACCTCTAAAAGCTCCCACACAGAAAGTTACTAAATGAAGAGGTTATGAATTCACTGCCTGATGACTGAGACACTGTTTTAGGATAGTTTTGAGAAAGTCTTGACCTAAAATGTACTTTTTAAAACGTGAACAGTTACATCCAGGAGGCAGTGAAGCACACACCCCTTTTTTTGGATTTACCATTATTTTGCCATTATCAACACTATGACTAAATAAAATGTCTATATTTGTGTTGTCATGGCGACTCCTGGTTCCCATCGCCACCACATTTCACACCGAACCACACCTTATTATGCAGACATTCTACATTATGCAGAAACCATCAGAGGAATTCCCCTTCAAAAGGATCCAAAGAACAACAAAAAGAGACACCTATCCTTTAACACATTCCATAAAATCTGATTTTAATGATAAATAGATAAGATTCCTAAAACTGTCCATGTTCAGAATCGTATTTTTCAGAATACAGTCAGTTCTCCCTCCTCCAAATATGCAGACCAGGCGCCTCCACGTGACTCCAAACACCTGCCTGCCCGACAGCGTCCCGCTGACAGTCCAAAGCCCTCCTGGGTCCCAGAGCCCCTCCCCTTCCTCTCTCTGGCACAAAGGTCACCTATAGGTCCATGCAGGAGTCCTGATTTCTGCCCGTCAATCATTCACTTTAGCCCCTCCCCCCTACAGGATGAGTCTCTGGCCCAGGATCTTGCGGTTGATCTCAGCCAAGGCCACGGAGAAAACAAAAGCCTTCTCGTCTGACAGGTTGGCATAAATGTCGACCTCCTTTTCCTGTTTTTCTAAAAGAGAGAGCACAATGCCACAGGAACAGATCACTAAAAGTGGAAGGAAGACTAAAAGCACATTTCAAAGCCACACAAAACAATGACAAATGGCAATGCAATGCATTCAAAAGCTCCCTGCAGACCACACGTGTCAGATTCCACAGAGTTTAGCGTTCGGCCTCAATAAACAGACCTGATTCAACTCAAACTAATGAGCAAAGCCTTCACTAAATTCAGAGTGTCTCTCTGCAGAGCTACGGTCTGCCATGATTAAACCACCAGGAACTGAGTTTGACACCCGCTGCTCTATCTGATTTCAACTAAGGCGGTAGAGAAACCTTTCCTTTACATCAGAGGAGCTGATGGTAGGGGTGGACAATGTGGCAAAATGTAGCATCACAAGCTTTAATAAGTGGAAAGATACGTCAGTTGTGCTACATTTAAAAATACTGTCAAACAAACTAGTACAATTCATTATTTCAGAACCACATGTTCATGCATTCTGAGACAATTCATGCATTCTGTAATTGCTGTGGAATTATTTGGTTCGAGTTCATGTTGAAGTCGTGTCCAAAAAACTGTACATTTTTCAAGGTATTTTGACATTTTTTTGTTGCTTACCAAAAGGTCAATGTGTAAGAAATCTGGCAGGGGTCTCTCTCTTTGAGACCCTACATCTATTATAAATAGAGGCCATTTTAAAAACTGTACCAATCATTTGTTTCTTCCCGGCTCCACAATGGCGTCCAGTGCTTGGACCCCGATGATTGCCACTTGCCATGTAATTTGTAGAGGTTTATTTTATTTCGTGGTGAAACATCCAAAAATTAAATCAACTTCACTGCCCACAAAACAGACCCCTTACCATGTTTCAGTAACATTATCTTTGCTCTGATCAGCCTAGAAAAATAGATACTATCTCTGTGGTTTGGCTGAACAGAAACTGCTGCTGTGCAAAGTTTTTTACAAAAAAAAAAATGTATTTTTATAAGACTGACTGTTCTCATAAACTGAAATTGGAAAAAAAACAAAAACAAAATCAGCCACTCCTTATTTTGCAGCAGCGAAAAATATATAACCTGAATAAATTTTGTGAATCACTACAGCTCCAATTTTTAGTCATATGCACAAGTTTGAACAACCCCATTAAATGTTCTGTTTATTTTCTAAGTAAAAATAAGTTACTACATCCTAAACAAAGAAGACAGTTGCATTATCTGAAAACTTTAGTGCACAATTGCTATGAAACATAATGAATATTTTATGCCCCCCCCCACTACATTATGACCCCCCAACACATTCAGCTCAGCAAACAGTAATTATACTTTAAAATAAAATAAAATACACAAATGTATAAAATACATTTTAAATATATTTATAATTAATAATAATAAGAAGAATAACAATAAAAGAGCCACAATACATTTTTTTAGACTGACATGGTTTGTTGCTAATTTTAACGGCCCTACTTTTTAATGAAACATGCAGATGATTGTCATGGAATTATTGACACTAATAACGTGCTCAGAAAAGCTTCTTGTGAAGTAATTTATCATGATAACGAAAACACTTCGTCTATACAGGAACTTCCAAAGCAGCTATGCTTTCCTCGGCCGTGAGTGAAGCGTAATCAATCATCTACAACACAAATGCAGCCTGACTGAAAAACGCTGAAACAGTTTCCTACTGTCTCTCTGCTCAGACGGAGATGAAGCCATCTAATGTTTTATGCTCAGAGGTGAGTGATACGGCAAAATATAATATCATAAAACTTCAGGAAGACCGATTTTCCGATATCTGGTAAATTAGAACAGACGAAAGTAGTGCCACATTTTAAAAATACTATCAACAGCAATAAATCCAGTGACTCGTACTGAACATTACACACACTGTGCTGCACTAAATCCAACTAAACAGGACTAATTATGCTCTCTTTTTAATCAAATATGCAGTTGAAAGTGATTTGAAGTACTGCTGATATCCACAATAAGCTCAGAACAGCTTAATGTGACATACGGTGATGTCATTTATCAAGATGACAATAAATATCATCACACAGCCCAGCTCGATTTAGGCTGATCCAACACAGAACACGATACACACGTTGCTCGATTCGCTTGTCTAAAGATGCACGTAGCAAAGATTCAGTGAAAAGCCAATTATGAAGCCTGTTTGGATGTTTAGCATCTAGAACGTTCCTCAGCCGCTCCCCTGAGCAGGCTCACTGACAGCTGAGCTGAGAATCATTTTAAAACTGAGACGTGGAAAATGACCAGTTCTGCTTGGATGACTCAAAGAGGAGAGAATGACTGCAGTGTTGGTAGGTGCTGAAGAAAAAGAGAGAAAAACAGAAACGACACTCACTACAGCCAGAAAACGTTCAGGGTATTGAATCAGCTACAAAGAGAACCATAATGAAACCGTCAAACCCAGCGAGATGAATCACAGCGTGTATGAATGAGTGCATGAGCAGCTCTGCTTGAGGGACAGAGAGTAATGAAATTGCTAATCATTCAGTTTAAATCAAAAGGTAAAGGGAAGAATGACTGAAAAGCATATTTCCTATAATATGAGGTCATTCTGCATAGCTAAACAACCTCATGCAGCGCTGAGCAAAAGTCAGAGACCGTGCTTTATTTGATTAATTTCCACTCAAAACAGCCGATCAATACAAGCTGTTCATTTTCAGTAAATGTTTCTGAGGAAAGTAGATATGAAACCAACCACTGGCAGCAGGAAGGAGAAGGAGTTTCTAATAGGGCAATATGGAAATATTTATCATCATTATGATGATAAATTACATCAAAATATGTCCAAAAATACTTTTTTGAGCATACTGTGGATATCAGCAGTACTGTCTACATTAAAAGACACTTCCCAACTGCATGTTAGACAACAAAGAGAGCATTATTAGTCCTGTTTAGCTGAATTCAGTGCAGTGTGTGAAATGGTGATATAAATTGCTGTATTTATAGTTTATAGTGGCACTACTTTGTATTTTCCAACATATATAGAAAACATATATACAGTAACACATCATGACAACTTCATAATGTATCGTGATTACAGTTTTACCACACCACCCATCTCTGCTCCTAACAACCACCCAGAAGAGCTGGTAGTCACCAAAACTGCCCCCCATCAGATAAACAGCACTTAAAGCTTTCATCTCTGAGAGAGAGGAGAAAATCAAGCTGCTTCAGATCTGAAAACATCCACACGTGTTTCTGTCCATCCTTCCACTGTGAGAAGACGACTCAGCGCTGTGGGTCTGAAAGGATGTGTAGCTGTTCAAGAAGAACTTCACTGAGAAAAGGAGACGGACACATCAAACAAAGAAGCTGAACGATGGACTGACCACCCCAGAGTCCTGACCTCAACACCACTGAATGTGTTTGATTACTTCAGGAAATGATCAACCAGCTTCTAAGACTGAACTTGAGTCACTGAAAGTGAGTCTCCTGAAAGGAATAGAGGCTGGAATGAAGAGGAAGAGTGACTCACTGAACACTGAACACTATGATATTATATTTAGTTTAGTTAATGTTCTTTAAAATATTTGCTTTCTGCTTTTTTTCTGATGCTGAAAAATGTTTTTAATGACTATTTTGACTGGAAATTAAAAAATACTCGTGTGGTCTCTGACTTTCACCCATCGCTGTGTAACAGAACACAATCCACTGCTTTTCGAGGTATTTACCTTTCTCCTCTTCCTGCTTCTTCAGACCAACAGTCTTTGGTCTGCCCCGCCCTCTCCGGATCGGATCCGATTGGCTGTTGGTTCGGGACCGCCTCCTGTTTTCCATATCACTGGTGGACGTTAAGTTGATCTTCTCCTTTCTTATTCTTTCTGTCCGTCTTCTTTTCGCATCCAGTTTATCTAAAGGAAGATCACAGAGAAATCTCAATGAAAGGCGCATACTATACATAATAAAAGCCTGCATAAAATAAAAGTACCCAAACGTTTTTTGGCTTCTAGGAAAAAAAAACTAATTGGTATAAACCTTTACCGATTAAAGAGAGGTTCTTTACACAGCCATTAAAAAGGTCTTTAGGGAAGATGAAGTGGTTCCTCTGTGGCTTTTATTTTTAAGAGCGTTCACTTTAACTGGTGTTCAAGATTTAGATAACCTGAATGTTCTTTAAACCTCAAACACATTTCATTTACAAAACAAACTGTTCCTTAAAGAATCTATCAAAACAGAGAAACTGATTCCTCTGTGGCACCTTTTGAAAGAACCCATTTTGGAACCTTTATTTTTAAAGAACGTACATTTCTAGGAAAAACTCGATTGGTGAAGATCCTTTACATTTCATTAAGATCCTTCAAAATTTCAGAAAGTTCATATATAATTTACAAAAGTGGTGCTGAAGAAGCGTCCACTGCACGTTGCCCAGTTAGAGGAAAAGAACCTTAATCAGTGAAGAACCTTTATAGCATGTGAGGGTTCTTTAAAAGGACAAAAATAATTCTCCAAAGGACGATTCATTAAAGGGTTTTTTAAAGAACTAGAAAATGTCTAGTTCTAGGAAACAACCTTGATTAGTGTAGAACCTTTACACCACACTGAGGTTCTTTACACTTTGTTCACACTCTGATATCTCATTTACAAAATAGCGTTCTTGAAAGACCCATCCTCTGCAATGTTCTTTAGGGAACCAGAAGTGGTTCTTTTATGGCTTCACTCCCAAAAGATAAATAATTAAAAGTAAAAAAATTAAATTAAGGCTAATTAAAACACAAACATACAGACACAACATGACCTTTCAACCTTACAACCCAAACAATCGCCCTCCTCGCCTGTTCTCACATTACCCCCAACACCCTCCCCACATCTACAACACAAAAGAGAGAGAGACAGAGAGACAGACAGAGAGAGAAATGGCAGGCATCACTTTTTAAAGGCCGCTCTAATTAGTGTTGAGATGCTCATTAGCGCATGAGACCTGAGCTGCTCTGAGGAGGGTTATTTATAGAGCCCTTCATGCTCAGAGCGAACACCAGACAGCGAAGGACCTGGCAACCCTGTGTCCGGCTCTCAGGGGGGCGGTAGGTGTAAAATGAGCGAGAACGCTGGAGAATGCACTACAGAGCCAGAGCCTGTCGACAGCAGACACCGCAGTCACCGCAGACAGAGAGTGAGACCACCGCTTCACAGCCACTAATGAAGGAGGGACTTCAACTGTAAAATTTCACAAATCAATTAAACTTACATTACTGTGAAATTTATATCACAACCTTACAAAGCAACCACCTTAAAACGCAAATGAATATATTTAATTGAACTGTTTTTCTTATTCGAGGATAAGTAAACATATTTTCTTAAAGTCTTAATGTTTATTTAACAATTTCAAACTAATTCGAAACAGGTTTTTCTGTAAATCCCGTTTCTATTAAAATGTGTATAATGTTACTGTTACTAATGTTTAAAAATACCATGATATATATTTGCATATTTCTTTTTTTTTTTTTTAAATCAGTACTCCCTATTTTACTGTCGCCACAACAATTACTGCCAATCACACTTCTCTGTGTTTAATTTTATTAATGTTTTAAACGTTACTTTATAGGATTGAATTCTGTTTTTGTGACGTCACAAAATACAATGCATTCAGACATATCCACCTACTTGGCTTACAGCAGTTCAGCCCAACCCATTTACATTAAAGTTAAGTATTTCAGCCTAAACTGCTTTTGAAAGAGTTACAGTGGAGCTCATTTGCATATATCAGTCTTAGGGCCACTGTAATGACACTTCTAAGGGATGAAAGAGGAGTCATGTAGAAATGAGCCAGAACTGTTTTTGGTGCACAAATGTCAGAAAAGGACCTCAGAGAGAAGAACAGAAAATACAGGGTAATGTAGCGTACGGGCCCTTTAAATCTGTAGATACTGTATAGATGAAAAAGCTGGAGGTTTATTACAGTTTGGTGTTATTCCCCCCGCCCCCTCCCTCTCCCCCCGCCCCCTCCCTCTCCCCCCCCAACCCCCCGCGCCTACGTATGGCTGCACTAGCTCAGGAATCCATTACTGTCAATAACCTGCCCTGACAAGAATGGCTCTGTTCTGCAAACGATTTCACTGCTGACTAATTTCACTCCACTAATCACACAGTTAGGCGTTCTGTCAACATTTAGGTCTGACTTCTCTAAAATACAGATAAAACATCCGTTCACACACACTAAGTACTCTCTGATCAGCCGCTTTATCATGGCGGAGATAATAGCTAATTATGTTTAATGTTTCTAATAACAATGCATGAACTTTGTGAATAAAATATCCTAAATAATTCAGTCAAACAGGCTCTAAATCAATATTTCATCTGAACAGGATGTGAAACAGAGCAAGGACAGAGCAGCCTAAATAAAAGGCTGACCTATTTAAAAATTGTGCAACATTATTCTGAGCTTTGTGAATAAATAGCCCAGGCTGTTTTCGGCCTCTTCGAGGGCTTTTTTCAGCAGTTATTTCCTTCTAGAGGAGAAGAACAACAGATTTCAGCCACCATGAAAGATCACAGTGATGTGAGCTGTACCTTCATACGCTAATGAGATTATTTCTCTGCATTCTGCAAAACGGAAAGAGCCCATATCATGAGGAAACACGTCTTTCTGTGCTTTTTTTTGGAGGAAAGAGTTTAATGTAGGGTGTAAACGGCGCTGAAGTTATTCAACCCACTGTCCATAAATGGAAACTCGCAGCCTGTTTTGAATTCAGTTTCTGTGATGTCACCAAAACCAATACATTTACATATGTTCCCCTACTCAATTTACAGCGCATTAATGAGGGTTTTGTTTCAGCCTGAACTGCATTCTGAATGAGGCAGAAAACAAGGCGGCCAATCAGAACAGAGCTCATTTACATACATCAGTCTTAAAGCTATAGTAACAAACACTGCCTGTTCGATTTTAGGGGTTGGAAAATGGTCATGTTAAGATAAATCATGACTGATTTTAGTAAATGAACCCACACAGACAGCCCTGGGGCGAAAAAACAAATCCAAGAAAAAAAGCAAGATATGAGCTCTTTAAGTTGACCGAGCTGTTCTAACTGCATGTGAAGGTTTTAATTGATGAAGATATTCTTCTCTGCATTTCTCAGACTTTATATATATGAAATAAGACGTTTAGAATTCACTATGCAGTTTATTAGACTTTGCCGCAGCCATACAAAGAGAGTCTGTGTTAAGCATTCCATTCATAGCTTCCAGCCATGCAGCACACCCAGCGGTTAAGCGACACAATGCCAAAAATATGCCGCGAAAGTAAACAGAATAATGCAAATACATAGTCTTTACATGCTTTTCCCACTGGTGGGTTACATATTCCTGAAAAGGGGGGGGCGGCTGAGGAGAAATAGCTGCATAGATACAAAAAAACAACAACAACAACAACAAATAGAGAAATACTGTATACTGAGCTCACAAAAGCACAACACAGTTCTGAGTGACCGGTGAACGTGCTGTGCTCTCATATGCCCCCTGGTCTAATCTCACCAGGTTAAACAAGCTCATTACAAAACAAGCTGCTCTCTCATCGCTTACATAACACTCATATTCAATTTTCCGCCAAGCTGCACTTTAAAGTGTGACCTTTCTCCGAAAAAACGTCTGAAACTCACATTCAGCACAATGTGCCGAATAAAGCCCGAATCACGAGCAGAAGCTCCTATAAACACGTTTAAGAGTGACTTATTCTGAGGTTGATGAGGCTTACGAGCACTAAATGGTACATCTGATATGGAGGAGGGAGGGCGGTGGGGGAGTAAAGCTTTTCAGACAGGAATTAGTGAGCCCATCCCCCCCCCCGGCCCCCCCGCTCCACTCAACTCTACTCCACTCTACTCTACTCACTCGAGCAAACAGCAATTTTAGCCAGACACTATTGCACTACTGAGCCACTCAGCTCAGCTTCCTCCAGTTTATTCCTGCTGACGGCATAACGTTGCGTCTGATTCGCCTCCATAGGTTTAAACAGCACTCTACTGTTTATATAAGGGATTTCTATCTGCACACGCAGCCAATGGGGCTAATATTAAGGGTAAATAAACTTACTCAGCACTCATAACGCTATTCACCTCCCGCAACAGCATTACAGCTTCTCGTTCTGGAGGCAAAGTGTTGCGTCAGATGAATTAATGCAGTGTACATTTATTTACACTGTATTTCAGTCCCACTGGCAGTGGTGCAGATAGGAGTCCCTTCTTTTAGAGAGATAATTGAGCTTATAGTGTTGTGAACTTCCCAGAATGAGCTGTTTGGACAGACTAAGTGCAGCAGAGGTGGCAGAAAGCGACTGCTGTTATTCGCCCTCATGTTGCCAATTTAGTGCAGGCTTTTCGAGAATTAATTCAGTATTTCTTCCTGTTTGTGAAGGAACATAAGGGGTACAGCTACACCCAGGCTGATATTTCACAATAAAGGCTGTACATATAAAGTCGATGTTGCGGTTTCAGCTGCAGAACCACATTCTTCAACCAAACACAAGCAAAAACAAACAGAAACGTCTGAGACGGAGGCAGCCGACACGGTCAAACGGGAAGTTAAGGCCTTTACCTAAACCAGGGGGCGACCTCTCGCTCAGCTTCGCATTGAGAAGCTTTCGGCTGATGAAGACGTAGCCACACGGGCAGGACTTACAGGCTACGGGAATCTGAGGAGGAGAGAAAGACACAGACAGAACGAGGATTAGAACACGCAATGCTGTATGGGTATACGCACTGCCATTATATTTCCCCACAGATGAAGTCTGAACCAAACCTTGTATCGCCATGGTTTCGGCATTTTTCAATGTTTTATACAGTCTTTGATTCAAATGTTATTACAGTAGACGCTGTTTTTTACTTCTACTGTGGAAACTATCAGCGTACGAGGTTCTTTTACAACACCAGGCCTCATTCACCAACGTCTGTTCTTAAGAAGAAATTTCTTACGCAGTTTTTACGAAGACTCTGATGTTCACCAATGTTCTCTTATCTGGGGTTTGTTCTTGTGAGAACAGTTCTGCGCATTAAGAACACGTCATAAGTCTGACGTAGACTTTTTCTTAAGGACACATTTACGGAAAAGACAAAGATATCGGTAAATGAGGCCCATTGACTTTAAATATCCCTGCTGGATGTTTAATTTTGTCAGAATAATTTGAAAGTACCAGCTGCTTCATTTCATGACGAACGGAGGAACAGAAATGCTCTAAAATTACTCGGAAAAATGAATTTGGCTCCTTTTTGGAGATGCAAGGCTTTGTCCTGAAAGCAAGGAGGAAAAACGTTCTAACTTTGAACAGACGCTAATGAAAGAACCCTTTTCTACTGATCAATTCAAAGGCTTTCTGGCATGTTTTCATAATGTGTAATAATAATAATAAATAAAATTAAATCTGACAAAGATACAGTTTGATCTGACAGTGACTACATGCACATATTTCACTACTTACAAACATACATGTCTATATTTATGTGTTTTATTTATATATATATATATATATATATATATATATATATATATATATATATATATATATATAAAAACACAGAAAACATGGAGAGACTCTTTCACTTCTGCTTCTAAACTGTGGAGTTCAGTTCAGCTTTTATTAGACAGTCGAGCTCAGAGCTCACTTTTAATAAACATCTGTAAACGCAGCTCTTTAACTCAGCGCTTCAGCAAAATCTACGGCTCTTTATCTTAATTTGATCTGTGTAATTTTCTTCTGATTCTAAATAAATACTTATAATTTCTTGTATAACTATATTTGATCTCCTGTCTGTAAAGCACTTTGAACTGACACCGGCATGAAAAGTGCTATATACATAAATTATATATATATATATATATATACATACACGTACATACATACACACACACACACACACACACACACACACACACACACACTAACACTAAGCAATGCTGCCATCTGCACATAGTATAAGAGCTGATTCTGCTCCTGATGACGCGGCTCTAATGTAAATATCAGTTGCTTCTCTCAGAGCTGTGAAAGGAGCCGAGCAGTGTCGCCATTCAGTTCAAACGAGTCTGAATTATAATTCAGAGCAGCACTTTTTCTCCATCAGCTATAATTAGACTCAAACAAAGAGCAGACGCTCCAAAGACCCGTATGTGTCATAGTAAAGCCTTATAATATCATACAGCAGCACACAGACAGGCAGACAGACAGACAGACAGACAGACTGACTCCGCTGCTGAGTGGCTCTAACGCAGAGGCAGTACACACTGAATACAGATGAAATGCAGGCCTAACACAGCGCGGATACACCGCATATTCATATCACATCACGAGTGCTTACGAGGCTGAAGTTGGCTTCCTATTCGAATTCCCCCGTTCCACCTTAAATGGTGCAGCAGTTACAGGCTGGCGCCTGAGGCGTTATAATAACTGCCGCTCCGTTTAAGGTGGAACGGGAGAATTCGAATAATAAGCTGGTGAACAGACTGAACTCCAGCCTCGCCGTGTGGCTGATGCGGTGGAGCCGCTGGGAGAGCCTGAAGTTCGGTCTGTTCGCTTTGTGGAAACAGCAGCTCAACTTCAGCAGCTCGACCCCCCCCCCGAACCCCCCAGACCCGCATTACCGCTGATATCAGTGTCGATTCATGTGAATTATTTTAATAATAATAATAATATCAGTCTCACCTGTTGGTCACATTCCGGACACGATTTAGTGGCCATTTTCACTTTCTTGACTTTATTTGTAGACATGATTAAAAGTCCAGTCCTGAAGAACCGCTCGCGCTCCCCTCGCTGTGCGCGTGTGTGTGTGTTGCAGGCTTTACTCCAACTACAGGCTCATCACACACACACACTCTCTCTCTCTCCTTCTCTCTCACACACACTCATACACCGCACTAACACCAGCTCCACACACTCACACTCACACACACTCACTCACTCACACTCTGTCCATCCGAACTGAAAACTCCATTCGCTTTTCCATTCTCCTCCTCTGCGCATGCGCACTGAGCACACGAGTCGTTCGTCAACGAGTCGGCTCTTTAAATCGGCTCTTTTAGGTGAATGTTGGCAGCCAACTATCAAAGAGGTACAACAAGAATAGGGGAAGTAAATGAGTGAGTGAATGAATGAATGAGTGAATGAATGAATGAATGAATGAATGAATGAGTGAATGAGTGAATGAATGAATGAATGAATGAATGAATAAATGAAGCATTACATTTCAAAACACACCTGTTTTAATGAATCAATCTTACATGGATTTTGAAGAATGAGAAGGTAATTTATTTTGGCATCACACTTTTAGAGATACTGTATTTATGTATATAATATCTAATATCCTGAATTGTAATATTATTAATTAAAAAATCTTAGTATTTTTCATAAACATATTTATTTTTATTGATTTTTATTCCAAGTCAGGCAATTCATATTTTCAGTTTAGATCTTTACAGAACCTTTTAGATAGTTTGCATGAGAAATATAGATGTTATAATGATTCTCACAGTGAAGGCGATCATTATGATCCACATTAAATTTGTGTCTTAAAAGTTCATTGCAGGGTACGGAGCCCCGCTGGTGACATCCTGTATAAATAAAAATAATGAGTGGCAACGACTTAGTAAGGGGTGGGAATGAGATGATTAAGTCGTGGCCGCGACTTAGTAAAGCATGGAAATGAGATCACGGCTCACTAAGTCGTGGCCACGCATTATTTTTATTTATACAGGATGTCACCAGCGGGGCTCCGTAGCAGGGAGAAATATCAGTAATGATTTTAAAGAGCCCTTCTTTTGCTCTGGGTCAGAAAAGGGAAGACTGATAGATTATTGGAAGTTCAGCCATTTCCATTTTTACTCTTTCTGATTAACCCCAGGTCTCCTTTTCTGATGAAATCGTTCTGTGGATAATAAGGATCTTATAGGCTGTGGCTGTAACTGTAGGCCTCTAAAGACAGTCTTGCCCAAATTAGAAACTCCTGGTTTCCTCTCTGAGTCGCACCCTGCGGTGAACAGACATTTTCCAAAGCCGACGGATTTTGTCCTCAGTACGTTTCCCCCAAGTTTCCTGGATCCTCTGAGTTATGAGAGCCTTTAGCAGTCAAAACTCACAGAATGCCAACACTGCTGCCTCCAAACCAGCTTCTCCAGTTTAGACTTCAGACTTTAACCTGACTTTGTTTAAAAAAAACAACAACAAACATAACACAGTTTGCGTTAATTAGGCTGTTTGATGATGAATTAAGATTTATTATAAGATAAATTAAACATCACAACGATAATTTTAGGAACAAAAAAACAGAGCCAGTGAATGAAGAGCCGTTTGGGAGCCGAAAGAGTCGACTCTATGTGAGCAGAGCCGATTGATCCGACTCACTGAAAAGAGCCGGAATGTCCATCGCTACTTCCTCTGTGTGACCCGCGCCGAGCATGCGCACTGCGGCACCGCTGCATCACGTGGTGGAGGAACAATAAGGAAAAATAAATAGAATATAAAAGAAATGAATGCTTTACAGTCTTTGTTCAAACAATGCTCGGTATTATTGAGCCAATCTGCTCAGTAAAACACGAATCCGGACTATTAATAATAACAATAACAATCAGATTAGGCTGCTGATTAAGACCCAGGATGTTGAAAACATGTATATTTTGAGGTTGTGTGGACATCTGGCTGCTTGCCATGAGGAAATATACACCCAAAAATCCAAAAATGCAGCTTTTATTAAAATATTTTACAAATTATACATATATATACATATATATATATATATATATATATATATATATATATATATATATATATATATATACTTGTATGATATGCTGAGAATACAACATCATTAATTATACTTAAAGAGCACTACATGAGTTTTAAATTCAGTGCTCACAAAAATAAACTATTTAAGAAAAAGAGGGAAGCTCTGATAAAAATAATTGAAGATGATATCATAATTGGGCTGCCAGCCAATCAGCTGCTTGTTACTATGCAGATTATGTTCATATATATACTGGTTGTTGTTGTTCACAGACTCTCTATAACTGGTCTAAATTTGTCTTTATCATCATCGGTGCAGTTCTTAGTGCTCCAGATGTACAGATGAAGCCCATCATACACTCAGAGAATCATAACATCAGTACAGATAAAAAGGATATTCGTTTTATTTTGTTTTATGTTTTATTTTTTCCCCAATATGTTAAATAACTGTGCATTAAAATGTGCAGAGATGTGTTCTCTGCACTCATTTTCACTTAGAACATCAACAAGAACATCACATATCATTGACTTTTGCGTACGAGTATATATTAAACAAAAAACTCCTTTCTTTGCCAGTAGTACCGTTATAGAACCCAGTTCCACTATGTGTTCAGGCGAGCTGCGGCCTCTGAACGACATTTGAAAACACACCTTTTTAAACATTTCAGTATTGGAGAACGAGCTGTAGACGGTTGTGTAAAGAACATTTTTGAAAAGGGTTCCGTCATTGCTATAAAGTCAACTTGTAACCATAGAAGAACCGTTTTTGGTGCTCCATAGAACCCTTTTTAAAAAGGTTCTTTATAGAACCATCTACAGCACATTCTCCATCAATCTGAGGAACCACTTTCATGATGCATAGAACCCTTTAATCATGCTTTTATACAGAACCATTTTGTTGACTAATGAGCCCTTAAAGAACCGTGTTTTTAAGCGTGATACTGATGGAAAGTGCTCTCTCAGTAAAGGTTCTGATTTTATTGGTGGGTTTTAAAGAACCATCTTTCAGAATAAAGACTGAGGCCTTTCCCTGATTATGAAGAACAGACGAGTATTAAAAGCTTAGAAATGTATCAGAGAGACAAACCAGCACACGTCTCACTCCTCTGCCTGGTTCATGAGGCAGTAAATTCCAACATTTTAGAAATACAAGTACACACACGTCGTTAGTTAATCAGTAGACAGTCGTTAGTTCTGTAACCGTGTAAGGCTGTAAAGCTCCGTCTCACAGCTGCTTTCAGAGCGTCATTCTACAGACGCTGCTGCTGCTGTGCAGGTCCTGAGGATGAGCTCTGGGAGGATGTGCAGGTCTGTGGACGCTGCGGCTGTTTCCTCTCCCACAAATCTGCCATCAGAACATCATTTAGCCAAAAATAGAAATAAAAAAACCCTCCTGCTCGTCTCTTCTTCAGTCTGCTGGATGCTTTTCTTCCTGTGTGCATCATCAGCCTCTCAGTGTGTTTCAGGAAAGCACATTGTGACAGCAAGTTCAGAAATGCTGAATGAAATGCTTCAAAAAACCTTCAACAAATTCAAAACTATCCACAACAGTCTTACAGCAATGTAAATGGATCAATATATTCAATCAATCAATCAATCAATAGGTTGTGAGTTCAAACATGTTAATCTCCAAATATATTTTATGTTTTTTTTTTTATCTGATAGACAGCACAGCTGTGCATTCTTTACTAGATAGATAGATAGACAGATGGACAGACAGACAGATAGACAGACAGAGCTTTATTGATCCCGAAGGGAAATTGCAGATTCCGTATTTACTCCATATACTCCGTATGTTCCCAACCTGGAATAATTTTAGAAAACATGGACCTTCTCAGCAACATAAACTGAATAAAACTGAATAATTCATGAAAATCAGCTCCCGAGTTCAGAGCATTGTTTTCTCCTTTAATGCAATCAAAAATCAGGTCACTGAGGCTGTAAGGCCATCTGTCCAGCAGGTGGCAGCATTGCATGTGTTTCTGTAACAGCCCTATAAAAACTGCTGAGTGAACACTGCTGACATTAATCTATTTACCCATTTATATTTATTCTTAGCACAGCATGTGTATTAATGTTGTACCATACAGGCTGTATGATCAGCCATTCTGCTGGCTGTATTATATAATATGAGCTGCGTGTTTTTCTGGATTTGTACTTCAGTCTTTACATTCATTAGAAAGAGAAATGAGCTTTTTCCTCAGGTCCAGTTCAGTCCTTCACCTTTACTTCCTCATGTTGTGCTGGTTCAGCTCCTGTCCTGCTGTGCTGTCGTTTACATCTCTCACTTTTAGGATTTATCAGTTTGTTTTGGTTTTCAGGAGCTGCTTTTAGGCCACACATTCATAACAATAGTTCTACTCTCCTTTATTTTTATATCAGAATCAGACTCAGAATCAGGCTTCATTGGCCAGGTTTGCTTACGCATACAAGGAATTTGGTTTTGGTTACAGGAGCTCACAGTGCGCAGTACCAGACAGACATTTACATGTAGTGAATAAAATAAAATAAATATAAAATATAACAAAATACAATAAAATAAAATAAAACATGCATTCCTACCATCACTCACTCAAACACACACACACACACACACAGTCATACCTGTAAACCTTACATTGTTCAAAGTATGGGTCTAAAGTTACAGTGCTGAGTGCAGCAGCAGTTAAAGGGTGTATAGTGGCAGAGAAAGGGATCAGTGAGGTAACAGTCCGATAAGTGGGGTAATAAAGCAGGTAAGTAAGATTCTAGAATAAACACTGGTTATAATATAATTGAGCTCCATCTTTTGCTCTAATTCTTATATATTTACTCTACAGTATCCTCCTCTAATTAACTGTATACAGGCTGTACATTATAGACTGTACATCAATACGATGATATTTTATTGTGATCGTATTAAATTATGTCACAATACGCTGTTCTGAGCAGATCGAGGATACGGTCAGTACTTAAAGAACAAAGACCAACTACAGCTTTCAGTACAAAATTATAATAATTAGTATAATTAAGCCTGTTTAACTGGATTTAGTGCAGTTTGTAAAACAGTGAATAGAAATCACTGTAGCTGCAAGTTATTTTATTCTTTATTATTAGCTTATTTTTATATGTGCCACTACGGGCTCAACTTGTCCGTTCCAACTTATTAATTTTCAGAAAAACTACATGTTGTGTATCATTAAAATGTCTTGAAGTTTTGTGATATTTTTGCCATCGCCCACAACTAACACGTTTTTTTCAGTGTTTTATCGTTACTGTTATTATATTTTCTCACATATCTGTAATGAACTTTGACCTTATCTGATGAAAAGTGCTCAGTAAAGTTCTGATTTTAGTGGTGGGTTTTAAAGAAACATCTTTCAGAATAAAGACTTTCTTAAACATTTTAAAAATACAAATAAATAACGAGTTTGATTTGCATTATTGTTAGACAGACAGATAGACAGACAGACAGACAGACAGACAGATAGCCACAGACAGACAGATCGATAGACAGATCGATAGACAGACAGACAGATAGATAGATAGACAGGTAGATAGAAAGACAGATAGACAGACAGGTAGATAGAAAGACAGATATACAGATCGATAGATAGATCGATAGACAGACAGACAGATAGATAGATAGAGACAGATAGATAGACAGATACATAGATAGACAGAAACAGATAGACAGATCGATAGATAGACAAACAGATAGACTGACAGATATATAGACAGACAGATAGATAGACAGACAGATAGACAGAGACAGATAGATTAGATAGACAGATTAATAGATAGATAGACAGACAGAAAGAGAGACAGACAGATAGGTAGACAGACAGACAGATCGATAGACAGACAGACAGATCGATAGACAGATAGACAGACAGACAGGCAGAGAGACAGATAGATAACCAGACAGATAGACAGAGAAACAGATAGATGTTGTAATGACAAATTGAACTGCAAGGTTATAAAGTAAAAACTTTAATAATTAATTAAAATAATAATTACAGAAATTAAGAACCACGCTTTACGATCTCTTTCACACGCGTTAATACTGCGTGGCCACGCGCTGTTTCTCTTCATACGGGTTGTCATCAGCCGGGCTCGGTATAGAACAGACCTGCACAGCGCTGTTCACTGCTTATCGCCCAGTAGTGACACAGTACCTCACCGCACACACCGCTGAGGAGCGGAGCCCCACTGGCGCTGTCCTGTTTCTGCAGTCTGCGGTTTGGGACGCCGCCCATCTTCACAACTTCATCTTCAAACTCTTCAGCTGATGAAACTCTTTCTGGCGGTGACGCGAGAAAGCGCAACGCAGTGCTTTCTGGGTAACGTAGTCCTAACATCGGCAGCACCCCGTAGCGCAGACGTGGCTCGCTTTACCGTAAAGACTACATTACCCAGTGGGAAGGCGGGAAGCGTGGGGCAGGTACGGGCTGATGAAAGAGGGGAGGCCGGTGGGCGTGTGTGTGTCTGCGCTGTGCATTGGCGGCTGAAGCTGAGGTTCAGCTGACGGGCGTTTATCGTTTCCTCCCTTGCTGCTCTTCTGTGTCTCATCGCTGCGGCGCGATTCGAAGCGCGGGGTCAGTTAGAGCTTCACCTCTCTGTTTCCGGCCTCCTCTCCCTGATCCACCCTCTGCTCGGAGATGCTCAGGCTCCAGTCCATCGCTGCCCGCTCCCTGATGGCCGGAGCGTTAGATCCGTGCCCGGCTTTAGCCGCTCCTGGGCCCGGCAGGCGGCCGAACCGCGCCGCGCTGAGGCTCTCTCCGGCCGGGCTGAAGCGCTACAACGCGTCCGGAGCTCCGGCAGCAGCGGTCGCCGCAGTGGGGAACGGAAAGGCCCGGGAGAAGACGCTGACCATGGAGACCCTGAACCCGCAGGTGAAGGCGGTGGAGTACGCGGTCAGGGGACCCATCGTCATCAAAGCCGGGGAGATCGAGAGGATCTTACAGGAGGTACGGTAGAGGAGCAGCAGCAGATCTAGATCTAAAGCGGAGTTTATTTAGCGGGACTGAAAGGGGAACGCCACCCATATTCCAAAAATTCTGCATCATTCAATGGTTGCGGTGTCACTGGGAGCCAAATGTTTGTGTTCATTACTTATTTAAAACAAATTCAGGACAAACAGGTTAACTTTCTTTTTTAAGTTAAATCACAGAATCATTTTTTACTTTTTCTTAGTTTAACAGCCTGGCCGATATATCAGCTGGCCGATAATATTGGGCGATATTAACGACCTACGGTTTCATGGGTGTCATCAATAATCAGCTGATAATTACCCACGTTCAGTAGGCAATTAAAGGGGAATTCCACCTACTTTTTAAAATGGCTAGATAATCCATTGATTGAGGTGTAAACCGCATCATTCAGAGTGGTTTTGGGATTCATTGTGGAGCCTCTGCTTTCTTTACAGTGGTGGTGATAGGAACCTTTATTAGTCCCACAGTGGGGAAATTCACTGCGCCACAAATATAGCCGCTTTACGTACCAAACAAACTCACCTGTGAACCCACACGTGTGTTCTGAGTTTATATGAATGTTGATCGTGAAAAATCTGGAAAAAAAAGTTTTCCTCGGAGACTTTCATTCCTTAGAATGCCCGTATTGTATTCTTCCTTCATGAATTGATCAAGATAAATTGATTAAAATACGTTTTAGGCCAAAACCCAGAACCATCATCACAAAACTGCTGTAAACCAGTGTCTCAGACATCAGGCAGCAGTTTATTAAGTGTTTTATGTTACAACCTTCTGTGACGGAGCTTTTAGAGCAGTGGTGTCCAACGCTGGTCCTGCAGAGCTTAGTTCCAGCCACAGTTTGCCACACCTGCTCCAGCTAATCAACCTCTTCCAAGTCCCTGATTGGCTGAATCAGATGTACAAGAGTTAAGTAATGGGCAGGACAGTTTACTGGATACAGGTTGGAGCTGAACTCTGCAGGAAAGTAGCTGTTCAGGACCAGGATAGAGAGACTGCTGTAGAGGCGTTAAACCCTTCAGACGTCTGATCCAAAAGTTAGAACTGTCCAATAGGAACGTCTCTGATCTCTCCATATCAAACAGAGCTAACAGAACCCCCCCACCCCCACCCCCACCCCCCCCCAGGTCTGAATTGATTTAAGTTTAATTTAGTGCTTCCACATTGCTGAAGCTCTGTTCGGTGTTGTGAATCACATTTTTTTGCTATTAATTTTTTTCATAAATTTTAGAAACTGGAATGCGTAAAAAGCCATATATGCCACATTTATAAAAAAAAAGTCAAAAACTGTTAATGCGCTGATTTCTGTTTAACGTTTTACACCCCGCAGTGCAGTAAATCCCAGTTAAACAGGATTAATGTAATTCACTGTTTTATACAGTGCAATTAAATTGTCCCTTTTAGTTGTGGTGAACCTGACAGGCTGTACTCGTCTTTCTGTTTGTCTCTTCTCTTTCATGATGAACAGATTTGCTGCAGTTTTCCCAGTGCCATCTGCTTTAATCAGTCTCACCTGGGTTTTTACTGTGCACACCTGAATGGGTTCTCTTGGTTCCGCCTGTGAGAGTGGGTGCCTGGGCTGGGCATTTAGATCTTTTTGATCCGTGTTGCAGTTTTATGGTGTAATAAGGCGAGGCAGGCTAATGTACTCGCGCTTTAATTGAGTGCTGCTACACCTTCATCAAAACGATGTAATTATGCATCATTATAATTATGCGTGTTTGGGCTCATTAAAGGGCAAATGCATTTATTTATATTGCAACTTTGGCTAAAAGAAAGTCCTGGAAACGTGCTGTCATGTATTTGAGCTAAAAGCTGGTAAAAAATCAGCCAGTTTAGCTGTAAATAAATCAGAATCAGCTATAAAACGTAATGATTGATCCCTAACAAACATGTTTCACATACTGTTCTTATAAATATAATTGCGTGTCACGGCAGGTTTGCTGTGCTACCAAACCAGAGCCAAATTGCCTGAAGCTGGTATAAAGAGCTTCCAGGCACTAATAAACCGTCGTACCAGGCCTCTCAGTGACGCATGTTGGAGATAATTTTGCCTTTGAGCCGCTGCCCCTCACAATGGACAGCTCATCCTTTTCTTCTCGTGTTCAAGTCCACTGCCACTTAGCTGCGCTTCAGAAAGGCTGAGCTGGCTGCTGGCGGGCAGACTGGACAGGAACCGAGGAAAGAGATTGCTTATAAACTGACCTACATTCAGCAACAGTATCAAAACAAGCCAATGAAGCAGCTACTGATGCTGAGAGTATCTGAGTTTCATTTCTCTCTGCAAACTGGGTTTTTAAGCAGCGCAATTTATTAAACAGCAAATATATAATGTCACAATATTTGGAGTTTTCATGATTCACAGCTTATCACAATATTTCATTTTTCTGGGCTTTGCAAACAAGTTGAAAATGGCAAAATCTACCAGCTGAAAAACTGAGTACCATGATCATTCAGTCTTTATAGCTGGTCTAAATCAGCCTGTTTTGTAATTCATACATAACATTTACCTAGAAAGAGTGTTGTGGTGTGATTTAAGACGATAACAATAACTTTTTTATATTGCTCTTTCCTAAGTAGAGCTGCAACGATCACCGCAACACCACAATGGTAACAGCGGCTTCATACAGCACAGTAGCCACTCTGCTCCTGCCTCACATCGCCGCCGCTCGCAAAGCGCTTCGCACACAGCAGCACGGAGATTAGTGCTTTGAGCGCCACATGAAAGTCAACGGAGGACAAAACAGAGCTTTTGCTGCAAACTCCACATCAAACATGTACCAAATGCTCCCCTCAGTTCCTGAAGTGCTTCTGCGTTGTTAATATTTTAGGTTTTGTGATGGTGAGAAAAGAGTTAGCCGAAGTTTAAAGCTGCTCTATGTAAGATTTAGGGATTTGGAGACCTCTCTGGTGGAAATGTGTAATTACACACACGTGGAAGAATATTTCGTAGCGTGGGTTGTGCTTCGGTCCCCTTCCCTGAGTGGATGAATCTGATGATTGAAAGAGAATTCAAAGAGAACTCAGTCCAATCTTGGTGAAGGAGCGTCTCTGAGGATGTGAATTATCTACTATTATATCACATCTTCATCAGTACGATATTGATTTTGAGATCATTTGAGATCTTAAACATCGAGCCGGAGCTTCTTTTTGAGTCTCTGTGTGACGTTAATACTTAAAGACGTACGACGTGGTGTGAAAAACTCCCGACTCCTCTTTACAGGGCGACTCACAGCAGCACACATTCACCATATTTAAACCTGTTTTTATTCTTTCAACTTTCAATTTTAACGAAAAAACGTACGAAGTGCAGCTTTAACCAAATAAGCGTAGTGCAGAAACAAAGGAATAATTTTGCTTGTATGCCACCCTAACCTCCTCTGCGCATCACTGCTCTGACAGATTGTAGTGCATTTCAGAAAGTGGGGGGGCGGTTTGACTTCTGTTGTCTGGTTTTTACAAAAACAAAAGAGGAAATCGATTCTTCTTTCGGCAGAAGCAACAGAAATAAGTCTATCAGTGCTTCCAGTGTGTAACCTCTGCTGTGAGCTTTCAGTGAAAGAGAAAACACTCTTGACATGACGTACCGCTCTGTTTACCGCTCTGTTTAGGATTACGTGGCATGATGCGAACGGCGGGAGTCATTTGAGGAGAGCAGTAATGAAAAACATTTTAAAGATGAGAGCAGATGTGGTGTCGACAGGACCAGCCCTGATCTGTCCAGCGCAGATACTGGCTGCGCGCTGTAGACTCTACTGGGCGTATCTTGGTTAGATTTGTTCCATCCATCTCAGACGCTGATGGATCATCAGATTAAATCTGTTAAGCTGGTCTGATAAGCAAGTGTGATACTACAGGGCTGTTTTTAGCCCATTTTCCACAAATTAACATGCCTGCTGTCCGTGTGCACCACACCTTTTACTGGGAGCTCGTTTCTGAGAGGACACCAGTATTTATCTGTGGTTTGGTGTGAGAGCTTCTGTTCTAGAGAGACTTACTGAGTCACAACTGTTCACAGTGGTGGTGATGGGAACCAGACGTCCACCTCTAAAAACCTGTTTGCCCTGAATTTGTGCTAAATGCGTAATGAACACAAAAATTGGACAGCCTAATTATTTATTTATTTATTTATTTATTTTTTACAGTGCTTGCAGTTTCATTGTAGATGGGCTGATCTAGAACTTTAAGGTATATATTTTTCCATTAAGGAGGTCAAACATGAAAGAAACTCCAAATATGATGTAAACGTTTTTTCTATAATGTAATGTTCTGGGTCGTTTATCATGCACGGCTCTATTATACTCTGGTATAAGGTGTTTATGGCGTGTTATGCCATAATTATGGTGTCTAGTTTGTAACTGTGTTGCTATAAAGTTTCATAAATAAGCATTTCTGACTGCGTTCTGTCACTTTGTGCTTTGCATGAAGTGTATAATTTCAGTGGAGCCTGTCATTTGTGTGCAGTCTGTGCTTCGCCTGAACTTCTCTAAGCTCGGTGTTTCTGTACAAACTTGAATATTCACACTGTTGGGGATCAGTACTGTAGGAGAACAGTTCTTGTTGCATGTTTGTTGATGACGCTTCTCTCTCTGTTCTAATAGGGGGGTAAAAAGCCCTTCACCGAGGTCATCAAAGCCAACATCGGGGATGCCCACGCCATGGGACAGCAGCCTATCACGTTCCTCAGACAGGTGAGGGGTGTTTGTGTTTATGTTGTAGATCGTAGGACATTGTTGATGCTGAATAAATGTTCATATGCTGAATTTAACACATCAAGGGGGATAAACGAATAATAAAACGCTGTGGTTTGTACAAAAGTGACGTGTTAAACTCTACAAATGAATAAATTGTGCAATATGTTTTGTGTTTCCTGTAGAGGAGAAGCTCATAGGAGCTTCAGTGTTGAACCAGTAACACCATGAAGATTAGCATTAGTGTTATTTTGACCATGCATGAATACCTTAAATTCATTAAAGCACCCACAGACACTCGTGTGGAGCTGTGATTGGTCAGGATGCTCACACTGCTGTTTTACTAAGTTTGCTTAGAGGGTTCATTTGCATATTGGATTGTGATGTCAGTATAGCAAAGGTTAATATCGCAATACCGATTAACATACAATATGTTACACTGTGACAGTTGAGGTGGGCAATATTGATGATATTTTATCATTATAGCGATAAATTATGTCCCAATATGCTTCTCTGAGCATGTCTGGGATGTCGTCAGTACTTAAACAGCACTGTTTACATGTTTTATTACAATTATTGAGGATAATCAGGCCTGTTTAATTGGATTTAGTGCAGCACACTAAATAAAACACTGAATAAAAAGCATTATAGCTGTAGAATTATTTATTTTCATTATTGTTGTTATTAGTAGTAGTAGTTGTATTATTATATTTGGTACTACAGGCTCTATTTTGTCTGTTTCAACTTAAATCAACGAAATATTGTGAAGCATATCGTTTATTGTGAAAATGTCTTGAAGTATCGTGATGTGATATTTTGGCCGTATCGCCCACCCCTAGTGCTCAGTGTCCCAGAGCGACTGCATCTGTTGGAACACCGGGCTCATATTTTGGCACCGAGAGCGAGGAGCATATTTCCTTTTGACCCCAGAGCTCAGTTTCCCCTTGCAGGCCGTTTGGATGTGGCTTGTTGTCACGTTGTGACCTGACAGTCCTGTTTTACTCATCATGTGCAGCTTTGGAGAAAAACAGGAGTTTAGTATCTCGGCCAAACAGGGTCATTTCAACTGTCACTTAAACTCTTTATCACACAGAAAAGCCAGATCATGTGGAAACATTGACCCAAGAAAAAAAATAGATTACTGATTTAATATTTTACCATTAATTAATAGCAACTCTTGTTCCTGAAGCAGCTTTTAAAAATCAACCCAGCCAGTTTTATCATTTTGTTAACTTTGTATGCAAAACATAAATAACAGAATGTAAAGCTGGGGGTGATTGTAATAGATTTAATTCTTTTTATACCTAAAAGATAACACAGCATGTTTCGTCCTAGTTTCAGTGATGAGTGCCAAAATGAAGTGGCCTTTGTTTTGTCCAGAGGACAGTGTACATTCCTGTGGAAGATGACCCATTGTTATTAGGTTTGTGTGGTCAGCGTTGCCATACAGTTAATCTAGCCTTTCAGTGAACAGAACAAAAGACTGCTGGATGAACTGAGCCTCTGAATCTGCAGCAGATGATGTGGAAATAAATACATCAGACAGGAACAAGATTTCCATAAACCTTATGATCAGAATGGAGAACATATGTGTGGAGTGTTCGCAGCACTGCAGAGCCACGTTTCTCTCGGTTTGAGGGGCTGTGCTGACGTTTCAGTTCAGCCTTTTCAGTTTCGCAGTTTAGTTCAGCGTTTAATGTTGATTTCAGTACGTTTATCACAGAAATGTAGCTCGTACATCTGTTTTGGATTGAAAACGGCATTTGGAACTTTAATTTTGTAAAATTTTAGTTGACAATTGCTGTGTAAATAATTGCAGTTAGCAGTTAATTGTCTTTTTGCAAAATTATGGTGCAAAATTACAGCACAAGCCTAAAGTCACCACTCTGACTGATAAGCTGTCTCACTTCCCAGCTGTTAAACCTTACTAGCTCCCAGCTGAGGATAGACAGCTCGAGCTCAAATTAACAAACAGTACTCACCGGCGCCCCCTAAAGTCTTAACAACTGCAGCGACTGTTTTTAGTTTTGACAGGCCAGATTGGAGGTACAGTATTCTGGAATATGTAGCATGAAGTCAAAGTTAGACTTGTTTTTTCTGCTTTGTTTTGTTCTGAATTGAACTACGATGTATGATGTCATGATGTGTTGGAAAAGCTATAGTTCAGCGTATTTTCTGTCGTGTGCTGGGAAACGTTTTATTATTCACAACTGGGGTCCAGTGTAACTTCTTCGAACTTAAGTTGAGCCCCATGAATGTGACCTTTTGCCTACTTGGCCACTGAGGGCTGGAAAGTCTGAACAGGCATGTTTGGCTGTCAAAACAGTTAAGATGTTGGTCAACATGCTCCTGAGACACACACACACACATGTGCTCCCTCCCTCCCGCCAAACTGTGAAGTCCGGTCCTGTTAAGTGTTGATGTGAAGTGGTGGAGTGTGGTGGAGTGTAAAGTTTCAGCCAAATGAGTTCTCATCACATGAAACACACGTGTGCTCTAAAGCGTGAGCAGAGCCTGTGGAGCCCTTCGAGCCTCACGTTTAAAGACCTTGTAGCTCTGTGGATCAAACTGAGAGTCAAGTCTGTGTTCAGAATAACAGAAATAATAAAAGTTGAATGTAAACTCCAGAGACTTACTCGGAATTGTTTACAGAGGTGATAGGAACCAGACACCCAAAGCTGTTTGTTTGTTTGTTTGTTTATTTATTTATTTATAGAACTTTTGAGAGTTTTGACCTTGAATGTCATTTTTGTTGATGTTTTGGATTAAATCAAATCAAATCGAAAAGCTCTTTTTTTGTTGTTGTTGTTGTTGTTGTTTTTGTAAATAAAATAGTAAATAAAATGACAATTCATAACAACATAACAAATAATTCAGTACTGGAGGCGTAACCCGTACCTGTGTTCTGTCTGCAGGTGGTTGCTCTCTGCACCTTCCCTGAGCTCCTGGACAGCCCCAGCTTCCCAGAGGACGCTAAGCGGAGAGCACGGCGTATCCTGCAGGGTTGCGGGGGGCGGAGCCTGGGTGTGTGATATTTTTGATAGCTATGGATTTTTTTGTTGCTGTCGTAACGAAGCCTCACATCTCAAAACAGGAAACTTTACAGCAGAAAAAAATCCAAAGTAGTTGTGGGCGATTATCGCTGACCTGTTCAAAAAGGGGAGCTCACGTTTTTAAATGGTGTAAAAATGATATACAGCTGTGCAAAAGTCAGACACCACTCTGTGATTAATTGATTTCCAGTCAAAATGACCAAATAGCACAAGGCATTCATATTCCGGGAGATTTGTGAGTAGACTAGATAATTAACCCTGCATAAACAAGGAGGACGTAGACCACCAAAGACCTGGTAGACCACCGGCACTATCCCAATAACGTAAACAGCACTTAAAGCTTTCGTCTTTTAAGATTATTTGTACTTAATGGCTGGAAAAGAAATGAAAGGGTGGCCTTTGAGTTTTGCACCATCCTTTTTTTGATGTGGCTGTTTTTCCTCTGTTAAAAGGTCCAAATAAAGTTTAGCATTTCGGCCCGATAGACTCCATCCTTTAACATCCAGCACGAGTCACTGGCGTTTCGTCCACTCTATAGTTGCAGTGGAGTGAGATAATCGGGCTACTTCTGAATAATGACACGGATCACACTCAGGAAGTGGACGAACAATAGAACTGCAGCTTTATCTCTGCTCAGAGCCGCAGGAGTTCTGCAGCAGTAAGTGCTTTTTCTGCTCTTGCTCGCTGACGGATCCTTTTCTCTCAGGGTCATACAGTGCCAGCCAGGGGGTGGACTGCATCCGGCAGGACATCGCTGCGTACATCGAGCAGAGAGACCAGGGAGTGCCGTCCAACTGGGAGAACATCTTCCTCACCACCGGTGCCAGTGATGGGATTGTGGTACGTTACAGGGAAGGGACACAAATGTGACTTGGAGCGCTTTCAACTGAAGCTCTTAACTGTTTCATACGAATGTAATATTTTAGATTTTCATGTAAAAATGTAGACGTACAAAGCAGCTTTTATACGTTTAGAGGATATGAATGTTGAATCTGTTCAGATAAGTGACTGGTTGGAGCTACAGTACCATGTATGCAAGCACAGGGAAAAATCTGGGCACAAAAGGTTTAATGAACTGATTCAAGCAGTTTTGGAGCTGCCAGGCTTACAAGTGATGCTGGCTTATATCCCACCATTTAGCATAGTGCTAACTGCCTGCCACACGTGTCTCAAACCATGTGGAGTTGTTCAGTATCTCTAATAGACTTGATTCTGACACTGTATGACACACTGTGGTCTATAAACAGGGACTAGCGTAGTCAAAAACAGTAGGAGCCGCCTTGAAGCCTGAATTTTGTCCATCCTTTTGTCCATTTTGTCCAAGTCTAAAGCCTTGTTCAGCTAATACTGCTGGGCTCATAAAACGGCAGTCTGGCACACTACATTTAGCAACCCAGTCATGTGGGTCACCATGAGCCGGTGGTCTTGGAAGGGGAAAAATGGCCAGAACTTAATTTAAAGTTAATTGCGTTTAAATCACATTCACAGTATCGGTTAGGAAAAATATTAACGAGATGTTTTGTCTCTGCTCTGATGCCTCTGTTGGTTAATAAGAGTGCACTATTCAAATCTGCCATTATAATTATATGTATTATTACTCACTGTTGCCTTAAGTTAAGTGGAGAATTTAACGTAATAATGCAGAGCTTCTTACCTGCCATCCTGTCACGCTACGTTTAGCAAACCAGCCTTGAGCCTGAAGAAAAATGGATATGCTGGTGATTTTGGCAAAAAACAACCCTCAGCTTAATTCATACAAAATAACTGCTTTCCTCTAATTGTTCAGCCCTACTAGGAGTTTATGATCAGATTACCCATGACGCACGGTAATGCCAGGTGTAAACAGGACACAAGTGTTGTTTTAGAAACCTTACTGTAAACATGTTGATCTGTGTTTGTTTCCCAGAGTATCCTGCGGCTCCTGGTGTCGGGTGAAGGTCGCGCCCGCACCGGCGTGATGATCCCCATCCCTCAGTATCCGCTCTACTCCGCAGCCATCGCAGAGATGGACGCTGTGCAGATCAACTACTACCTCGACGAGGACAACTGCTGGGCCTTAGACGTGCACGAGCTGCACAGAGCATATCAGGCTGCCAAACAGCACTGCCAGCCCAAAGTTCTCTGCATCATCAACCCTGGAAACCCCACAGGTAGGAAAACTCAGGTGCTTTTAATGACTGGTTGTTGTGGTGGTCTTCCACACCAAACTCACCCAGTCAGGCCTTTATAGAGCTGCTTTGTGCACTGGGTCTCAGTCATGCTCGAACAGGAAAGGTTCTTCCCCAAAACTTCCCCCACAAAGTTGGAAGTGTGCAACTGTCCAAAATGTCTTGGTGCTGAAGCATTAAGATTCCCTTCACTGGAACTAAGGGTTCTAGACCAACCCCTGAAAAACAGCCCCATATCATCATCCCTCCTCCACCAAACTTTACAGCTGGCACAGTGCAGTCAGGCAGGTAACGTTCTCCTGGCATTCGCCAAACCCAGACTCGTCCATCAGACTGACCGATAGAGAAGCTGATTCATCACTCCACAGAATACGTCGGAGTCCAGTGGCGGCAGTGTCTGTCGCTTCATGGCTGAGCTGTTGTTGCTCCTAAACTCTTCCATTTGACAATAATAGCACTTACAGTGGTCAGGGGCCGAACTAGCAGGACAGACATTTCACAAACTGACCTGTGGTAGAGGTGGCATCCTGTGAGGGTGCCATGTTTATAATGTTATGTTGTTTATCAGGGGTTGGCCTATATATATATATATATATATATATATACTTTGCTGTGGTCAGTCTGTCCACCAGGGAAGAAAAAAAACAACTAGATTTAGATTTGAGACTCCGAATTGGCACCTCTGTTGTTAAGCCACCAAAGCTAGTACTAGCAGAAGTGTTTCAGCATTAATTTTACAATGTAAGCAGTGCAGGGGAAGCTAGTTTTGAAAATACAGTAGACAATATTAAAGCCGTATTAAACTGAACATACATAAAATTTGCTTGGTGGAAAAGCTTTAATGGGGAAGGTGTAGTGGTGCGATAAAAGAATTCCAGCGGAGGTTATTTTCACACAGAGTTCATCTAGGTAACCTGTAACCCTGTGAATTTGCAGACACTGAAATCACAAGTCAATGAAAACAAGAAGGCAGTCTATGATTTTCTAATGTCTGGAAAAAAAGAATATAATAGCCAATAAAATGTTGCTCGTCACTCTTATTTGGAGGAAAAAAAGAAAAGTCTTCTCACATCAGGGCCGTCCATGATCACCTGGAGTGGGGGTGGGGTGGGGTGCTAATATTTATAAGTTATGTCTTTTCTAAGCTGTGAAGGGTGAAGGTTCAGTATGAATTACGTCTGATTGCGACCGTCTCTCCTCTCTCCTGCTTTTTGCTCGATAGGTCAAGTGCAGAGCAAGAAGTGTATTGAAGAAGTCCTGCATTTCGCCTATGAGGAGAACCTGTTTGTCATGGCGGATGAGGTAATTGCCATTTCTCATAGGGCCACAGTAGATGACCAGAACGCATGTTCGCTGTTGAGTAACTATTCACCAGGAGCCTTTTTGCTTCCTCACACTCAGCTGTAAACCTTTTAAGCCTGAGACTCGGAGATAAATGTTGTTTGTCTAAGGCTGAAAAAGCCTCTCTAAAGCATCTGACAGCAGGCAGCTCACTTGTCTCCAGCTGATTGCATAACCTTTAGTCTCAACCATTTGTAAGAGTAACATACAGCATTCAGTACTGTGCAAAAGACAGAGACCACCGTTCATTTATTTAATTTCCAGTCAAAATTGACATTAAGAAGTTATTCATTTCTGAGGAGATTAGATAGAAGATAATCCACTTGAATAAAGGAGGAGAAAGTCAAAGGAAAATAAGTGAAAAACAGGAGTTTCTGTATCTGATTAAAGTCTATAGAGTAAAACGTGGCTCCTAACAACCACCTGGAAGAGCTGGTCGACCCCAAAACTGCCCCCATTCAGATAAACAGCATTTAAATTTTATTTAAAATTTATTTTCTCCTTTTTCCCTGACGCAAAAAAAGAATAACTTGTACTGAATGGCCATTTTGACAGGAAATTAATTAAATAAATTAAATAAACGGTCGTCTCTGACTTTTCTCTTATTTAATGTCCAGAGAAAAATTTGCATGTCGTTTGTGGACATTTTGGCTCATTTTAAATAGTCAAGTTTTACCCCATTAGTACAATTTTACTTTTTTAATTATTTAAATCTGAATATTTTACATAAGTTCTATTATGTGTGCATTAATCCTTATGTTCCCACAACCTGCAGGTGTATCAGGAGAACGTCTATGCCCCAGACTGTGAGTTCCACTCCTTTAAGAAGGTTCTGTATGAGATGGGGCCCGGAGTACTTCAACAGCGTGGAACTGGCCTCGTTCCACTCCACTTCCAAAGGTTACACGGGAGAGTAAGTATGACTGTCTGAGTCAGCGTAGCTCTAAAGTTTCACCTCATGTCACCCCAGGACTCGGCTTTCACTGACGCCTCGCTCTGCTCACATTTAGATGACATAACAGCCACAATCGGTACATTTACCAGCCCTACGATTCTGAAAGCTCACAGTAGAATTCCTCACACTCAGAGCTGCATAACCCACAAACCAGTTTCATAGCAGGTATGGAATAATTTGTAGATACTATAAATTGAAAAATACTGAATAATTCTGAAATACTGAATGATTTGAAGTAGTTACTAAATAATTCATCGGACATGAACAGTTCATAGCGATTTCTGAATTATTCATAAATATCAAATTCTGAAATACTGAATAATTCATAGCAGATACTGAGGACATCATAGTAGATCCTAAATAATTCACAGTAGCTACGGATTTATAGTATGTACTGAATTATTTATAGTAGATACTGAATAATTAATTGCAGATACTAAATATTTCAAAGTAGTATTAATTCTCCATAATTATTTAGAACATTACCTGAATAGCTTGACTATAGTTAAGTGCAGGCTGGGGTTTTACTGTTTAAACTGAAGTAGTTATACAAAACCAGCTCAGACCTAGCTGGTCCTGGACGTTCTCTGTATTTAGACGTCTAAAAGGAAGCGGTGTTCCTGTGAAAGCCGGCTCGCTGGGCGCTGCTGAAACATTTGGCCCAGATCAAGTTCACATGTGCAGGCGAGAAGAGGTCAAGCGACATTCCTGTGAAAAATGCTGACGAACTGGAATAACATGGCCTTGGTCCACCTACTGCGCCGTTCCTGATCAGAACACAAGACACCCCAAGGGTCCGCCTCAGCAGAGACATTCAGCCTCAGAACATACATTTAATTTAATCTTCACTATTAATAAAAGGGGCAAAGAGCTGCTGCTAAAGGCGTCATTAAAGTGTGCTGAGCTCCATCCATCACCAGCCGTCTGCAGCCCTCAGAGCCTTTTACTGGTTTGGTTCAATGTAATATTGACATAAGAAGGCAGAGAGTTCCCAAAATACACACTTAAAAAGATGGTTCTTCAAGGGTTCTTTAGTAAAGAAACCATTCTGTATAGAACCATGAACACTCTGAGCCCATTCATGATTAAAGGGTTCTTTGCATTGTTAAATGGTTCTTCAGATTGGTGGATGTAGATGGTTCTATATAGCACCAAAAAGGGTTCTTTGAGTGTTAATGGTTCTATATAGAACCATTTTCTTTGGCTCTTGAGCTTGGAGGAAATGGTTACAGTCTCAGTGGATAAGTCCAGTAATGTTTGATAAATTTAAGGTTTAATTTGCTCACAGAGAGTAAGAGCAAATTAGAGCAAGGAAAAATTCATATTATTATTATTATTATTATTATTATTATTATTAGATGTAAAAATATTCATATAACCAGTCAATTGGCTGTCAGATTTTTTTTTCCCTATCAACACACCCTTTTGTCTGCCTTAAAATAGCTGATATTTCATCTTACCATCCTAAATAGGTCATTAGACTTTATTTAAAGGAACGGGCTTGAACAGACTTGTAGTTTTAAATTCACGACACACTTATTTACATGCAAATTACTGAATGTTTATTCCCCTCCCCCTTTACCCCAAATGTACCTGACTGGCCACGACATGTTTGGTGTCTGAGGTTCGCTTCTCTAGTTTTGCACTGGAGCTACAAGACGATAACAGATAACAAAACGGTCGTCTTTTTTTTCCCTTATTTAATATTGTGGCATATTAGCTCTGTAGCTTTAGTGCAGAACTGGAGGCAAAGTCTCCATTAAACCATTCCTTCAGTCTGTGCTCAGACACGTTTCTCCTACTGAAGTCCTTCAAGAATAAAAGCTCACGTTTCTGTGTCCTGCAAACGACGACCAACTCTAAGCTCTTCTCCTCAGGTGTGGCTTCAGAGGCGGCTTTATGGAGATCGTAAACCTGGATCCGGAGGTTAAGGCCCAGCTGGTGAAGCTGCTGTCGGTCAGACTGTGCCCCCCGGTGGCAGGCCAGGCTGCCATGGACGTGGTTGTGAATCCTCCGCAGCCGGACGAGCCCTCGTTCGCTCAGTTCCACAAGGTCAGTTTCAGGGCGTGAATGCTGGATGATCTAAGAGGCGATGAGCTGCTGCTTGAGAGGATTTGTTTCGAACACTGCAGGGCTGTAATTACCCTGTACGGTCAAGGAATGTAGAAAAATGTTTAGTTGTGCCCTTTTTTGGGGGACCAAATGTCCCCATGATAAAATAAATGAAAGACTAAACGGGTTTATTTAGAGAAATAAAATTATCATGAGCATATATTAGAGACATTGCTATTTTCTGAATAAAGCCAAGGGCCACTCATTTTACCAGGACTAAAATTTTCAGATGTTTAAACCACCTTTGGGCCAAAAAACGTTTCTGTATGTGCTTTTAATGGTAGTTTGGGAAAAAAACTGTCATAATTATTTAAAACCTGCTTTTCACACGAAAGAAGACGCTGTGATGATCATGGAGCTGAATGTTGAAGATAAATAATCCCTTATTTATCCCAGACGATTAGGACGTAGATGCTTTATGATAACGAAACCTTTCAAAGCACATAACTGAAAAACAGCGGAGAGAAAATGTAGATCTTGAAGGCAGCAGGCGTCCCTAACCGGCGGAGTTCGCTCGCCCGGCAGTGCTGTGCTTCATCCGTTAAATGAAATGTTTGAACAGTTCGTCTGTCTCTCTCTCTCTCTCTCTCTCTCTGTGGGCTGATTGTGCTGTATGTGTGATCTCTCAGGAGAAGGCCTCAGTGCTGGGTGCCCTGGCAGATAAAGCTAAGCTAACGGAGCAGATCCTCAGCGCCGTGCCTGGAATCAAGTGCAATCCTGTCCAGGGGGCCATGTACGCCTTCCCCCAGATTTTCATCCCCCCCAGAGCAGTGGAAGAGGCCAAGGTACGTTCTTTTTATAGCCTGAGCTACGACTGCCCTCAACTGAAGCTGGCAGTGTAGTTTAAACCAAAATGGAAAAAAAACTACAAATAATATTGAACTGCCACAAAGAGAGGTTTAGATAAACGTACTGACATACATAGTCACTCCTTATTGTATTAATATTAGTTGTATTTATTCTAATATTATTGTTTTTATGAGCCAGTAAGTGATTACTGTCCAGGTCATCTTTTTCATTGTAATTTTTCCAGGTGCCTGAAACTTTTGCACAATTTCTGTTTATATTGAGGGGAAATAAAAATCAAAGGCAAGTCATTAAATATGCTGAAACCTTTGCACAGGACAAATTTTGATTGCAAAAAAATCGACCAAATATGGAAAAACAAAAGAAGCAGTTCATTACGACAGATAAAACGCCATGTTTGAGTTTATTACCCTCTATTCGGGTGGACGCCCCATATTTCAGTACCAGCACCTCAAAGTAAGAGCCAGGTTAGACGCTGCTCCACACAGCTCCATCACTGGTCAGGCCGATGCTGGACTGTAATGCATCTTTACAACTGTAAATAGATTAAACATTTTATTTATACCTAACAAGAGCAATAACCATGCTATATGACCATCGATTGATCTGTTTGATGATGGGAGAAACACTGCTGATCTACTGATCAGAAGACTGTGACCAGTTCACTAAACAAGTAGATCCAGATGTGCTCCTGCTCGGTTGGATCATGACTGGCCCTTTGTGGATAAGGTTGGGCCCTGAGCTGTCTCAGCATGTTGAGGGAATCTGAAATGGTGTTTTTGTCCAGGGGTTTGCAGGTTTGATGTAACGGCCGTGGTCAGTTGCTGTACGAAGCTGCTGGTTCACTGAGCTGATGTAATCTGGTGTACTCTGGTGGCTGTTTGCAGGCTCTGGGAATGCAGCCAGACATGCTGTACTGCCTCAGGCTCCTGGAGGAGACGGGAATCTGCGTTGTTCCTGGAAGCGGCTTCGGCCAGAGGGAGGGCACCTACCACTTCAGGTACGTTTACCTCTAGTTTATCCTTCCGTTTAAAGCTGTCTCCAGTGCCGATCCTTAGGACTCCGTGCTCTGCACATTCTTGTATTTTTCCCCAGTTAAACACTGATTTATTTATAGCTTAATTACAGATCCCTCTATAAACTGTACTGAAGCGGAGGAAACACAAACATGTGAGCAGGAATAGTTAAAGTCCTGAAATCAGTGCCACGTTTTTCGGTGTGGTGCAAAAAATTGCAGTCAAACACCAGCTGGTTATGTAGTCACACAATGCCTGGCTGGAAGGTTAGTTTTGGATGTTCACGAGCTCTGAAGGAGAGGAAGAATTAGAAATACGCAGCCATGAATAACTCTGTTCTGTGAAGGAGGAGAACCGAGCTGGTTACATTTACCAGATCCTGTACAGCAACTGGAGCGCTTAACAAACCAGAACTGGATCCTCCACCTCTCGGACTGGATTCAGAGCCTGTTAGGAGGATTGTTCATCTTACATACATACATACATACATACATACATACATACATACATACATACATCATCTAAACCGCTTATCCTTCTGGGTCGCGGTGGGGTGCTGGAGCCTATCCCAGCTGTCATTGGGCAGAAGGCAGGATACACCCTGGACAGGTCGCCAGTCCATCGCAGGGCAGATTGTTCATCTTGATCATGTAAATTTAAATCATTCAAATAAATGTTTTTTAAACAGGTTTGATGAAGTCATGTTTCTGTAAACACCAGCTTAGCTGTTAGTAGCTGTTTCACTCATCACGTCACGCCACGTTTGGTTTAACAGACTAAGATTAGTCCTCAGTCCTCACTAATAAGACTTGTAATGAGTCAGTGAATCACCGCTGGCACTGCAGTTTAGTTCAGGACCAGGTTTAATCCCTGGCTAAGAAACCAGTTCATAGACTTCATCTCCTCTTTGGAAGGAAGTGGAGCTCGAGCATCGGCAGCTTGACGTTGGTGGAAAAAATGTTGAGAAGGCAAACAAACTCGTTTGGTTATTTTAAGCAGAGGATGAAGCCAGAAGACAAACAAGCGTCTGCTTCAGCCGGAACGCACTGTTATAGTTCCTCCTGAGGGTCCTTTGACCTGCTGGATCTGCCACTGCTCAGTATTACATGAGATCATAGTTCATAAATCTACACTGATCATTTAAACACTAGTTTAGTTGTCTTTTTTTTTTTGCCTGTCTTTATTTGGTGATTTCCATTAAAAGGGAATTTCACTGATTTTTGCTAAACAGAGTTTGGTGTGAAACGCTCTGTTCTAGAGAAACTTACCGAGTCAGAACTGTTCACAGTGGTGGTGATAGGAACCAGACGTCCACCTCTAAGTTACTACATGAAATGGTTATGAATTCACTGCCTGATGACTGAGACACTGTTTAAGGATAGTTTTGAGAAGATTTTGGCCTCAGTCACACGTAATCAAACGCAGGTTTGAACACATCTGATCAAATTACGTTTTGTTCCTCTACGGGAAACGAACTTAAATGTGGTATTTTTAGCTAGTTGTGGTGCACAATTTCTGTTTATCTCTTTATTTGCTAAGTTTAACGTATTGGAAGAAAATAATACAGAAAATTGTAAGGAAATGATAAAATATGTATCTTTCGCACAGTTCGTGGCTGAGAGGTGGAAGCAGGGCATTGTTAAAAAACGAGTCCTCTAAGAAAAAGTATTTATTTTTCAGTAGATTCATCACTATTTTACCGTCAACATTACATATCGAAACTGACACCTGTGGGTTTACTGGTGGTTTTAGATGGTAAACAAAAAGGGCTGTATTTGTCGTAGACAATGATTCCTGGTTTCTGTCACCACCACTGTACAGTAATGAGAGCAGTTAATCACTGCACCACTCAGACCACTCTGAGTGAAACTTACATTTCACTTATTGTAGTATAAATATAGAATATATCACTGCTGTCAGAACAAAACCTCCTATCTCCATTTTTGTCATTTTTCAAATTGTGCCAAAACTGAATGTCTGTTCTTTACATTGTGTGTAAATTTCATGATGAAAGGCTCAAAATGACTGGGGGGGGGGTTCTGGTTCCATTGACTTACATTAAGAGGAAAGTATGTTTTTCCTTCTCCTGTTAATTTACTGTTTTGGAGAGGTTTTGACAGCATCACGTCCATAAAATCTCTTCTTTCCTTGCGCTTCTGCTTGACCGATGCCTCTTTCTGTGTGTTTTGCTGCAGAATGACTATCCTGCCGTCTCCTGAGAAGCTGAAGGTGCTCCTGGAGAAAGTGCGAGATTTCCACATCAAGTTCCTGAAGGAGTATTCCGCTCTGGAAGAGCCTCAGTGCCGAGTGCAGGCCTGAAGAGGCCAGACTGGACATGCTAGAACATCACTTAACACGCTAACCCCACAGTAACAGTAGTGTTAAGTAGCGTCGATTTATTATTTAGTATTTTTTGTTCAGATCAGCAGGTCGGAAGGGGCTTTTCTGTTCAGCGATTTCTGGAACTGTTCTATTTGTGCCTTTTTTGAAATGTCGTTCTAAAGAAAAAGGGATGGGGTCAGTTTAAGCTACAACACTAAAGCATGAATGTTCAGAAGCCCCTTCGTTGCGGGGCTTGTCTGCGAGAGCAGGACGTTCTGTTTATTCTGTTTTTTTAAAGTCTTATTTTCCCTCATCGTTCACTGTGAGCTGCACAGGAACACAGAAGGGTCTTCACGCGCAGCCCACCGCTCACATCGCATCCGAACGCACAGCCCATTCAGGAAATTGTCCCTAAACGTATAATGTGACTTAATCAGAGCTCTAAAATGGCTCTGTCGTTACTTAAAGTCTGAAAGTTTTGCACTTCCCAGAGAATCTGTTGATGCGGCATTATTTTTGGGAACTAATGTTACTGTAAATTCAGAGGCTTTTCACTGCAGTGAAAAGTGTTTTATCTAGAGGCTGTTTTTAGAATTTGGTGCTTAAAAAGTTATTTTTTGTGAAGATGCTGTTAAGATAATGAAGAACGAATTAGCTCTGCTTCTTCTCTTTGGCCTCCCTTATTGATGTGGGGACGTGATTAGCTTTAATGACGGCTGCAGTCAGTACAGCTGTAGTTTTAGTGAGATAGCTTGCTAACGTGGCTAAAGAAGCTAGCGGCCAGTTAGTATAACATGCTCTGTGTTATGCTAAGTGGTGGCTGGTTTGTTATTTATTGTTAGCAACATCAGCATTTTGGACTGAATTTATGCAGAATCCCAGATAGCAAGCATGTACTGGTCCACTCGAAAAGGGTTGGGATCTCACTGCTCGGACCACCCAGATTATTGTCCTGCATGAGAGGTCTAACTAGTTTCTAATCTCTTCAGACAGTTTTTTTGTCTAATACTCGCCCGTGGGCCGTCGGCAGGCCAGCAGTGGCCCACTGTCTTCTTGCTATCTGGGATGAAGGACCCCTGTACGGACGTATTAACAGCAGGAGCTGTAATCCACCTCACTGTGTCTCTGCTGAACCGAGGCGAAAGGCAGCAGAGCACGGCTGTGAAAGTTTTCCACGGTGTTCCGCTCAAAACGCACAACAGTTTGTAAAGAGTCCTGTTTGAGGAATGAATTTGGTGTCCTAGAAAACTCCGAATCTGTTTCAATGGGAACTTTTTCACAGTGGTTTTATTGGCGCCGGTCACTCCTCGACGTGGTTATTCATAAGGAGAATTATGAAGTTACCTCCTTTCTCCTGTTATTGTATCGTGCCAAACAGTTTCTTTTACTTTTACAAGGTTCTGTTACTTTCATCTGTCACTGTTTACAATGCTTTGTTTTTATTTTTTGTAATTAATAAATACTGAATGAATTTGAAAAAAAAATCCAATTGTTTTAACTCAACCATTTTTTTTCCAGCGTTTGTCTACAGGCTACTGAGGTGCCTTTAGTAGAGTTCATTTTTAATAATTATTATTATTATTATTATTATTATTATTATTATTATTATTATTAATTTGTTTTTGGTAAATCAACACCAATTCTACCAGTTTCCTTTGCTAATCTATGGCAAGTTTTCAAAATTAAACCCAAAACAGTTTTATGTAAATATTGTTAAATATTTAAGTCTTTGCTTAATCCATTTTATTAAAGTGAATGAAATGATTATGAACGTATGACACTGTCATTCATTATGTCCACAATATCCTACTTGCACAAAGTTTGCCCCCCCTTTTGCTGCAGTAACAGCCTCTACTCTTCTGGGGAGGCTTTACACTAGATGTTGAACATTGCTGTGAGGATTTGAGTGAGCATCAGTGAGGTCAGGTACTGTTGTTGGATGGTCAGTTCTGGGTCACTCCAACTCATCCCAAAGGTACTTGATGGAGCTCCATCACCCCAGAGAGTGTTCTTTTATTGTGGCGATGTCAAGCTTGTAACAAAAGATGAACCTCTTTGGTGCTGTATAGAACAATCTACAGCATGTTCTCCATCAATCTGAAGAACCGTTATGATCCAAAGGACCCTTTTGATCATGCAAAAGGTTCTCGGTGTGTTTATAGTTCCATTTAGAACCATTTTCTTTACTAAAGAACCCTTGAAGACCCATCTGTTTTAAGTGTACAGGTGCTGTAGCTGTGTAAAAGCAGGTGTGTCACCACGTTTACTTTTATGTTTTCTTTTTATTTTGTCATAAATAAAGACAAACATATCAGCTGGTGAGATGGACGCTCAGCACCTCAGAACAAAGGAAGCAATGACTCTGATTGATCCTGTATTTATGTCAGAAATGGTTTAGGGTGAATGTCCTTCTAGACGCCCCTTTAGTGAAAAGGAAAAAAAAGGAAATAGTAGATATTTATTTCCACACACACATTCAGAGATGTGTGAAGTTTAGTGTCCGGTAATCTGGAGTGCTTTGAGTAGTGTAATAGACGTCTGCATTACAAAACACGGTCATTCAGTATTTTTGTTTATTGTGTTAAAAGTGGAATCTTGTGTTTATTTAGGAGTGATAGTAACAATTCAGGGTGTATATATATATATACACACACACACACACACACACATGTAGGGCTACATCAAACTGGTATTAACATCCAAATAAAAACAGAGGCGTTCTCTGGCCCACAGATTTGTCCAGATTTTTTAACTTGACACTTTTAGTGGTTGAGTTTGACTCCCTACACTAAGCAAAGGTGAGCAGCCGCCTAGGACCCCTATCAGCCAAGGGCACACTAAATGCACACTAGATAAACTCTAGATAAACTCTTAAGTGGTAATGTTAAATAATTAATTCCAAAATACATATATATACATTTTAAAAATAGCTGTTATTTGCGATTGTAGCGATTATTTACGGTCATTTTGAGGTAAAAGTTCCAGTAGGAGTTGGACCTCTGCATGCCGGGCAGCAACATCACGGCCACTTTTATCAGCGGCCGCCAATGAGCGACAACATGAAGTGAATTTGTATCTTTTGAAGTGAATTTGTGCTCCAGTATCGTAATTATAAATGTTGGTAAACGGACCTTTAACTGGACAAAAGCAGGTGTTGTAGATATTGATACTCTGTGAAAATGTAGTTTGATGATTTGATATCTTTTTTATTTGCCATACATTTTGTGTGAATGTCTTAATGCAAAGTACAATGCAAAACACAGTGGTCAGTACCATCCATTCAGTTCATTTAGTTACATCTTTAACCTTTATTAATTACATTTGGCCTTTTTCATATATTGCAAAAATATATTTCATAAATATATTTGAAATATATATATTCTCCTTATGGGAGACTAATCTTAATATCGCTGGAACTCCCTGATTGGCTGATGTCTCACATTCTATTTAAGGTGCTGAACTAGACCACACATTTATTAAACTGGACAGGAAAAGATTATTAAACATTGTATTGATATTCTGTTTTGTAGGTTTATTGCAAATCTATGGGTAATTTGTATGTAAATAATAATAAAGGACAAACTTAAAATGTTTATGGAAATAATTGGGAAAGCAGTTCAGTTTTATTGTAGAAATTACAACATTAGATATTTAATTGTGTAATGAACGTTTCATCGTCTAGATGTTTGCGGTCCCTGTCTTATAAATTAAGAGTTCAAGTTTTTTGAATTTCCTTTCCTACTTTCTTTCTTCTTTTGCTGTAATTGTTTTGGTAATGCTTTGCTGAAAATTAATTACTACATTTATTAACATTAATAAACCATAAACATCAACATTATTAAGACATAAATAAGGTTTACAAGATAATTAACACTCGTATTAAATTATGTTTTATAATTATATTACATGTTTTTTTAAGATTATCTCACTATATTGACGGATAATGTTTCAGGTATCTGCAAATATAGTGAGAAAATTTTAGTTAATAAAATCAGTAAAATAGTAAAAATGTCTAGAATGTCTAGAATCTCAGAATGAGAAATATTAGACGTATTGACTAGATTTAGGATTCACTTGTCAGCTTTTGCAGCGATTGTGCCTCTCGTGAGCCCAGAGCCATATAATAATCTAAGAATGTTCGTCCAGGGGCCCCATTCCCGTCTTTGGCCCAGAGCCCCAGAACAACTAATCCACCCCTGACTGGGTGCAGGAGCCAGTACTTCAACTCCTACATAAGTAGGGAGCCATTTGAGATTCAGCCGTAGTTTCAGACTTCCAAGGCCACAGTAAGGCTGTGTCCCAAACCGCATACTGCCACACTGAACAGTAGGTCAACAACAGAGCTCATCAAAGTCCATTCATTAGAGTAGAGTGCATGTAGGAGTAAGTCCCGTCCAAGTTACTGACACTAATGGCTGTAATTGCTGCCACCTGGTGGTCATTTTGACTAAATGCCGTTAAATAAAGTTGCAGAAAATAAAGAGAGTATTAAAAAACAGGTAAGAAAGTTCAAATTAAAGAAAATCATTTATACCCAGACTTGCCTCTCTTTAGTCTATACTGCGATACTATTAAAGAAATGGTCTGAGCCAAACTTTACACAGTTCCTCCATGATTAAGGAAAACGGCACTATTTAAAATATTTTAATTAAAAATAAGACTGCATGTGTTTTTTAAACATAAGAATGCTAATAAACTTTTTATAAAAATATGTATTGATTAAGATGTATTTATTGATGCATTATTTATTTATTTATTTATTAATCATGATTTATTTGTCCCTGCAATTATAACAGTCTAAATAAATATAAAGAACAAAATACTGTGTTACTCTTGGCAACGTTCACTCGTCATTTATTCACCCTACTGCAACCTGAACTGAGAGCAGTCTCAGCTGCACATTGGCCAACTTTGCTGTTTTGTTGTTTTTTTTTTTACTTTGTCCAAATTTTCTGTTTTTTCTGTTGTTACAGATTCGAGCAGTTTAAGAAAGATACTGTCCAAAATTACACTGTTTCAGGAATATCATACTCGGAAAGTGTGATAGGATTATATAACGGAGGGAACGCAGTGATTCACACTCATGTCTGTGTGATGTTTATGTAGATATGGTCGTGTGGTTAATGAGGCACAGAGAACCTGTTGATGTGATTGTTTTTCCTCTGGTTTTATATTAAGCTTATTTCATTTAATAGTCTATTCAGGATCTTAACTTTATGTAGTAGTTATTTATTTACAGTGATGGTTAAAGCTTTGTAGCAGTAAATTATAGCATTCCTTAATCCGAGTAGATATTCATAATAGAGTAACGTTAGAACCTTCTTACAAGAACCTGGAGTCAGACTCTTATTCGCCAGCTTCTTCTTCGAATTTTCCCGTTCCACCACCTTAAATGGTGCAGCTTCAGGTACCAGAAAGTGACAGCTGCACCATTTAGGCTGGAACGGGAAAACTCGAAGAAGAAGCTGGCGAAAAGTGGCAAATACTGTGTTTTGGGGGTTTATTTTATTGTTCTGTGTATTAAGAGTAGAAGTGATTCACACACTGATGGATTTGCTGATGTGTCTGATTGTGTTTCTCATGCTAAACTCGGTTTTTAACGTCAGGTGCAGACTGAATACTTTAATGCTGGTCCGGACGGCTAATTATCACGATCAGTTATTAAAGTAATAAAATCTACCGAGAGCAGATCCGTGCAGCCTGGATTAATCTGTGCTGAGGATTTTATAACAAACAGATTTGGTGTAAATCGGTTGAGTAATAAGGAAGTTGTGGCTGATTTAATCCTGAGACTCTTCGTCTCTCAATACAAGTGAATCTGTTCACAAGCGGATCTTGACCGCTCCAACATGGCGGACTCGCAGACGCATCACCTCAGATAGAAAACAACAGACAGCGCGGCATCTAGGAATGGATATCTATGGTCAAACTGATCAAAACGTTAGAGGAGGTTCTTATATAAAAGGCTAGAAACATGTTAAATTCTTTGTTTTCAGCCGTGAAGCTCCATTCACTACCATTCACTGAGGACTGGATCGTGGGCGCCCTCTAGCGTTCTGCAGGAATCTAGTATAGAGGAGGGGGAGGAGGGGGGATATAACGGCCCCTGACAACAGTTCAATAACGTGGCCACGCCCCTAATGAACACATGACGTGACCACGCCCCCTTGAGAACCTGAGATGCGACAATCGATTAACATAAAATAGCTTATAATAATAATAATAATAATAATAATAATAATATTGTTGTTGTTGTTGTTGTTGTTGTTATTTTATACACAAAAACATACATAAATAAACACCAGAATGCAGGAATTAAAGCCTCTGACATCTGAACATGTTGAGGGTAGGTAAAACAGTCCAGGTCAGCAGGTGTTGGTAATCAAGATCATCTATATGGTTCCCACCATAAGGCGGTGGCGGACCCGGTGAAGGAGGGGAGGGTTTGGTATCATGGCCGCACGAAAAACTCGGAAAGTTAGTCACGCTTCTGTCGGTCAGCCTGAAGGCCAGCATGGAGTGGACAAGCTGAGGAAAAGGAAGGAGCTCTTCATCCAGCAGTTTGAGAAGGAAGGTCTGATGTTTGTGTTGAAGTCCTGAACTTTATGTTCAGTAAAGCTGAACCTGGTCAACATTCCGCCGTTTTCAAACAGCGCAGGAACGGGTCAACGAGATGGAGGCCAAGCTGGACAAACTGCTGTCGACCGTGGACAGAACGTTCAAGATCGAGATGATGAAGCTGCCCCAGTCCCTCCACACCACGCTGATCAAAGACCTGATGAATGGTAGGTTCTCCGGGTTCTCCAGGTTCTGTTCTCTTTTAAAAGCGTTAAGAAGCTGATCGTGATCGTAAGCATGTCTTTCAGCCCAAGAGTCCTCAGTTGGGGAGGTCACCATGGCCATCGCGGTGAGTTCTAGATATTTTTGGGTCACTTGAAGCAGTTGAATACTCCTAAAGATGGTTCTTCACTGGTTCTTTACTAAAGGCAACAAAGCTGGTTAGCCCTTTTTGTTCGTTATAGAACCAATTCCTGGTTCTTTGCATGGTAAAATGGTTCTTCGGACTGATGGAGAACGTGTTGTATATGGTTCTATATAATGCCAAAGAGGATGCTGTTATTGTTACAATGTCAAACTTGTAACAGTAGAAGAACCTTTTTGGTGCTATATCTAGAACGCTTTTCATGTACAAATATAGTCTACATCAGTCTGAAGAACCATTTCACCATGCAGAGAACCATTTAAGCATGAAATGGTTTTATATAGAACCGTTCCCTTTACTAAGGAACCCATGAAGTTGTTTTTACTCGCCTGTTTATTTCTACAGTCTGCCTCTCTAAAGATAAGCAGGCTAAGTTCTAGATATTTTTGGGTCAGATGAAGCAGCTGTATACACCTAAAGATGGTTCTTCAAGGGTTCTTTAGTAAAGGCAGTTGTTTTGGTTAGCACTAGTGTTCTATATAGAACCAATTCTTGCTTAAATTGTTCTTTGGAGAATGTGTTTGTAGATGGTTCTATATGTAAAACCTTTTTGAAAACGGTTCTAGATATCACCAAAAAGGGTTCTGTTATTGTAACAATGTCAAACATGTAACAGTAACTTTTTGGTTCTGCATCTAGAACCATTTTCATGTACAACACGTTCTCCATCAGTCTGAAGAAACTTTTCACCATGCTAAGAACTATTTAAGCATGAAATGGTTCTAGATGGAGCCATTCCCTTTACTAAAGAACCCATGAAGTTGTGTTCTCACCTGTTTATTTCTGCAGTCTGCCTCTCCAGAGATCAGCAGGCCTCTTAGCAGGAAACCCAGCAAAAAAGGTGAGCAAACCAGTTTCCCCAAATTCTGCTCCTGGGTTCTCCTTCATGCACTACCACCCCAATTTAACCTCTTAAAGGCCTTGAAGGGAATCAAAGCAGGAGTTCTCAGATTAGCTGGTTAACTTAATCTCACGGTTAAACTGCTCCGGTTAAAGAAGGGAAATCTCCAAATGTTCTGCGTAATTAATGGTTAAGATGTGAAGTCGTTGATGGTTTGATGTGAAATGTTCTAAGCTCTGTTCTACAGTCAGTTGTTCACAGTGGTGATGATGGGAACCAGACAGCAAAACTGCTTAATTCATTATAAAGCTAAACCACAGATTTGCAGAAAATGGGTTTTGAACTTCTGATGCCTGAAAGTGTTTTATGAAGTGGGGTGGGATAAAGTGTTGGTATAAGAGTGAGACGCTGCCCGAAGAACACCTAATCAGATTTACCGTTATTTATCTACATTACTTAAACTCAGACTCGTGTCGGTTCACTGGTGGTTCTGGGTAGTAAATAAAATGTCTGTTTGTGTTGTAGTCATGGTGACCCCTGGTTCCCATCACCACCACTGTAAAGACATTTGAGTCAGCAAGTTTTTTCTAGAATGAGAAGTTAACTTCAACTCTGAATTATTTTGTCAGGGAATTAAATTAAATTTGGAAAATTGGTGGAGTACCCCTTTTAAGCAAACTATCAAAAGTTGAGTTGGTAATTTGCTCTATAGTGTCACACCAAACCACTCTGAATGACTTTGTTTACATCTTAATGGATGAATTATGTAGATGTCTTAAACTGTCAATGTTCATTTGATGTCCTTTGAGTATATTTATCATGATTAGGGGTGGAAGTTGGAGAACTTGTTCTGAATGGTCTGATGTGATGAAAGTTTGTGTAGTTATATCCTGGATTAACAGGCTTCATCCCACAAATCTGAATTCTTCTGTCTGTGTGCTAATCTGTAATGTAGTCATTAGGACTGATCTCTTTCCTCTGAGTCACTGACTTCGTTTGATATATTTGGGGGTGGGAAACTTCCAGATTTGAGCTCAAAGAACAAACATATGGGCCAGAATAAAAGAGAAATTCCAAATATGGGCATTACTGGGTTGTTATCCAGCTAAACGGAGAGGTTCTGCTTTGTGAAAGACCCATCCAGGGGGACCCTGATCTCTACAGGCAGAGCGATGTGAACATCCACTGTACTCGCTCTCTCTCTCGCTCTCTCAGGCAAGGCCAGTAACTCGGCAGCACAGCCGAAATCTACCGGTCAGATCAAGACAGATGACGGCACCAAGGTACACACCATCCCAACTAGTCCGTTAGTTCATCTGTAGAACTATTTCTGACTCATTCTCTGTTTACAGAGACGAACCAAGAAGAAAATGCAGTCCAGTAACAGCACAGGAAGCCTCAGGTAATGTAGGTTTGGCAAATTTCTATGTGACATGTTGTTGTTGTTGCTCCTCCCCTTTTTTACATATGCAAGGAGACTTTTAAACCAACTGACTCTGTAATCTCATTTCAGTAAATGTCTTTTTCATTGCCTGTAAATGTTTCTCTTTGCCAGAAGTGCCTCGACTATCAGCACGACAAGAACTAACGGCCGAGTGGTCAAACTCAGTGACCAGGCGCTGGTGTCTGGTTGGAAAGCGAGGTGCGGTGAGGTCTCCAGCAGTACAGGATAGAGACTTTATGTCGGTGTCTTATTTCAGGTCCCGTTTCACATTTATTGCAGATTAAAGAGCCGCTCACTCAGTGAAGACCTCTCTGGAAACGCTACAGCCATGATCACCACGTCTCTTGGGGAGGTAAACACAGCTGCCGCTGAGATTCCTTAGAGAAATAAGAACATCACCCAGTCTGTCTGTTCTGTCCCTCTGCTAGACGCTGCTTCTGTCAGAGGAGAATAAAGATGCAGTCAGACTTGAACTTCTGGATGACTTGGCGTTGTGTCAGATGCAGAAGATAAAGGTCAGTGGTGTAAAGCTGAAAAACAAATGCTGACACTCTTTAAGAGGAAATTCCTTTTTCAGAAAAGTTCTTCTGCTTAAGTCAGTCGCTGATGTAAACGGTCAGTGGGCTGATGTGAGAATCAGTTCAGTGCAGAGAAACTTACTGATGTCTTTACAGTGGTGGTGATAGGAACCAGGGGTCGCCGTGACTACAACACAAATAGACATTTTATTTACTATCCAAAACCCTAGTGAATCTTGTTTGTATATATTTTATAAATGATGGTGAATTAGTGATGCATCGGTTTTCTTTCAGGGCTTACAATGTCCTGCATGTACTTCTTTACCACCAACAGATTTAAAAGGCCAAAAGCTTCTCAAAACAATCGGAAAACTGTCTCAGGCGACATTCACAACCATTTAATGCGATAACGTTCTGTGAGGGAGCTTTAGAGGTGGACGTCTGGTTCCTATCACCACCACTGTTAATGTAATGTAATTCCCCTTTTTAAAAGGTTTTGTATTAAATGTGTGGCTTTCAGGAGCTGATGGACTACCTGTTCAACAAGGTTAAGATGAACAACACTCAATGATGTGGCGCAGTTCGAAGAACGCTGATGGTTTTAAATAGTATTTTCTAATATAAATAAATATTTACACAATTTAAAACTGTTTGCGTTCACTGATTTTAAGTCATACCTGTTTTCATCTGATTGCCTGAACATCCCTCATTTACAGCAGACTCTGCTTCAATATCAGAACTTGCTGCGCTGCATTGCCTGAGAAACTTTAACGCTGTTTCTGCTGCTGATGCAAATAGATTCAACTTACTAGCAGAACACACATGACTTCCTTTAACACACTGGACACTAAAGCTTCCTCTTCTGATGGTATCAAAACATTCTAAAGAGCTTTGAACCAAACCTTTTCATGTTTGGAATAATATGTAAACATGCTTAAAGTCTTACAGTCCATATATAGAAATGAAGCTGTTAATTATGTGTTTTGTAATGTAAATATGTTTCCATTACATCTGTCCACCTTTCCAGCCAACAGCAGTTCCTCCCACTCATACTGACGTTTAATTGCTGCAGCCCGACCTGCTTTTTGAACAGGGTGCAATACAGGGCAGCCAATCAGAGCAGGGATCATTTACATATGTGTTTAATTCTGAGGGATAAAAGAAGGTTGGAAAATGGTTATGAAAATGACTTTGTTTTATAAAGCCACCAACTTTATGAATGGACCTCAGATGAACTGCTCAGAACTGGAAACCTGATGTAGACTACACATGTATGAAAATGTACATCAACCAACTGTATTTGGACAACACGTGCATGAATGCTGTAAAACACACACAGACAGTCTGAACACTATTAGAACTCAGTCTTCTGTAGAAAAATGCAGTTTTTCTGCACGATATTTATGATGTTCTGATCACTGTATTAATGCAGTCTAACAGGAAATGTAAAGTTGACACTTGTGAATAGTGATAAAGTGCTCAGTCACTGAGAACATTTGTTATCTATACAATGTGCAATATTCTTGTGTGTGTGTGTGTGTGTGTGTGTGTGTATATGTGTATATATATATATATTTTATTTTTTTTTCTTTTCTCTATTTGTATGTTTTATGTCTGGCTGTGGTGTCTAGAATGTCTGTGTGGAGCCTTTTATGTTATATTTATGTATATTTTCTGCACATCGGAGTTGGAGAAACGCAGTCTCGTTCAGCTGTGGGCTGCTTGCTGTTCACTTTGATTTTGAAAACAATATTGGAATTGAAGTACTGTTGCTGTGCATGCTATTCAAACCGGGTCATCACAGGCCCTTTAACTCAGTTACAGGCCTCATTTTATGTAAAACTAAGTACCCCCACCCCGAAAAAGTTCCAGACCTTAGCTTTCACTCCTGAGTCCAGACATGGAAACTAACCACTGTTTTGAATTCAGAATTCAACTCCCATGTATTTGTGGATTCTGCCTACAGCAGATTAGCCCTGCCCACTCAAACCGAAGCTATAAAGTGTGCTTCAGCCTGGATCCCTTTTTGAATGAAGCACAGGGCAGGACAGCCAATCAGAACAGAGCTCATTTGTATGCTTCATACAGTGCCTAGGTGTCCTAGAATACACTGAGGGTGAATGTTTGGTGTGCTAAACTGATCTGAAGGCATGTAGATTATCTCACAATCAAATCTGAATCTATTAAATACAGAATATTTGAAGAATGAACTTCTTGTACACAGGAATAACAGTTCTTTGGCTGTTCTCTCTGTGGTGCTCCTTGAGAAAGAAGCTGTTACATGAGATAAGGACTTGTTTCTGCCCCTTTCCAGTCTATCCTACCGGACATGGTGGCGGCCAAACGGTACAGGAGTTGGAACCGGGTATTTCCATCATCGTCTAAGTGAGTGAAAGGTGACCAATCAGGTTTTGGGTCTATCTCAAAGCGACTATTGATGATGTCATTGATGCACGCGACGGATACCATCTTTATTGACTGAATCTCTCCAACTACACTGTTTCAGTAGTTTGTGAACCAGTCCAGGTCTGCGTCACAGTTTTGATCTGTGGACTCTTAAATCACTGTACTTCAAGGGTTCTTTAGTAAAGAAAATGGTGCTGTAGAGAACCATGAATGTAAACAACTCTCTGCATGATTAAAAGGTTTGTCGCATGGTGAAAGTGTTGATGTTTCTATATAGCTATATAGCAAAAGGGTTCTTCTATTGTTATGTCAAGCTTGTGATAATAGAAGAACCCTTTTTGGTGCTATATAGAACCATCTACAACATTTTCGTGATGCAAAGAACTCAATTCATGCAAAGGGTTCTTTGAATGTTCATGGTTCTATATAGCACTATTTTCTTTACTAAAGAACTATGAAGAACCATCATTAAGTGTGTAGACTGTTTATTTTACATCTAATCTGCAAACCATATAACCGCTTTGACCCAGTCTTGGAGGGGAAAGAGGGCCACTGGGTGTGAGGCGGTGTTTGTGTGAATCTGATAACCTGTTAAGGTTATTTTTCTTTTTTTTTTTAATCCATTCTTGTAGTAGTTTCCTTCATGTTCTTGTAATACTGATAAATATTTATTAAATTTTATAATATATTTGACTTTTGAAATTCAGCATGCGGTCTTTTGGGGTATACTGCATCACAGTTATGAAGAACGGGTATTTTTCATACATTTCTATTTTTATTTCAATCCTGTGGTGAATTACCCAGCCGTTCTCTCCATTCACTCTGGTTCATGCAGCTTGTCGGTCCTTTCTCTGGAAATTCTGAGTGTTAAGCCAAGTGATGGAGGTGCTTTAAAGGAAAAAGGTTAAACTGCTTTTGAAGATACTGAAGGTTTTATTTAACAACTTCATAAACTTTTTTTTTTTTTCACAGAAGTTATATACCTACAGCTGCTTTCCTTTTATTTCTTGCTTGTTTCAGTATATAATTTCACTCCTTTTGTATGTAGATGTTTATATGAGTGCAGGGACAAAGCGTTCCCAACATGCACCTGGGCTGAAAACAGATACAGGCAACTGATTTTACTTCAAGAGCAGCTGATAAAGCTTAAATGATAATCACTTTAATTTTATACACAATGTTGTTGTCTCTTGTTCCAAATTTAAAATATAATAGACAGAAAAAAAAAAAGTAAAAATCTACAGTGGTAAAAATCAAGCACAGATACATACAAACCTAAAATGATGTTCATAAATGTCCCAAAGGTGTTTTTTCCTCTTTTCTTTTTTTTATTCCAAAGGACCTCTTTTACTCTCGTTTTCTCACCCACTTGCTCTTCTCAAATAAAAGGGGCTCAAGTCCGAGGCCAAAACTGCATGTCGTGGTTAGTTTTAAATTAATTCTAAATACAATGACAACAAACAAATGCAAAAAGATACACACCAAGTAAAAGAAATTACCTTTTTTCTCCCCGTCTGATGTGGGGTTGCCTGTGTAAGGAGACTAAATGGGAGGGTGTGGGGGAGGAGAGGGGAGTAAAGGTGGGCTCATGTGTGCGTTCACTACAGGGAAGGCAGCTGATCATAGGTCGTGTAATTTCTCACTGTTTAAGGCAGACCCCAATCAGATCAGAAGAAAAAAACAACACCTTTGCTGTGATGTTGTGCAACTAGAACATTTTTGTCTCCTTTGCTGGAGCCGGACAGGTTGGTATGGTCGGGCTTACTGGTGGGCACACTGCACCCCAGGGCCGTGATGACCGCCCTCGTCATCAGAGCTGTCGTTGTAAGCTTCGCGGCGGTGGCCACCAGACGAGCTCTGGCTTATATCGAAGTCCTGCAGGTCCACCTCCTCTGTGTCTCCGGTCACGACAGGAGCCTCAGAACGCGTAGGCAGCAAATCCTCCAGTTCCTGCAGACGGAGAAAAAGATCAGGGCTTGAAGTATCTGTCCGAACCCAACAGGGACCAGAATTCAGTCCACCTTAACCAATTTTAGCCTGAATTTATCCTGTTTTTCCCTCCCACTTTTATTATTCAGCCCTCACTTTTATTACTTTAACTGGCCCACATCACCAAAAACTCATTTCATAAAAATTAATTTATGAAATACGTTTCAAAAGCCGTTCACTCTCCACTCCATATATGGAAAGTAAGCTGCAAAAAACCCGTTTTAAATTCACCATTTCTGTAACGTCACATAAACCAACACATTTACATATAACCAGTCTATTTAGCCCTCAGCAGTTCTGCTCCACCCATTCAACCCAGACTGCTTTAGGGATGAAGCACAGCACGGGACACCCAGATGTAGTTTACATATCCCTGCTCTCAGAACAAAACCTTGTATCTCCATTTTTCAGTTTGACGTTATTGTAAATTGCCTGTTGCTCTTTACATTGTGTGTAAATTTCATGATGAATGGGCCAAAAGAATTGGCTCAGAATGACATGGAAAAAATTCTGGTTCTATTAAAAGTAAAAGTAGGTTTTTTCCTTCTCCTGTAAAGTTACCATTTTGGAGATACAGGGTTTTGATCCGACAGCAGTGATATATTAGTCTTGAAGACACATTAGCAAAACAGTCTGCAAATTCATGGGAATAAAGTAGGAAAATTAGGTAGTAAACCTGTAGGCTAAGGATCCCCTGGGCAAATCTGCCACATTTATCAACTGTGTTTTAGGAGAGGTTCCCAGAGGCCAGCATGAGTACAGCACATTATATTGCGTTCTGAGATGTTGTTTGAAGGTCATGATTAATGAATACATTTGTTAAAACAGAAATATAAACTTTATTTTAGAAAGCTGATCACTAGGCTGTTCATTTTACTGTATTTTAGAATGATCTGACTAAATAAGGTGCTTCAAGGTAACTAAAATCAGAAATGCACACTTATTCTGTCTGTTAGGGACAGTTTTGTCAGACTACAGTCTGGGTTGGATTCAGAATTTGGGGCTGTGGATTAAGCCAGACGTGGACAGGGATGTTCTAGCTATATTCAGGTATGGGTCAAACTTTCAGGCTGGATTAAGGCTCTAAGACTTTGGGCCTGTTTCCCAGACCCAGATTAAGCCTAAGTCTAGACTAAAAATTTCTAAAAGGTGAGCCACCATTAGAACTGCGATGTCCAACACTAGGCTTAATCGGTGTCTGGGAAACTGGCCTTAGAGCACCGGACTGTACCACGTCGACTTTTACCTTCTAATTTTACAGAACATAAAACAGTGGCCTCACATCTCTGGGCCACTTTACAACAAAGCAGCCCTCTCAGCTCAGGTTTGTTGGAAAAGGCCAACAGACACAGACACACACCAGAATTTTCTTGAACTCACTGCTAGTTTATCCAGGCTGATCCAGTTGTTGTCTGGGAATTGCACGTCAAACTTGACGAACAGGTCGCCCTTCTCGAAGGGGTTCCGGTACTGTGGCATGCCCTCCCCTCTCACAACTCTGAGGGAACCTGCAAGGCACACGACACTTAACCCCCACATCAACAGGCTTAGAGACCATCACCAAAGAACCCTGAAGGGGTCTGAAGATGACCCACCTGGCTCGATGACTTTGCCAGCTGGATACTTCACCACAATCTGTCTGCCATCCAAATGTTTCAGAGTGAACTGAAATCCACAAAGTGCTTCGACGAGGCCGATCTTATGGGTCATGTGCAAGTCATTGCCGTCTCTTTTGAACGTCTGGAGAGGAAAGGAAAGATTAGCTTTTCTACAGAAATACAAAAACCATACAGCAATTCATATTTTCACATCACAGTAGCCTGGGGAGCAGCCCAGTTCCTCTAATTCCTCTAATTGTCAATTAAAAAAAAAGCTTAAGATATCCTTTAATTACTGTGAGTGCTCAACACCCCTGCTTAAACTCTAAAAGGCATGTATAACCACATGCACAGGTTTGAACAACCCTCAAAATTAAATATTTTGTTGATTTTACACTCGAAAATAAATTTACACATCTTCTACAGGATGATATTTTACTGCAAGTAAGTTTTAGCCAAGTAACATTGGAGGAGAAAAATACAACTAAATATAAATTAAAATACCAGAACCTTTGCGCAGGCCACATTTATGTAAATCTCAAAACCTGATTGGTGAGCTTAGTTTACTCAGAGGGGTTACAGTACTTTCACATTCAAAGTGGTGCTTTAACAGTAAGAGGTTTCAACTTCGCTTGAAAAAAGGCATCAGACCACAAACAAATCACCTAACCACCAATCGCACTTCCTACCAGAGGGCCACATGTGAGTGTGGTCTTTGTGATAAATCCCCCCACCCAGTAAGTTTTCCCACATGCGAGCTTGTGTCAGTGCCATGACCTGCCGGGCTATTTTGAAGAGGGCTTCAGAAGCCTGATGGCCTGGTGGTGACAGCAGCACAGAGGCTGAGAGTCCAGCACTGTGGAAAAACTGCCTCCATCACAGAGCTTATTTAGGACTTTCACAGCTAGACCAGCGGATCTCTGCGTTCCATACTACAAACCTGCCATTATGAAACCTTTGTCTGACATGAAAACTCACGAGCAGTGAGGAAACCAATCCACTGTAGCATCATTCATTTAAAATAAAAATTATATTGCACTGAGACTTAATGGAATAATCTATGTAGAACTATTTTGTCAGACTTCAACCACTACGTAAAAGTTTTAGCTTTCTAGCAATCATGACTTTTTGTTACAATCTGTTCATGACACCAAAGTCAGTGTTTTCAAATTTGAAATCTTTAAATGCTAAAACAACTACCCATCATATGTTGTACTGGCTTGATCAAGACACCTAACCCCCAGCTGCTCCCCAGGCGATGTGGATAGGGCTGTCCACCGCTCCGGGGAAGTGTGCTCACTGCCCCCTAGTGTGTGTGTTCACTAGTGCGTATGTGGTGTTTCACTGCATGGATGGGTTAAAATGCGGAGGTGAAATTCCCGTTGCGGGACTAATAAGGGTCACTTAATCTTAATCTTAGGAGGACAGGGTTCAGACCCCGATGTCTGCCACTTGTAATGAAACCTCTCATATCTGTGAACTGTTGTAACCGCTGAGTTCTACAATTTACATATATTAACCTTTTTTGGCCACTATTGAAGATATTGTAGAAAAAAACGTGTAAATGAAACCAACATTACTGCTAATGAACTGAGGCTCTCTTCAAGTTCTTAGTTCTAAATCACCCATAAAAATGCAGCACTATATCTCTGTTGACTGAACAACGAACAAGCTTTCGCACTCTATTCCGTCCCTCGTCATCAGAGCCCCCCTTCCCCTCAAAACAAACTCAACAAAATGTACACAACTTGTGTAAAAAGCAAACTAGCATGTACACTTTAGTGCCTTTAGTCTCCATGTTCAAGCAGGAAAAAACAAAACAGCCTATCAGAGTGGAGAACTTCTCGCCGCTACTGGACAATCTTTACTCTGTGTTCAAGTTATTCAGTGAACTGGGAAATTCTGCACTGTGGAATGTCCAGACAACCAAAACGGAATTTGATGAAATGAACCGTGACCATTCCAGCTTATTCCAAAGGCACATGCTCAGCATCACAAATTCTCACAAAAATCCTGCTGTTATGAGCACTTGATCTAATTCCATGTCAAACGTGTCAATCATGGTATCTTAGTTATACTGTTAAGAACCTACAGCAATCAAGTGCAAAGGTAGCTCACTTAAGAATCCTAGAATAATACCTGGGCACACTCAACAAGGTTTACGGTGCTCACTTTCCTTCCAAATGTCTGGGTGCTTGTTAGTAGGAAGCCCGAGACGCGAGTGGGAGGGCTAATGATCGCTGGGCTCTGGTGAGCAGACCGCAGCATGCTCATGACACACTGTCACTGCAATCTGTGCTAATACCACGCAGGGGGCTAGCCACCAGCTACAGCTGTACCCTACAAAGACAGTTTTTGCACTATTTTTGCTGAGCAGTCGAAATTCAGTGAACAGGTACTAAACTGTAGCTGTTTATACTTTTAAAAGGCACAAAAAAATACTACAGGTAACTAGTCACATCACTAAAAACTGAACTTTACAGAAAAAGGTGGTGGAAAATGTCACTGTGCAGTGCGAATATACCTCATGATCTTTCTCCTGCAGGACAAGGACGATGTCTCCAGGCTCCACGCCTGGCGCTTGGTCTGCCTCCCCTCCAAAGGTGATCTTCTGCCCGTGCCTCATGCCCTTGTCTACATGCACCTCCAGAATCTTCACCTCCTTCACCACCTTCTTCCCCTCACACTTTTTACAGCGGTCCTTCTCACTGATCACCTCACCTAAACACACACAATTATCATGGCTTTATGTATAAAACATCTGACATTCACATTAGATGTACACAGGTACTCAAGTGCTCAACCATTTGAGGAGCCTTTATCAAATACTGAAATGAGTTTTCAGGTATTCTTTACATTTCATCACAGGAAGATGGAGAAAAACAATACAAGCCAGCAATTCAGGTGAACGCAATCGATTTTCTTGTATCTGAACAAAAGTCATGCTTTGCTACTCCGAAACACGACTGCCTGGACATGACTGGATTGCCAAGGATGTGAATGAGTAGCGCTAACTACTGTAGCTAATGTTAGCCAGGTCCAGAAACAATCAAGATATTTTCTCTGACAAACTAACATGTTGACATGATCCACTGAGGAGAAAATAAAGAGGGACTGGAAACTGACTGTTTTTGGTACACACACACACACACACGCACACACACACGCACACACACAAAATACAAAAACACAAATACAAAAAATAAGATACATTAATAAATAAATAGCGGGATGTGCACCCTTTGTGGACAGACTATATTGTTTGTGACATCATCCGACATCAACCAAAAAAAAAAAATTTATCCTCAATGTTGTCAGCAAACATAATTGTAAGTGACAACTTGAACACATAGAATGCCAACGCTGGTCCTCCTTTATCTCATACACTAAATAAACAGAGAGATAGATTAAAAATCTGCCAAAGAGTTCTCTGTAGAAATACCACAGAAGAACCACTTTTGGTTCCCTGAAGAACCTTTCAGTGAATAGGTTTTAAAGTGTTAACCTTTTTAAAGTTTAAAAGCTCCTCTGTTTAATATAGCGGTTCAATAAAAAAACTTTTTTTCTGAAATTATATTTTCATGAGTTTCATGAGTGGATTAGGCAGCATACCAGATGGGTAAAGAACCCAGAACTGTTTGATTGATCTACGCAGAAAGACTGTGTTTTAGGGCCACTGATAATAAAAATAGTTGACCTTGAGAATAAAGTAGTAATATTTGGAGAATAAAGTGGCCTAACTGTAGGGGGGCTTCCATAACGCGTTGGGGTCTCGGCTGCTGTACTGGCGCCGGAGCTCCACTCACTCCTGTCTCTCTGTGGATCATTTTGATTATCATTCTCACTGTCTGTGAAACTTCATGCCCTCTTTGAATGGTGTGGAGATGCAGCCCTGATAGCCGTGTAGACGACCCTGCCTGAGATTCTCCTTGAACAACACAGACAGACTTTCCTCCGAGTCCGTCTGGCTCTTTATTCTAGATAAACACAGTTTCCTGCTCAGCCGTTTCAGCCGGTTCTTTTACTAATAACAGGCTGGTGCTGATGTGCAGGAGAGACAGGGAGACTGAGTGTTTCTTTATGGGTGAATCGATATGAAAGTATAACTCCACCAACTCACTGCCCCTCATTTAACACGAGGAGGTGCTGCCCTCCCTTCGCAAAGACTTTGGCCACAATACCTTTGCAATACCTTTCCTGGAATTAATGCCACTTTAATGGCATAATTCTACAATTATATTATCAAAATATGACCTTTTTCTCTAAATATTATGACTTTTCTTTAAAACAACACACCGTACAAGTTGTTTCTCAAAATATTACAAGTTTCTCAAAGTGTATTATTTTTATTTTTATCAACAGTGGCCCGAAAACGCTGTCATAACACAGGCCACAGTATGACGCAGTTATTTGGCCCTACAGTCTCCCCCCAATTAAATAAATAAATCAATCAATCTTCATGTGCAGGCATGGCTGACACTTGCACTGCAAATTTATTTCTGTGCAGCTCAACATCTGAAGAGCTTGTTACACAGTTGCAAAGCAAAACCTTACAGTGCAAGAAGGTCCTCACATCTGCAGTAACTCACCTTCACCACTGCAGTCAGTGCAGACGGACTGCATCTGTTGGACCATGCCAGGACCCAGCTGTCTGATCATGATGCGCATACCACGTCCCCTACAGGTTGTACACTTCTGGACTGCACCACTCTTTCCGCCCTGGCTGCATAAATACAGGAACAGTGGACGATTACACTAAAGCCCACACCATGCAGAGGCACTATAATGACCATCTGACAACCCAATAGAGACTGACAGAAAGCACAGACCACTGCTGCTCTTAAAATATATAACCTACTGTATTCACCAACACATACAGAGCAGCTATCAAGACAATGACTACGCTAGTTACCAACAAGATAAATCACTTAATCTTAGTCTAACTTTCCGAGAGATTATACCTTTTTATGTAGTAAATATCTTTAACTGATGCTAATTATGTATATTATAAACTTACCCGTTACAAGTGCTACACAGAACATTCTTGCTTAGTTGTAATTTGGTTGTTTTGCCGTTATATAAGTCTTCGAGGGATACCCTACAACGGGAGGAAAGGCACATTAGACACCAGAAAGACTTTTCATTTTCAACATTTAAAAAACAAAACAAAACAAGAAAAACAAAACAGATTTAAAAGGGACAATGGGACATCTCTACAGCACACTTCCACACCTCCACATAACAAAAGCCTAAAAAAAATGCTACCTTCTCGGCCTACACAGCGTAAAAATGTCAGTCAGGGTCGCACTTACTTGAGAGGGTGGACCATGTCCTCTCCTCTCCGCCGCCCACCATTCCGGCTGCGACTGTGACCACCCATGAAGCCAAAGAGGCCACCACCAAAAATGTGGGAAAAGATGTCGTCCATTCCAGGACCTCCGCAGCCCCCTTCCCGCAGCCCCTGCTCTCCATAGCGGTCATACAGCTCCTTCTTCTCTGGGTTTGATAGAACTTCATACGCAAAGCTGATCTCCTTGAACTGAAAAACACAAACAGTGGTGAATATAGGTCATAATTTAACTTGCGCATTTTAAAAAGTTTTCACAGTGTTATATTTCCTGAGCCCAAGCCATGTAGATATGAGTAAAGGGGAACTCCAGGAAAAAAGGAAAGATTACTGCTACAGCCGCTGTGAACATGCCTGCTCTCCTCCTAAAGTGGTGAGAAAATAACGCATTTTTAAGATGTTTTTTTAAAGCTGGTGAGCACTGTGCACTTCTTTACCACAGTAGGGAGGATTACCGACGATTGCGTACTGTATGCTGAGAACTGTAGTGAGACAACAGTGATGAACGAAAATGCAAAAGAATTAAAATCATGAATTCTGTCACACCAGTGAGGCTAAATGATGTAACACTGCGCTACCGAATGCTACACAGCATGACATAACAGTAAATGGTAGCTTAGGCCAAATGCCCCTTTAACTAAGTATTAAACGTAGTAGTAGTTCCACCGTTCAGTCTCAAAGCACGGTCACGAGATCAATAATAATGTTGAGATCCAACATAATCTCACTTCATGTCTTATTTTTGGTATGATCCAGAAAATAACAACCACTTACAGCATGAAGCTGTGCAGTTAAACTATTGATCTGAAACTACTTCTTGCAGTTTTCTAATTATACCAGAATTCTTTGAGTTTTAATCTGCATGATAAAACCCAAAGCTAATAAAATCAGAATAACTGATGACCTAATATTTATTTTTTTAGGAAAAACAAAAACAACAACAACAACAACAACAACAACAACAACAACAACATGGTTAATTTCTAAAGAAGCCACAGTCCTTACCTTGTCTCCAGCATTTGGGTTCTTGTCAGGATGATATTCTTTTGCTAATTTCCGGTAAGCCTGAAAATCAATATTAAAGGGTTAGACACACCATCAGTGGAGAACATTATTTTTTTTTCCCCCCACACCAAAAACTTATTATGCCATGAGCTGAGCAACTCTAAATTAAATATACATCAAATCACACAACAAACCATTATAGGAAAATTAATATGTTGTTCAAAATGTTGTTTTTGCTGGCTGTCTATTAAAAAAAAATATGGTCTAAACTGACTAATCTGACCAGATCATACAGCTTGACAGATGTTGAGTTATGTAATTAACTAATTAATTAGCCAGCTAGCAAGCTAGCTACTTCATGTCAGTAAAGGGGAATTCCACCAATTTTCCTAAATTTCTGTACATAAATCATTAGGATGTGAAAGTCTTTTGAAGTGATCCGACAGTCAGAAATGTTGACAGTGGTGGTGACAGGATGCAGACATCTGAAGTTAATGCCACTAAAAGCTCCCTCAAAGAAACCCATTATTACTCGAAATGGCTACAAATACGCTGCCTTATGATAGTTTTAAAATAAGGTTTTGGCTTAAGTCCTTCATGGTGGAGCGGTACCTGCAGGGGTCTTGAGAGACAAAATACTGCCCCCCCCCCAAAAAAATTTTTTTTTTTCAGATTTACAACTATGTTAACATCAACATACACACAAAAACTCATAAGACACATGAAGGTCCAATAGTTCACTTCTGGATAGAAAATAAAATGACAATGATTCATCACCACTGTAAATAAAGCCTGGCCGATAAAGTTCCTCTTCAATGCAGTTTGTTTACATCTTAATCATTGAATTATGCTGACATTCTGGTACAATCTGTGGAATTCCCCTTTAAGTGTGCCCCCTCCTCCCAAAGGGTGGGGGCGGACAGCACCTCACACAGTAGAAAAACAAGATCCACTATCACACATCTAACATAAGCTCTTTTAAGATTCTGCATCATTAAGTGGCTGAGACTGGCTGTAAACAGGGTCATTCAGAGAGGTTTGATGGGAAATGCTTCAACTTTACGAGTCAGAACTGTTCAGTGGTGGTGAATGGAACCAGACATCTAAAGAGGTTAATGACTCTAAAAACCTCCCTCAGTTGGTTATGAGTATGCTCCCTGATGTCATACATTGTTTTATGATAGTTTTATGATAACATTTTGGCCTAAAAAGTCTTGTTAACCCATTCATTATTTATACACACTATTTTACCATCATCAACATTACATATAAAAACCTCAGAAAATGTGTAGGTTGACCAGGGGTTCTGGATAACAAATAAAAAGTCTGTGTGTGTGTGTTGTAGACACTGATCCCTGGTTCCTATCACCACCACTGTAAAGACCTCAGAGAGATAGTAAGTTTCTCTACAGTGAATAAACCACTCAGAATAACTCTTTACTTCTCAAATACAGAACTACTCAAATTTTGTAAAAATGGTGGACATCCTCCTTAAGATAGCCTACGAGACCAGCTTATCTTTTAACCGCTTTGGTAACACAGTAGAAACAGAAATACCAAATAAAGCAAAGGCTAAACTGGATCAAATTAATACAAATAAAACGCACTGAATACTAACAACGCATTTAATCTGAGCTCGTTTAACGTCACTAACTACCAAATTCGCTTCTCGAAGCCGGCAGAAGCCACCAGGGATTTCATTAAACTTTATTTTAATATCTGACCAAACTGCGTCTTTGATCTCTGACCTCAAAGTGAAACAGGCGATATAACGTCAGAAGAAAGAAAAGAATAAATACAGTCATAAACACACAAACCAGGCCTACCACCGTACACAGCCCAGCTAATCCGGCTAACAGCAGCTATCTGTGACAGAAGTGAACTTGTTCTGAAGAACGAGGCTGAAGTTGCTTCCTATTCGAATTTTTCCGTTCCACCTTAAATGCGCCAGAAGTTATCGTTACGCCTCAGGTGCCAGAACGTAACTGCTGCACCATTTAAGGTGGAACGGCGAAATTCAACCACTAAGCTCGCGAACAGAAAGCTGACTTAAGCTTCGCCACAGAAGGCGACTTGAAAACAGCCAACGAACTAGTTCACTACCTTAAACTCCCGCTTTGTCACCACGATCACTGTGAACGTTACTAGTGAGACGATGTTGGTCTGCTTTTTACTGAACGTTCACCACGGTTTCACAACAGCGGACGCAAAACATCTCGAAACAAGTCTTCAGGAAATACAGTTCTAAACACGAACTGAACCGTTTTAAATACACTCAACACATTATTGATTATGTCTAATAAGCCATCTTAACTAATCACAACAATAATACAGACTTCGATGGAATCGCAACTAGCCGGTCATTGCTAATGCTAATAGGCCGATCGCGTTAGCTTAGCATGCTAGCGGGTAAGATAATCCCCCGTCCTTGTACCGAATTAGAGGAGCTGAGCTCGGCGTCGCGCTGCGCCGCGGCCCGCTGAGCTCGGAGTGAGCGGGGTTTACATTCCTGAGCTTTTCCGAGACCTGCCGCGGATGACAGGTCCTCGAACACACATTCCACGGCTGAACAGAAGCCGTGAACGCGGTCAGACTGTATCCGGCTCTCGGTTTAGCCGCCTGTGTCTGCCGGTATAAGCGGAGCTAAGTTAGCTGACTAAGGCTAACGCCGACAGGCCACAGCAGCCGAGCTACCGCGGCTAATCCTTCTTCCTCATGCCGATTTGAAGGCTGCGTGTCCGGCGCCGTGGCACCCCGCGGCCCGCTGAGGCCTGACTTTAAAAACCCCCGTGGTCCCCTTGATTTACCTTTTTGAGCTCGTTCTCGGAGGCGCTGGGCGACACACCGAGAAGGTCGTATAGCTTGGTGTCGGCGACGTGAGCCATGGCGCGCGCAGAGGGAACGAGAGCTGCACGCGGAGAGAGACGGAGGGAGAGCGGAGCTAGAACGCGCAGGCGCGCCGCCGCTTTAAACACACTGTCAGGGGGAGGACGCAGAGACTAATGCGCACGCGCGAATGTTCTTTTGGAAAATGTTACTAGATAGATAGATAGACAGATAGATGGATGGATGGAGGGAGGGATGGATCATTAGACAGACAGATAGATAGATAGATAGATAGATAGATAGACAGATAGATAGATAGATAGATAGATAGATAGATAAACAGATAGATACATAGATAGATAGATAGACAGATAGATAGATGGATGGATGGATCAATAGCTAGATAGATAAACAGATAGAAAGATAGATCAAAAGGACTGATTATGTACTTTTTAGTACAGAAGCATCTTCTCAGCACTGAACTGAAGTTTGCTAGGCTCACTATTAATGTATTACTTCACAACTCTGCAAACAGAGATATACACTATATGGCCAAATGTATGTGGACATCTGACCATCACACCTTTATGAGCTTGTTGGGCATCCCATTACATAGTGTAGATAGTTAAATCTGCCCCCATCAGATAAACAGCACTTAAAGCTTTCATCTCTGAGAGAGAGGAGAAAATCAAGCTGCTTCAGATCTGAAAACATCCACAGGTGTTTCTGTCCATCCTTCCACTGTGAGGAGACGACTCAGCGCTGTGGGTCTGAAAGGATGTGTAGCTGTCAAGAAGAACCTCACTGAGAAAAGGAGACGGACACATCAAACAAAGTAGCTGAACGATGGACTGACCACCCCAGAGTCCAGACCTCAACACCACTGAATGTGTTTGATTACTTCAGAAAATGATCAACCAGCTTCTAAGACTGAACTTTGGAGGTGTGTCTGCAGATTCTTTGAGGAACTGAAAGTGAGTCTCCTGAAAAGAATGGAAGCTGGAATAAAGGTGAAAAGCGACTCACTGACCACTGAATAAATAAAATTGCATCTGGTTGTTGAGGCTTCTCTGTAATGTTCTGTTAAGTATATGGTCCTGCTTTTTGTCTTGTATGTGACGTTTTATTTGTATGGATAAATCGTCTGGTTGTTGGGTGTGAGGGATGATGATCACACTGAGAGGAGGAACTGTGGGGTCTGATGGCAGTCAAGACAAAAGATCCCCATTACCTTTGTGGAATGAGCTGGTGGCTGAAGGTGCTCCTGAACAACATGCAATGGTTAAGCTAAAGTTATACTATGCGTGTGGTGAAGTGATAATCTTTAAGGGTTCTTTAGTAAAGAAAAATGTTCTAGATAGAACCATGAACACCCAAAGAACTATTTGCATGCCGAAATGGTTCTTTGCATCATGAAAGCGTTCTTCAGATAGATAGAGAATGTGTTGTATATGGTTCTATATGGACATCATAACAATAGAAGCCCTTTTTGGTGCTATATAGAACCCCTTTCCAGTGGTGGACAGTAACTAAGTAAATGTAATTCGTTTCTGTACTTAAGTAGTTTTCCGTGTATCTGTACTTTACTGAAGTTTTTTCCACTTTGGGTGACTTTTTACTTTCACTCCACTACATTTCAAAGTCAGATATCTCACTTTTTCCTCCACTACATTATGAGAAATCTGTCGTTCCTTTTGGTTTATGTGTGTATAAAAACGAAACATGTCAAAACGAAAGAAGCGCCAACACCAATCAGGGCACAGCGGCACTTTGTTTTGAGCTTGTTTTGACCTGTTGGACATACCGACCCAGTGCAAGCAAACAGTTCAACGTCAATGCAGCAGTGTAAAATTTTGGGAGTGTCTGTTCAACATAAATGATGAACTAACCTAACTTTGTGTAAATAGACCACAATATAGAAACATGTACACATACACAAACACTTTCATTTTATAGTAAATTAGTTTGGGCTAGTTTATGTTTATGAACAGAGACCTACAGATGCAGTTTAGTAAAGGAAACTCATTTGTGAATCTGAGTTTAAAGTTTTTATTAAACTTAAACTTGTAACTAAGTTGAAAATAAATCTTAAACTGAAACTTTGCTTGTTTGTAAAAAGTGATTTCAGAGCCACTCAGTTCTACCTGATGGAAACTGTTTGCCTTCAGTGTTTTGTGCTTATGATAATTTTAATAGACATCAGCGTCACTAATTAATGACATTCTATTAAAAGACTGGTTTACCAAGAGAGACACTGGAGTATTTTCACCTAAAATGAGTTAATGAAGCGAGTCTTGTTATAAAAATGATAACAGGACATTAAAGCCATAATTAATCTTTTAGTACTTTCACTTTTGATACTTAAGTACATTTGAAGGCAAATACTTTTGTACTTTTACTCAAGTGGAGGTCTAAAGGGAGGAACTTCTACTTTTACTGGAGTCATATTTTATCTTGGGTATCTCTACTTTAACTCAGGTACATGGTTTGTGTACTTCGTCCACCACTGCCCCTTTCAGAAAGGTTCTATATATGACTATTTTCTTTACTAAAGCAGCTTTTAAAAGAGTGTATACATAGTTTATTCAGTTCAGCATGTACACACGCACACACACACACACACACACACACACACACACACATATATATTGAGCACCACTGCTATAATATCAAATGCAATACCACACACCACCAGCAGAGCGCAGTAAATGACAAGAACCCAGGTTTCCCCCCAAAAGCAGGTCTAACAACACAATTAAACAGCTGGTAGTGCGACAGTATTTCCACCACACTGCGGTGCTGTCAGCAGTTCCTGATTGGGGCAGTGTGAGTGACCGGCTGATCAATAACTGGACTAATTCAGTTTCAGTTTCAGTTTTGCAGCGCTGTCAGTTTTGATCAGTGCGGGCGGTCCGAGCCGCTCATTCCTGCGGCTGATACTGACAGGATAAGACCCGCTTCACTGACTGAGAGACGGACTCCAGTTTCTGAGCATGTCAGGTATGTAAAACGCCCCAGTTCCTGAACTGGTCAGTGAGACGGGTCACGCTGCCCGGCTATGAAGGCGGGTTGTGTTTAAGCGCGTTTTCACACTGTAGTTTTAATCCGGACCCCGGATCGCTTTACTCTACGGGTTCGGTTCGGTTGGTCGTGTTGAAGCTGTTTTCGATCCCCGGAGCGGCCCGGAGAACTGATCTTTGGTCCTCGTAAAATCGGTGGTGCGGTCTGCTGCGCGTGGGGTTTCATCATTGGTTCGTTTTGTACCATGACTGTGTCGACTCGTTCGTCTCGTGCTGGAGAGCCGGTGTTGTGCCGAATTCCGACTCCCCGGCAGAATCCGACTCCCCCTCGCGTGCACGCGCTTCACGTAAACATGTGGACGTTACAGACTGCACTCAGGATTTCTTAGGTTATTTCTGTTTAAATAACGCTTTAACTTTAATTTACCTTCACAGCGAACAACACAACAGGATCTAAAGCCAAACAAAGACTCTCACCGCGACGGTTTAGTTTAATATTACGAAATAAAAACGATTGTTGTTGTTGCAGTACTTGAGAACTGGTGGGACTGAATGGCTTTCAGTCATGACGATAAGTGTTACGACACATTAAACACAGCTTTAAACCTCTGTGTGGAGCAATAAAGCTCACATCTGAGGACCTGACGCTGCAGTATTGACCGACCGAGCAACCAGACTTTCATTGCTTGCATAGCTGGACAAATTAACGAATTAGTATCCATTACTGCATAAAAGAGTAGCATATAATTAAAAATTGCAGTAAGAACAATTGTTGTAATGGTAGTAATTTAAGGTTAATTTTGGCTGAAAAGTCAGCAGCTTTTACATAGTCAGAAGGTGTATTGTGAACCTGTCAAAATGATGCCCCTCATATCTCTGGGGATGCATTATGACTGGAATGATTAATTTGTTCTGCTGACTTCTGGTTCATAGATTACAGCATATAAAGCATATGTCTCTAAATTCAACAGGGGGGATTTTACTGGGGGAGTAGAATTTTGGCAGGATTATTTTGACAGCTGCCGAAATTACACTCCCCCTCTGATCTCAGCACTGCAAGGTCTGAATGACATCTCCTTTATTTTGCTAGCATGTCCTGGGCTGTAGATTGTGTCCTGAAATGCATTTTACTTTAGATTTAACAGGAGGGATTTTACTGGGGAGGTAGAATTTTGGCAGGATTATTTTGACACTTTATTTGATATACAGTAAACTTTGTTACATTTCTGCAGAATATTATAGTATTAATACAATGTACATTTGGATTTCTGATTTGTAGAAATTGATGAGGTTCCTTTGATTAATAACATTGTAATGTCAGGCTTGTTTAATAAATCTTTTAGTTTCTTATTTCTTTCTTGTATTTCATTTATATATTTATTGACTTATGTCAAATCATTAATAACATGAAAGGTTTGCTCATGAAGAAAAATTCTGAACGCATCATTTTTCTATTCTTATGACGACTCTTGTTTTGTGTGGTGGAATTGACGTGAGCGACAGGTCGTAATTTGTTCAGCTTTACGTACTTAATTTTCATGCTCCTTTCTTTCTTACCTGTGAGAGTAAGAATGAGTGTAATTTCGGCAGGTGTCAGAATAATCCTGCCAAAATTCTACTCCCCCAGTAAAATCCCCCCTGTTGAATTTAGAGACATATGCTTTATATGCTGTAATCTATGAACCAGAAGTCAGCAGAACAAATTAATCATTCCAGTCATAATGCATCCCCAGAGATATGAGGGGCATCATTTTGACAGGTTCACAATACACCTTCTGACTATGTAAAAGCTGCTGACTTTTCAGCCAAAATTAACCTTAAATTACTACCATTACAACAATTGTTCTTACTGCAATTTTTAATTATAGGCAACTCTTTTATGCAGTAATGGATACCAATTCGTTAATTTGTCCAGCTATGCAAGCAATGAAAGTCTGGTTGCTCGGTCGGTCAATACTGCAGCGTCAGGTCCTCAGATGTGAGCTTTATTGCTCCACACAGAGGTTTAAAGCTGTGTTTAATGTGTCGTAACACTTATCGTCATGACTGAAAGCCATTCAGTCCCACCAGTTCTCAAGTACTGCAACAACAACAATCGTTTTTATTTCGTAATATTAAACTAAACCGTCGCGGTGAGAGTCTTTGTTTGGCTTTAGATCCTGTTGTGTTGTTCGCTGTGAAGGTAAATTAAAGTTAAAGCGTTATTTACACAGAAATAACCTAAGAAATCCTGAGTGCAGTCCGTAACGTCCACATGTTTACGTGAAGCGCGTGCACGCGAGGGGGAGTCGGATTCTGCCGGGGAGTCGGAATTCGGCACAACACCTGGTTTATGAGGAGTCTGAACTCTGCCTTTTCCCCCATGACTGCACAACGCCAGAGGGCGCCCGCGAGCGAGTCCTCAGTGAATGGGGGTGAATGGAGCTAAACGGCTAAAACGAAAAGTTAAAATAGTTTCTAATCACTTAAACAGAGCTTTCCTTTAATTTTAGAGAGTAGAAAGACGAATTTCACTAAAACAGCAAACAAAACGCACCTGTTTGATTCCTTTTTATACAGCAAACGGGTTTTGGGCAGTACAATGCTAGCATTACTGCTACTGAGTGCTGATTGGTTAGCATTACTGCTACTGAGTGCTGATTGGTTAGCATTACTGCTACTGAGAGCTGATTGGTTAGCATTACTGCTACTGAGAGCTGATTGGTTGGCATTACTGCTACTGAGAGCTGATTGGTTGGCATTACTGCTACTGAGTGCTGATTGGTTAGCATTACTGCTACTGAGAGCTGATTGGTTGGCATTACTGCTACTGAGAGCTGATTGGTTGGCATTACTGCTACTGAGAGCTGATTGGTCAGCATTACTGCTACTGAGTGCTGATTGGTTAGTATTACTGATACTGAGAGCTGATTGGTCGGCATTACTGCTACTGAGCGCTGATTGGTTAGCATTACTGCTACTGAGTGCTGATTGGTTGACATTACTGCTACTGAGGGCTGATCAGTTGGTGAGCAGAGCAGCTCATTGGCTGTTCGCGCTCACAGACATCATGAATGTATATGAGGGCCGTTTTAAACTCCAATAACTCGAATTCAAGAGTTTGAGATCAGCTCTTTAACATCTGTATCGTTCGCTATTCGACTCAGTTTAAACCCAACGCTTACATTTAAAGTGTCTCCTCAGCCGCCGTTCGCTCCTCTGCTGAAGCCGTCTTGAATCCTCGCCGGCACACAGTGAACCTCAGGATATGCTGGTTTCGGATTGAATTCTTGTGTGTGAAAGCAAACCAGCCATAATTGGCCTCTCCTCCAAAATGAGCCCAGAATCGGTCCTGGCCTAAATGCTGACGAATTGCTCTGAATTTTGGTGGGAGACCATGGCCAGAAAATGTGGTGAAGTGGTCAGAAGCTCACACTGCTTAACTTTGTATAACAACATAAAAAGTCAGTGTTAAATTGTGCCCTGTGTTCGGTTGTTCCCTGTGCTTCCCTGTGGTTTTGCACTTTACCTCATGGAAACTTTAAGCCCCAAAAGGGGGTCACTGCAGCATTTGCAGGTCTGTTTTTAGCACTGCAACAACAACAACACATCCACTGAACAGTACAAATGTACAGAAATGTCCACTCTGCTGTTCAGTATTAGGCTACTGAGTGATTAAAGACTTAAAAATACTTTAAATACCTAAATACCTGCTATTATGTTTAATGTAAAATATTCAGGTTAGCACAGACTATATATAGTCCATCATAGACAGTCAGTGAGTACACCTGAATCACTTTCTTTGAAAGTCAGATCAAAGTAGGATTAACTTGTTTGCGTCAGGCTTCAGCATGTGTGATGAATAGAGCCAGCTGTGAAACATGGTGGTGGTAGTGTGCTAATAAGGGCTGTTTGTGTTCAGCAGGTGTAAGAGAGGCTTGAACAACAAAAGGACTTACAAAATATCAGAAAAACAAACTAAATTCTGATGGTGAAGGGTTTCATTAGCCTAACCAGTCATACAGTTCTGTTTTGTGCATTCATTTGAATCAGTTTGTTCTTCAAATAAAAAACAAATTAAGTTGTATTGAACTGAAATCATTTAAATGTTTTAGTGAAAAAAGATGCACTTTGTTGTTATACTGTATATTTCCTAAGTAATTAGACCTCAGTGCAGCTGTATTTCTATTTCTGTGGTTGCTGATCAAGTTTTAAGAATTTAGGAGATGCTATTACCGTATAAGCAAAGCTGTAAACTCGTATTACTTGCTCTGGACGTTTTGTTATGACATACAGTGAAAGGTGTGTCATATGAAAGTGTTGAGATTAAGTAGACGAATATGCATTGGTGCTGCCAAATATTGAATACGTTACTGCAAAGCATAAATTCTCAGGCTTTTTATTTCTATACCTTTAATCAGTTAACCCTTTAAAAGCCCAGGACTTGCTGACTTGCAGGCTTTCAATTGGATAAGCCCAGTCATTTAAAGTGTTAGGCACTGGATGAACTGTCAGTATATCCAGATATAAGAGACAAAAACTCCCAACAAAAGCAGCAAACTAAGTATATTATGGGAATTATAGTCTACCGGTTATAAACTGTGCATTAAAATTCAGCAGGTTATGAGAGCAAATTACACAGCAGTCTAACAGTGTTTGATCTGACCCTTTATTAATCTTTATTTTTTTCTTTTTTACAGTAATCCAGATCTGTCACTCCATAACCCCGTTCCTTTGGGTTGGTGATTATTACATGTTTTTCCACATGTATCCACACACAGCACAAAACATAACTCACTGTCTGGTTACCTTTTGGTTTATGATGTCATACACTTCTATTTTTAGTGTATCTGCTATTTTTGTACAGCACTTTTTTATTTCATATTATGAATAAATCTTACTTTCTCAATTACTGAAGATGAACAGACATTATTTACCATCATATTAATCTCTATAATCATTCAAGCCTGCAGACAATCTTATTTGTTCAATTTTTTCCAACAGCGTGGAGTGGAAATCGTCAAAAAGAAGTTACCAAACAGAGGTGAGCGCCCCCTACAGGCTGTGGAGCAGAAATGATATAATATTGTGCAATACACTGTAAAAGATGGCTTGTCAGCTCACTTTAATTGGTTTAATTAAAGTCAGATAAATTATTTAAATGAAACTTGAATGCAAAATAAATTTAGATAAACAAGAGCAACCTCTATCAGTTCAAACCTCGAAAACGTGTCAAACCATCTTTTGTCCTGTTCCAATAAAGGGAAAGTTCATAAAAATCACAGATTTACTCTAGATGTGTTACCATTCACTTTTACATTTAAAATCAAACTTTCTCATTCTCCACCTCCAGGAACTGAAATGATGTTTTTGCCAGTATAAATGAATCCAAAGTGTAAATGGTCTTGTTTATTTTAAATGAATCTGCTTTAATCTTTTTATAGCACTGAAATGAGAATATTTTCTCCTTGGCACCAGGAAACATACTCATTTACAGTATTTGTATCTGATATGTCTTTGAGGATGTGCTTAAAAACGTCTTTCACAATCAATTTTGTGTTTATTGTGAAACTTTACAAACTTTACTTTACAGTGTGGGAGTTCCTGTTATGGGCATGGTACAAAGGTGAGCGCCCCCTACAGACTGTTGAGCTGGAATTATATCATGTTGTACTGAATAAAAGAGATAGTTAAGCAAAATAACAGATACAGATAAGCTTATTGAGAGTGAGTTAGACTGTGAATTTAATGTTAATTGTGCATTATTCTAAAACGAAGTCTTTACATTAGATTTTCTCACAGTTTTCTTGATACATGCAGTCTTTTTCTGTGCTTTCAGCTGCAGGGCCAATCCGTTTTCACCTGCTGGTCTTTGGAAATACCTTAAATTGCGATAAAGAATTCATGAAAAATCTCAGTATCAGTGCTTACCTTCGCCAAGAGTCCTTGGTGGATAAAAGTAATGTCAATTTCATTAATATACTTAATTAAAACCAAAATACTGACATCTGAAAGATGCTAATGAGGTAGAAAAAATCCCTGTTTTCCTTTTCATTTTAAAAAATGTATGTAAACATATGGAACAAAAAGACTGAATGTACTTTATCAGTCTTTGTGCACTGAAGGTGTCTGAGCTGTAACGCTGTGTAAGAACTAACCTCGCAGTGCGCAGGCTGGACTGAAGCCTAACTAGCGCTTAAGCACAGCCTCCGTACAGCTGCTTTAAAACAGTGCTATGTTGTAGGAAACAAGATGGTGATTAAAGTAATATAAGATTGTATTCTGTGATTTATACAAGCAGTTTAGTAACAGAAAAAACCTGTGTTAAAAAAATTACTTGCATGCCCTGAAAACACTCTTTGGCTCAGATCTTATTAAAATGCTGACGAATCGCTCTGAATTTCGGTGGGAGACCATGGCCAGAAAATGTGGTGAAGTGGTCAGAAGCTCACACTGCTTAACTTTGTATAACAACATAAAAAGTCAGTGTTAAATTGTACCCCGTGTTCAGTTGTTCTCTGCGCTTCCCTGTGGTTTTGCACTTTACCTCATGGAAACTTTAAGCCCCAAAAGGGGGTCACTTCAGCATTTGCAGGTCTGTTTTTAGCACTGCAACAACAACACATCCACTGAACAACACCAATGTACAGAAATGTCCACTCTGCTGTTCAGTATTAGGCTACTGAGGCTACTGAGTGATTAAAGACTTAAAAATACTTTAAATACCTAAATACCTGCTATTATGTTTAATGTAAAATATTTAGGTTAGACAGACTATACTGAAATGACAGAGTCCATCATAGACAGTCAGTGAGTTCACCTGTAATTATTTAAGCACTGTTACACCCTTTAACAAAGCTTTATGGCTGATTGACTGTTTGTTTGGATGCTACACTAGCATCGCGTCTACTTCTTGTTTCATATCTTCAGATATTACCGCGGTGTGCAGTGTTACCCGGGTGGGGCATCATAACTGACGTGAAAAAGCATTTGTTTTGCTTTGGTGACCTGTTATCCTGCAATACTGTAAAACCAAAAATAATTAGAAAGTTTAGTTCACTTATATGATCACCTAGTAAGTGAATGCTGTAGTTAGCATTAGCTTAGCTAGCATGACAAAAGCTCTGCTCACCACAGAACATGTTCTGATTTGGCTAAGTAAAGCACCGACACGAGTTTAAATGATAATGATTCGAATCTGAGGGAGTGAAGTGGAGCGGCTGGTGCTGACGGGGCAGAAAGGTGAAATTAAACCTGTTCTGTGGTGTTTGATCTGTAGCCTGATTGGCTAACTTAACGTTAGCTTAGCGAGAGGCTACAGACCCAAACAGCGCCACACACCACAGTGCAGGTTTGATTCTGAACTAACTCCTGCTAAAACAAGTGTAGATGATAAAAACTAAAGTCTGAGAGAGTAAAAGTGGAGTTGCTGGTGTTGAAGTGACAGAAATAGAACCTGTTCTGTGGGATTGTAGCATTTAGGCTGAGCTAAGAATAGTGTGGCAGGCCAAACATACCACACAGCACAGCACAGGCTCGGTATCAGCTAACTAAAGCTAAAATGACCCCTGTTTTGAAGATATATGAGGGTGTAAAGTTGAGTAAGTGGTGTTAGAGTGAAAGCTGAACGAGTTCTGCTGTGTTTGTAGCTCTTAGTTGTCGCTGAGCTGCTATCATACATAGTTTTTACTGGCTCTGACTTCTCATGTCTTTTTATCAGCGCCACCTCTCGACTAGCCCCTCTAAAACAGAAATGAGTGAAATGTGTTTGGTCTTTTAGGCAAGGAATAAAAATGTGGCATCATAATTTTCAAATATCATCATCATTTTGAAATACTGCCTTACACCTTAATATTATTATACCACCTAACACAAGGCTGGACAAAGTCAGCTGTTAAAACCAGAAGTTTGGTCATTTATGGGCACTGTGTAATCCGTCATGGCTCTACATGGCAAGGGATCATCTGATAAAGTAAGAAACCAGAAAAACTGCAAAACATAAACTGCAACACAGGTGCAGCAGTTATTAGGACATATTTGGAAGAGCCACACTACCAGTAACCAGCCTTCCACAAAAGGTGACAGAGCACACAGCCCAGTACTTACACTGAAAAACAGAGCGTTTACAGCTTAGCACAGATTTATCTCCAGAAGCTGGCCTGAAGTCAGCCTCTAAGGATGGTATCCAAGAATAAAACCCATTACTTACAAATTGACACAAAACTGCACGACTACGGTTTGCAAAAGAAAACGAAAAGTAGCCTGATTGGAATATTGGAATCACTTTCTTTGAAAGTCAGATCAAAGTAAGATTAACTTGTTTGCGTCAGGCTTCAGCATGTGTGATGCATAGAGCCAGCTGTGAAACATGGTGGTGGTAGTGTGCTAATAAGGGCTGTTTATGTTCAGCAGGTGTAAGAGAGGCTTGAACAACAAAAGGACTTAGAAAATATCAGAAAAACAAACTAAATTCTGATGGTGAAGGGTTTCATTAGCCTAACCAGTCATACAGTTCTGTTTTGTACATTCATTTGAATCAGTTTTTTCTTCAAATAAAAAACAAATTAAGTTGTATTGAACTGAAATCATTTAAATGTTTTAGTGAAAAAAGATGCACTTTGTTGTTATACTGTATATTTCCTAAGAAATTAGACCTCAGTGCAGCTGTATTTCTATTTCTGTGGTTGCTGATCGAGTTTTAAGAATTTAGGAGATGCTATTACCGTATAAGCAAAGCTGTAAACTCGTATTACTTGCTCTGGACGTTTTGTTATGACATACAGTGAAAGGTGTGTCATATGAAAGTGTTGAGATTAAGTAGACGAATATGCATTGGTGCTGCCAAATATTGAATAAGTTACTGCAAAGCATAAATTCTCAGGCTTTTTATTTCTATACCTTTAATCAGTTAACCCTTTAAAAGCCCAGGACTTGCTGACTTGCAGGCTTCCAATTGGATAAGCCCGGTCATTTAAAGTGTTGAGCACTGGATGAACTGTCAGTATATCCAGATATAAGAGACAAAAACTCCCAACAAAAGCAGCAAACTAAGTATATTATGGGAATTATAGTCTACAGGTTATAAACTGTGCATTAAAATTCAGCAGGTTATGAGAGCAAATTACACAGCAGTCTAACAGTGTTTGATCTGACCCTTTATTAATCTTTATTTTTTTCTTTTTTACAGTAATCCAGATCCCTATCAGACTCTGTGACTCGATAGCCCCGTTCCTTTGGGTTGGTGATAATTACACGTTTTTCCACATGTATCCACACACAGCACTTATACATAACTCACTGTCTGGTTACCTTTTGGTTTATGATGTCATACACTTCTATTTTTAGTGTATCTGCTATTTTTGTACAGCACTTTTTTATTTCATATGTACTCTATGAATAAATCTTACTTTCTCAATTACTGAAGATGAACAGGCATTATTTACCACCATATTAATCTCTATAATCGTTCAAGCCTGCAGACATTCTTATTTGTTCAATTTTTTCCAACAGCGTAGAGTGGAAATCGTCAAAAAGAAGTTACCAAACAGAGGTGAGCGCCCCCTACAGGCTGTGGAGCAGAAATGATATAATATTGTGCAATACACTGTAAAAGATGGCTTGTCAGCTCACTTTAATTGGTTTAATTAAAGTCAGATAAATTATTTAAATGAAACTTGAATGCAAAATAAATTTAGATAAACAAGAGCAACCTCTATCAGTTCAAACCTCGAAAACGTGTCAAACCATCTTTTGTCCTGTTCCAATAAAGGGAAAGTTCATAAAAATCACAGATTTACTCTAAATGTGTTACCATTCGCTTTTACATTTAAAATCAAACTCTCTCATTCTCCACCTCCAGGAACTGAAATGATGTTTTTGTCAGTATAAATGAATCCAAAGTGTAAATGGTCTTGTTTATTCTAAATGAATCTGCCTTAATCTTTTTATAGCACTGAAATGAGAATATTTTCTCCTTGGCACCAGGAAACATATTCATTTACAGTATTTGTATCTGATATGTCTTTGAGGATGTGCTTAAAAACGTCTTTCACAATCAATTTTGTGTTTATTGTGAAACTTTACAAACTTTACTTTACAGTGTGGGAGTTCCTGTTATGGGCATGGTACAAAGGTGAGCGCCCCCTACAGACTGTTGAGCTGGAATTATATCATGGTGTACTGAATAAAAGAGATAGTTAAGCAAAATAACAGATACAGATAAGCTTATTGAGAGTGAGTTAGACCGTGAATTTAATGTTAATTGTACACTGCTCTAATGTTAATTGTGCATTATTCTAATACGAAGTCTTTACATTAGATTTTCTCACAGTTTTCTTGATACATGCAGTCTTTTTCTGTGCTTTCAGCTGCAGGGCCAATCCGTTTTCACCTGCTGGTCTTTGGAAATACCTTAAATTGCGATAAAGAATTCATGAAAAATCTCAGTATCGGTGCTTACCTTCGCCAAGAGTCCTTGGTGGATAAAAGTGATGTCATTGTAGCTTTTGTCACCATTGTGTCTCGAGCTGGAACGGACATAGAAACTGCTCTTCAGACGATTTCTGGTAATGATGTCGCACAAAAACACTGATGCTTTTTCACTGATTCTATTACTGAAATGTTTCTCATGAGAAAATTTGCACTTCAGACTTGAAGCCTTATTATACTGTCGTTCTGTGTTCCCTCCCAGCGAGCCGGCCTGTCATTCTAGTGGTTCTCCACCACACGTTTGATGCAGAATTCGTTGCTCCAGACAGCAGACTGAATGTTAACAGGAGTGATGTGTTCACCGTGGACTGTCTGTTTCATGAAGACCGAGGGCTGCTGAACTGCCGCCGTAACATAAAGGCTTGCAAAGAAACAGCAGAGCATCTGAGTGCCGTCAAGTGGGGGACGAGGTTGCTGGTGTGATGAAATCTGGCGGAACAGAAGAATGCTGGGACGTCTGTTTACTCAAGGCTACATATATATATATATATATAGAGAGAGAGAGAGAGAGAGAGAGAGACAGTTTATACAATTCAGCGAGATCCTAGTTTGTACATAATGCCTGTCATATGATATGCAGTCATATTCAAACATTTAGTTCTACATTTTGATGATTTTCTACGTGAAAATAAGTTAACAAATCCTCTACAGAGAGTTATGGTGCATTTTATATTTTATGGTATATTTTTTCCAAAATGTCAAATTGTGCACTACAGGTTGCAGAATAATGGTATATTTAAGTCTGTCTCTTTAGAGGATTGTTCACTTATTTTACTTAGAAAATCAACAGAACATATTGACAAACATTTCACTACACTGTTAGAAATAAAGGTTCTGTTCAGGTACATTTTCCATTCATCAAGATACAAACAGTGTAAATGTTCCCTCAAAGGTACAACAGTGGTTTAAGGTCTGATTGTGAACCTTAAATAAGTTTTTCCAGGTGAAAAGTTCGTATTTGTACCTTTTCATAACCGAATGTTTTAAAACAGAACAGTAAAATAAAAGCCTGGAGACGAGACGGGGTGTGTGGAGTCAGTACAGCTTAGAACATATCATTTCAGTGGATTATGGTTCAGTTATGTTCCCTGACTAAAGGTACTGAGATGGAGCCTTGAGGGAACCACCCCAGTGACAAGAGGGGCACTGCCCCAGTGACAGTTTAGTACCTTTATTTCTGAGAGTGTAGGGGTGTTTAGACTTGTGCATATGACTGTATATATACATATAACAGGCAGACAGAGATCATTTGCCACCATTTCCACCTCTAAAATTAAAATGAAAGTCCTGCTCATAAATAAATGAATAAATCAGTGCAAAGTGGAAATGAACAGTATTTTTAGAGTTTAGTTTACTAAGGGAAACGCACTGAAATTTTTAGAATTTGTTTTTAGGCCGATGCTGACTTTCTTGTGCTGTAACACTGGCTGTGGAAATTTAGCAGCAAATGTTTAACTGGTTACAGAAATGTTTACATAGTGTGAATTTAGGGTGAAAGACAACATGTACTTTGTTTTCCAGATCTCATGGAATGTAAAGGTGTAATATGCATCACTTTAATATTTTCAATAGCAATAGTAATACTTTGAATGGTACGATTACTGACTATGTGTCAAACTATCTTTTAAGATACATGCTTATTAAAATTATATGAATTAGATTATTAAAGCAATCACACAATGAATAATACAAGCACACAAAGCATAAATAAAAGCACTTTATTGTGGATGTTCGTTCTGATTAATTTTGATATTATCTGCTGAATCTTCTTTTGTTCTGTCCATATACATTAAAACCTGGGTTAACATTTCAGTTCCATGCACATAATCATGCTGTTCATTTTAGCACTTTTGCACTTTTTCCAAATTATGCAAAAATGTGAAAACAACAATAATGGAGATACAAAGTTTTTGCGCAACTGGTTTACAACTCACTGCTGTTCTGCAGCAATGGAAGTAAATTAAGCTTTGAAAATCGATGCAGGTGTCCCAACTTTTACTGATGACTTCCAAACACAGTATGTTGTATATTGCTACTGTAATGATGACAAAAAGGTACTTAACCAAGGAAAACATTCTTTTAGCTTGATTAACAGAGCATCATGCCTAAAATCTGCAAATCAGCCAAATCAGGTTGTAATTTAATCAGCCAGTCTAGGTAGACTGTGAGTAACATAAGTGACATTTCCTTTTTCAGTCTAGTTCCAAACAGCTGTGTCAAGTTTTGTTTTGTATTGTTTTAATTGGCCACACAATTTCATGATATGTCTATGAAAAAGTGAAAGTGAAAGTTTTTCTCTTTGAGTAGTTTAGAGAAACGCAGCACTGTCAGACCACAGAAGCTCTCAGGACCCAAATCTGTCAAGATGCTTGGAGGTTTGTTATTCTTTCTACACTTATAAACACTTTTTTGCGTCTGTTATCGACAAGCTCAGTTATTTTTCAAAGTGCAGGCAGAAAGAATGATGATGTCAGAGCTGGATGAAGGGGCTTAGTTAATGTGATGACCGACCGGCCTCTGTTTTTATGGACTTACCTTTTTGAGACTGATAAACTGTGACCTTACAGTGCTGAATTAACTCTTTCAGTATTTAGTTCACTGCTGGAGTGTTGAAATTACTCATAAGGTGTAAAAATAAAGTGTTAGCGTTGCTCTTGAAGTGGCAGGATATACTACATGTAGGCCTGTAAATAGAGAAAACAACTAAATTGGTACAGTTTTTCTCTGCCTGCTGCAATACGTGTCATATTTGTTATTTATTCATGGTTTCATATTGTGCTTATGGTGTAAGACTCACATAATGAGTATGTAAAAAAATGTTAAATGTTGAAGTCATAATTAACATATGGGAACTAGATGACATGATGTTGCTCATTGGTGAAAACCAAGCCTGAATGAAGTAAATGTCTCTCTTACTAACATAAACTTTGTTATAATGTGGGAAGTTTTCACCGTGAACCTTTTGACTGCAGCTTAACAGGAAATTGTGTTTGAGTGCAGGCCTAAAGGCCACCGCATACCACATGCGTTGTGTAGCAAATGCAGCACAAAGCGCTGCTGTACTACACAGAAAGTGTCGCAGTGACAGCGCGAAATAAAATAAAGCCTTTAACATAATTTATCACGTATCAATTTATCACCTCATCACAAACACATCAGTTTTCAAGTTGAAAAGCATGAGGTGAAAAAAGACTAGGCTACACACTTAAAAAAGACGGTTCTTCAAGGGTTCTTTGCATTATTAAAGGGTTCGTTGCATCTTTGCATACTGTGTTTTATATATATATATATATATATATATATATATATATATATAGTACAGTAAATAATCAAATAATCTACAATCTACAATGTTGTGTTTTTACTTCTCCAGAGTACCGTGTGGTAAAATTCTTCATGATGGTGTTTGGGAATGCTCTTTATTCCCACATACACTTCATAGACCAGCTCACAGCACGTCTTCATCTCCGTGAAGTTGTTTCAGAGGAGGAGAGTGACATCATTATCGCTTTTGTCGCTGTTGTGTCTCGAGCTGGAACAGATATTGAAGCTGCTCTTAAGGAAATTGCATGTAAGACACTTCATTCAGGTCAAATTTAACCTTCTTTAAACTGATGCCAAATACCAACAACCCAAGTATACTTACAAGTAAGAGTATCGATAAAGGTAATCTCTCCAGTAAGAGTATCGATAAAGGTAATCTCTCCAGTAAGAGTATCGATAAAGGTAATCTCTCCAGTAAGAGTATCGATAAAGGTAATCTCTCCAGTAAGAGTATCAGTAAAGGTAATCTCTCCAGTAAGAGTATCGTTAAAGGTAATCTCTCCAGTAAGAGTATCAGTAAAGGTAATCTCTCCAGTAAGAGTATCGATAAAGGTAATCTTTCCAGTAAGAGTATCGATAAAGGTAATCTTTCCAGTAAGAGTATCGATAAAGGTAATCTCTCCAGTAAGAGTATCAGTAAAGGTAATCTCTCCAGTAAGAGTATCGATAAAGGTAATCTCTCCAGTAAGTGTATCAATAAAGGTAATCTCTCCAGTAAGAGTATCAGTAAAGGTAATCTCTCCAGTAAGAGTATCAGTAAAGGTAATCTCTCCAGTAAGAGTATCAGTAAAGGTAATCTCTCCAGTAAGAGTATTGATAAAGATAATCTCTCCAGTAAGAGTATCAGTAAAGGTAATCTCTCCAGTAAGAGTATTGATAAAGATAATCTCTCCAGTAACAATGACATAACTGGAAATGTTCCCATGAGCTCGAGTTTAAACTTTCATTTCATATGCCTGTCTGCTCCAAACAGTGTTGGGGTAGTAGCTCAAGACTGTAATCCTTTACAAATTATTATCATTACTTATCTCAAAATGTAATGAGATTACTTTACTTAACACTTCCTGGATCCTCACTAATCATTACTTCACTTCTATGTACTTTCTAAAACAAATCTGTATCGAAAGGGAAATTCATTCCGGTGCTTTATTAGAAATAAACACAATCTCAGTAAACACTGTTTAACACTCCCTGCTTTTGAACAAGACAGCCAGTTTAGTTGATTACCATTATAAATGGCTGATGGTATTTGAGAATCTAAAAACTAGCCAGTAAAAACAGTTGCCTCAGAATACATTGTGCTCTAATTCAGCTCTACAGGTTATATTTAGGTAGCGTTGCAAAAATGTGCTAATATGAGCAACACAAAAGTGAGAAGAAAGTTGGCAGTGCTGCACTTTTTCTGGACAGAGCAAATTGCAGTAAACAAATGATTTCCTCTCTCTCTCTCTCTCTCAGCGTCCCGTCCTGTTGTTCTAGTGGTTCTCCACCACACGTTTGATCCAAATTTCGTTGCTCCAGACAGCGGACTGACTGTTAACAGGAGTGATGTGTTCACTGTGGACTGCCTGTTTCATGAAGACAAAGGTCTGCTGAGATGTGAGCGCAACGACCGGACACTGAAAGCAGTTACTGACCATCTGATATCTAAAGGAGCGTTGGCCTGGCCACAGGAACGTCTTAAATCGGTAATAAAGAAACTAAAACATTATTTCTATAACAGTTTTCAGCATCAGGGAAACAGCAGAGAATATATATTTAACAGAAAACCACACAGAAATCTCAACAACTGAATATATCACATTGTCCAGTGTTGAGTGTGCGACTCTGTACTTTTATTCCAGCTTCCATTCTTTTCAGGAGACTCACTTTCAGTTCCTCAAAGAATCTGCAGACACACCTCCAAAGTTCAGTCTTAGAAGCTGGTTGATCATTTTCTGAAGTAATCAAACACATTCAGTGGTGTTGAGGTCTGGACTCTGGGGTGGTCAGTCCATCGCTCAGCTTCTTTGTTTGGTGTGTCCGTCTCCTTTTCTCAGTGAGGTTCTTCTCGAACAGCTACACCTCCTTTCAGACCATCAGCGCTGGGTCGTCTTCTCACAGTGGAAGGATGGACAGAAACACCTGTGGATGTTTTCAGATCTGAAGCAGCTTGATTTTCTCCTCTCTCTCAGAGATGAAAGCTTTAAGTGCTGTTTATCTGATGGGGGCAGTTTTGGGGTTTACCAGGTCTTCCAGGTGGTTGTTAGGAGACACATATTCTCTGGAGCTTTTAATCAGTTTTTGAACTCCAGTTTTGGGAACTCCTGTTTGTTCACTTATTTTCCTTTGACTTTCTCCTCATTTATGAAAGTGGATTGTCTTATATGTAATTTTAGAAACATGTCCTGAAAAAAAAAACTCAAACCTAATGTTGGGAGAAAGAAAGGAAAGTGACTATTGTACAGTACTAACTGTTCTTTGAGACTTCAATTCTTTTTACTAGAATTAAAATGCAGTGGAGAACTGATCTCAGAGAGTGCAGGCTAAGCAGACTCTTTCTCAGAGACATACATCTGTTGTTATGGTGCTGAATCATTGTGGTTCTTGTGTAATGTCCACTCTTATCTGGTTGTCTCACTACTCTTGTTGTTTTTTCAACAGTTCCTTCCACGGAAAAGACTCACGCACATCGGCCAGTACCTGCAGCAGCAAAAACGAATTCTTCGGGTGATAATTTGGGCTCTGTTTGGCCTGTTCTCTGGTATGCTTAGTGGGGACATGCTTTGTGGGGACATGCTTGGAGGGGACATGCTTTGTGGGGACATGCTCAGAGGGGACATGCTTAGTGGGGACATGCTTAGTTGGCTTAGTGGGGTTGTTGATTGGGCTCTTTGTGACGACGGGATACCTTTTTTATCTCTGTTTTTGTCACAGATAACTAACCTCAGAAAGTTTTACTGTGACTGAACTCTGAAATTTATAATGCATATAAAAAATGCTGATTTTTCGATTTACGATTCGCATCGACTCAGAAATACAAAATACAAACCGTTTATGTTCTACTTCTGTTTTTCCACAGGTAAAATTACTTTTTGTTAAACTTATTGAGATTAATACTTTTTTGAAGTCATTTGTATTTCCTACTATCGCTTTTGATTCTACCTCTTGCACATATTCTGTATTTACTGTCTATGCGGTGGTAAACATGCCCCGTCCCAACTTTTTTGGAATGTGTTGTTGGCATAAAATTGATATTGAGCATATATTTTAAAAAAACAAAAACATGTCTCAGTTTCAACATATGTTAAGTTGTCTTTGTACTATTTTCAATTAAATATAGGCTTTAAATGGTTGGCATTTTATTAGATTCTGTTTTATTTACATTTTGAACATTGTCCCAACTGTTTTGGAAACGGGGTTGTACAACCACACATCACCAGCAGAGCACAGAGAATAACAAGAAACCAAGTGAGATTGGAAATTTTAAACTGCAATTGAATTTTTAGTGACAAAAGTAGGTCTAATTATACAGCAATAACAGCAAGTAGTGCAGCAGCATTTCTAACATACATTACAATACAGTCATGTCAGAATGTGTTCCTGAATAAGGACAACAGGAATGATGTGTTCGCTGTGGACTGCCCGTTCCACTAAGACCAAGGTCTGCTAAGATGTCTGCACAACAACCGGGCACTGAACAGGGGTGGCACCACCTCCGAAAAGTGGTGGGGCAAAACACATTGTTTCAACAAAAAGTGGCTGGCTGAGTGACACTGTGCAATTAGGCCACTGACTAAAACTGCCTTTCATGTCATGCTAATGACATCTTTATAAACCTACTCAGAAGTGGGTTGTAACTAGTTACACTGACTCAAGTATGTGTACTTCAGTAAAATATTGATGGGTTTTTACTCTCCTGAGTATTTTCAAATCATAATACTTTTACTTCTACTAAAGATATTATATAGTAGAAGTATATTAGTAAGTAAAGGAATCTTTTTACTCTGTTACATTTTAGCCATTCATATCTAGATACTACTTCCACAGTTTGTGTTTCATTTCAGTTTGTTTTGATGGTGACTGTATCTGTACTGCTTTGTGATTGGTTACATCTCTGACTGTGGAGCTTCTGTATTTTAAACCAAAAGAATCCCAAAAAGAGCATGCAGTTATTAAGACGTTCCACTGTGGTGCCCAGTACTACTTTTGTATTTCTACTCAGGTTGTTTTGGGGAAGGTACTTTTACCTGAGTACTGATTTAGGCTACTTTACCCGCCTCTGACCTGATCATGAACAGTCAGGTTTGATTAATTCAAAATCAAATGCATATCATCGTTTTATTGTTTGTCCCTTGTTATTCACAGCAGCTCGTGGTGCAGGAATGATATGAGTGTTTGTAAAGAGTCACATGTTAAAGCAGCAGGTTGGGCAGACAGTACAGAGAAAATGTGCAGCTCTGGTGTTGAATTCCCTCGTGACTCAATGCGGTTCAGCTGTTCGGTGCTGCCTCAATTCGGGTGGAGTCGCATGTAATGAATGAACTAAAGAAAAAGTCTGACAGGTTCCCACCAACCAAGGCGGGTCTAAAAGCGGCTCCCAGCTGAATAGGAGATTCTGATTTGCTCTGAGTTTTACTCTGCCTGTTTGTTCTGGTCAGCGCTTCATGCTGTTTAGGGAAAGCAGAGGTTTTTATGTCGCGTCCTGAGCTCAAAAAGTGGTGGGGCGTCGCCACAGCACTGTGAAAAGTGGTGGGTCAAATGCCCGCTCACCACCGTGGTTCTGGAGGCCCTGGCACTGAAAGAAGTTACTGATTATCTGAAACCCAAAAGAGTGCCTGACAATTCACCTCAATGTATTAACTGGTACTCAAAGAAAGTGAAATATAATTTCTGTCATAATATTTAGGCCGAAACGTACTTCACACAAGGACGTTCAAAATGAGTCACGACACATAATGTGACACAAGCGCGAGCTGCATTCTCAGTGTTACAGCAAGGGGGCGCTAAAACAACAGCCAAGCCTGACCAAGCGGTTTTGTACCTCCAGTGTGTTTCTCAACTGCCACAGCAGACGAGCAGTTGAGTCTCATGGAAAGACGGCATAAAAATATGATTGATTATCGCTTTTCCATTCCAGCAGAAGGTAAAGCTGCTCACTCGCCTCTACTGTCCACGTTTAGCTGCCGAGGCTGCTGGAATAACAGTAGATCCTCTCTGATTTGTACTCTATCGCCCCCTTCAGTACAGAGTGTTTTAACCTCCACAGCAACGTAAGAATGCGTGGTGAGTTTGTATAGAAGGACCGAGTGTTTGCAGTGTGCCGGCCAAGCGTTTGCAGTGCACTGGCCGAGCACTGTCGTAAAGTATGTTTCAGGCCTTACTGTTGTTTGAGATTTCCTTTTATGTCACTACAGTATAGCATTAAAATGTTATGGAAAACTTTTTTTTACAGTGCTGTACTCAGCGTATTGTTGCTGTATAACATTTCCTGATCTCCTCTCTTCTCTGGTCGTTTATCATTGCTTTCGTTTTTTTCAACATCCCCTGTTTGTAATGCACATTAAAGATCATCACAGTGAAAACTAAATCTGAAACAAAATGTAAATTACTGAATAAACTGTATAATCTTATCTAAGTATCTTATAATAGCTTTTGATTATGTATTTACTCCTTTCCAATCAGTGATATTTCTCATATTCATACTGAAATGTGTCGTGCAGTTCTTAAAAATATATGGAAAATAAACAATTTTTAAAAGCTATTTATGTTGTTGAAGTTTTTTTCCAGGAGTCTACACTTAGATCAGAAACACACTTGATGAACTGATGGCCAGTATTTTGAGTGGCCCATAAGCCAAAGGTGGCTGACTGAGTGAAAGTGGTGGAGCATTTTTTTTGTTAACTGTCAAGCATTGCAATTAAATGTCTGTCAGGTTTTTCTGCTTTAATGAATGAGTCAAGAATCATTGTGTGTGTTAACTGACAGTAGAATACAGATGCAGGAATGAATTCAATCCAGCATCAAAGGCTAGATTCTGACTAAGCATTAGATGTGGATATTTTGCTGTGTTCCACCTTATCTGTTACTAAAGCTGTATGTACTGGGAAACATAGACATTTGTAAATCACACCATCACCTAGTCGTATAGTGGCTGTGCTGCTGTATCATGTCTGAACTGGTTCAAATTTCCTCTGAATTACTAGGGAGTCTCTAATAAATGTCTTATTATGGATCTATTATAAGCAGCAATTACACTGACACTCACACATGCTTGTGAAACTAAAGGAGGATGCTGTGTGTAGTGTGGCAGTCATGCTGTGTGACAGACATACCGAGCTACTGCTACTGTTAGCCAAATGCTACCAGTTAGCTAACGTGCTCTTGCAAATTCACACAGCAAAAAAGTTGGTTTACTACAACTAATATTATTAATACAATTAATATTACAAAATATCCCTGGTTTGTGTGTAACACAGTGAGCTGGATCGTGTTAGCCAGCTGGTATAAACAGTAGATGGACCCCTTGTTTGAGAATGTAACGTTAGCTTGTATTAACCATGGCTAGCTTAATTCTACAGCTCTCCACAATATAAGTAAGTGCAGTGATGGCAGAGCAGTATATCCACATCCGATGCATCCACTGAAATCTGCATGACGGGCCTCCATGCTTCCCTGGTTATGAAGTCTTCCAGTCACCACGCTCAGTTTATCAAACGAGGCTTCAGTGCAGCAGGTACACTCTAGCACATTTAAGGTGGTGTACCATTTAAGGTGGGATGGAAAATTTGAAAAAGAAGCAGGTGAATGTGAAGCCAACTTCTGCCTTGGGTTTCTCATGACTCCCAGACTAATGAAGCCTTCATGAAGATCCCCATAAGATACATATACTACATATATATATATACCACGAACACTCTTCAGATGGAGATTGATGGAGAATGTGTTGTATTGGGTTTTATAAAAAAAAACCTTTTTGAAAATTGTTCTATACAGAACCAAAAAGGATATAGAACCTATTTCAAAAAGGTTGAACCATGTCCAGCACATTCTCACTCATTCTGATCATGAAGAATGGCCATATAAAAGACAATTACTACACACACTGACCTAGAAGGCACAGTGAGAAGATAAAAGGTCAGGGGCTCAAGTGCCCCCTGTGGCACTTCATCCTTCTAGTTCCAAACGGGTCTTTCAGTTTCTTTAATCAAATGCATGTGTGATTTCATAAGCAAACTCATGGCTATGACTATGAAAACATGAGAGAAGGCGAACAGCGCCTGCTGGAGCCTGCAGGATCCAAATCCGACAAAATGTCTGAAGGTTTGTGGATATTTTTTACATAGTCTGTTACAGATCAGTTTAACTTCAGTTTTGAGATGTAGCCAAAGAAAATGTAGCCAAAGAATATATATGAATATATGAAGATACATATAGCTGACCAAACTGGCTGACAGCAGAGGTGATTTAATTAACAGGGCCACCATAAACACAATATATGGGCACTTTAAGAACATTTTAAGGTACTTTGCTTCATATAATGTATGATATTCAGCACATACTTAAAAAAATATTAAATTACTGGACAATTTGAAGTGATGTTTTTGGTGACAATAATAACAACAATTAATCTCTGGTGCTTTTTAGACTGTGTGCTTGTGTTCCCAGGATCACATGTGATGAAATTCTACATGATGGTGTTTGGGGATGCTCTTTATTCCCACATAAACTTTACGGACTGGCTTAAATCGCGTCTTCATCTCCGTGAAGTGGTTTCAGAGGAGGAGAGCGACATCATCATTGCCTTTGTTGCTGTTACGTCTCGAGCTGGAACAGATATTGAACCCGCTCTTCAGAGACTTCCACAATGTAAGACTTCAGCAACTTATCCAGGGCTTGTATGGACCACAGTTCCTTGTATTTTAGCCCTTTCTCTCTGTTCTCTCTCAGGTCTACTAAAACAGTCCGATTTCATGCTTACATGGAATCTCTCTTCGTCCTTTAGAATTTAACAGGCAGTTTTTTTACTGTGCTTTTAAGACTGCTATATGTAAACGAGCTCATCAAGATTGAGGACTGTATAAAAGACTGGATGTGGAGTAACTTTCTCCTACTTAACTCAGATAAAACAGAGGTTCTGCTTCTTGGTCCAAAAGCAGCTAGAAACAGACTGTCTAATTTAACACTTAAACTTAACAATTTCTCAGTTGCATCAAGCTCATCTGGTGTCATGATAGACGCTGATCTGTCCTTCGACACACATATAACTAATATTACTAGAACTGCCTTCCTGCATCTCTACAATATTGCTAAATTGAGAAATGCATTCTCTCTACAGGATGCAGAAAAGTTCGTTCATGCATTTATTACTTTAAGGCTAGATTACTGTAATGCCCTGCTGGCTGGATGTCCCAGCAAAAGCCTTAACAAGCTTCAGTTGGTCCAGAACGCTGCAGCCAGAGTTCTTACTAGAACCAGAAAGTTTGACCATATCAGCCCAGTTTTATCAACCTTACACTGGTTACCAGTTAAATTTCGCATTGATTATAAAATTCTCTTACTGACCTATAAAGCTCTAAACAGACTTGCCCCTCAGTACCTGAGTGAACTTCTCTCTCACTATGAACCATCACGCCTACTTAGATCACAAGGTGCTGCTCACTATTAGTACCTAGAAAGTTTGTGTTTAAAAAAAAAGTTACATCAGGGGGGAGAGCCTTCTCATACAAAGCCCCCCAGCTTTGGAATAGTCTTTCAGTCAGTGTTCGGGACTCAGATCCTCTTGTCCAACATCAGTGTCTGACCTCACAAATGCTCTTCTGGATGAATGGACACTAATTCCCACAGACGCTCTCCAACATCTTATAGAAAGCTTCCCAGAAGAGTGGAAGCTGTTAGAGCTGCATAGAGGGACCAGCTCCATATTAATGCCTATGGGTTTAGAATGGGAGTCATAAAAGCTCATGTTTTATTATTTTAACCAATACAATTAAATAGATGAACTAACTAATTGTTCTCCATTACTGCTCTCTCCTCAAACCAACCACAGTCCTGTCATACTTCAATCCCTGACACACCCCTAAACTGCACCCATATTTATCAGGTACCTCAGAATTCGAACACTGATGAAAGCTAAGTGTGATTTTAAAAGCTGAGATGATCCCAGATCAGCTGTGTCACACTGAGAAGCTTGATTAATAGGGGCCGCTGGTGTTGACTGACCAAATAGCACTGGACAAATGCATTTACTTATTGCTCTCTCTCTCTCTCCCAGCGTCCCGGCCTGCTGTTCTCGTGGTTCTCCACCACACTTTTGATTCTCATTACGTTGCTCCAGACAGCAGACTTGTGTGAGTGTTCACAGGACTGATGTGTTCATTGTGGATTGTCTGTTCCATGAAGGCCGAGGTCTGCTGAGATGTGAGCGCAACGATGTGGCTCTGAAAGCAGTTACTGACCATCTGATATCTAAAGGACCATCAGCAGCAGTGACCAGCGGAAGCAAGTAGGTTCATCTGTCATCTTTATATATAGTCACTATTGAACTCTCAGACTCCCATCTGTTTTTACAGCACTGTACTCACTGTATCATTATTGTTAAACCTGTAGCTTTTTCACCTTGAGGAGCAGTTTGGAAATAATTAAACAAACACACTGACATATATAAAATCACTACTTACTGTATTAACATCAATATTAATATTAATGCAATATTTACATTAATATTAATATAAATTAATGTTAATCACTGCTGTTGGTACAAAACCTTGTATCTCCATTTTTGTCGTCTTTCAGTTTTTGACAAATGAAAAATACCTGTTTCCCTTATATATATATATATATTATATATATATATAATTTATATATATATATATATATAAATTATAATTATATTAATATATATATTAATTTTACATTCATATTTTTAAATTATAAAAGAGCAACTTCATCAGAAATGTCACATTTCAAGTAGGCATATGATGCCATCAGCAGGTCTGTGTAAAAGTGGAACTGAAAGTTTTTCTCTTTGATTAAGTTATTTTCTTCCAAATCTCCTGGAGAGAACACTCGCGCTGTCACACTGCTAAAGCCTGTGGGATCCAAATCCGTCAACATGTATCAAGGTTTGTGAATTTCCAATTTCAGCTGTCAGAGAAGCTCTGTGATAAGCCAGCTCAGTTCATTTCAGCTTTGGGCTCAAAATGTAAATGGACAAATGTTTTATCAATGCTAGATGAGCACAGCCTACTTAGGCTGGGAGAGCTCAAAACCTTGTGCTTGTACAGGCAGCCACTGTAAATAAAAATGGGTTTTTAATGGCCTTTTGGGTTCAATTCAAGGTTAAATAAAAAAAATCATCTGGCTCTAGTTTTACCAGTTTTCCTGATCTACTATCACGTCAACTTCAAACCAATTAGAATTGCAAAGGTGCTGTTATTCTAATGTACTCAGAGAACCTTTCAATCAGTAGACAGAGATAAGGAGACAGAGGAAGAAGAAATTTCCTCTAGAAGAACTGGAAGTGCTGACGGAGGAGGTGAATCTCAGCTGCCACAGGACAGACAGGAAACCTTAAGATCTTCCAGCCTTCAGAGAAAGTCTAATGATTTCTGGGAACTAAAAAAATAGACATTGCATACATTCAGTTTTGTTTGTTGCATTTAATCTAAGCAGGTTTAGTTGGAAATGAAATGAAAGAGTCAAAATCTTTACAGGCCAAAAGGAACATGATCTGATCAGGGTTTTTGGTCCATCATGTCTGGGATAACACGGCCAAGCTAGATCACACGTCTGATTGAATCTTACACATTCGATTAACCACCAACATGAACGTTTGACATAGCATATATAGCATATCTGATTAGAAATGAGTGAGACCAAACATCGCTCAGGGCCTTCTGGAAGTTCGAGACTGCGAACGTGAACAGCGGCCTAACAGTTATGTTTCAGTCAGCTGTTTGAAATCAGGACAATGAAGGTAACAGGCAAATATGGTTCTTCAGCGGTTCTTTTCATAACATTATGACCACCTCCTTGTTTCTACGCTCATTGTCCATTTTATCAGCTCCACTTACTATATAGGTGCACTTTGTAGTTCGGTTACAGACTGTAGTCCATCTGTTTCTCTGCATACTTTGTTAGCCCCCTTTTACCCTGTTCTTCAGTGGTCAGGACCCCCATGGACCCTCACAGAGCAGGTACTATTTGGGTGGTGGATCATTCTCAGCACTGCAGTAACACTGACATGGTGGTGGTGTGTTAGTGTGTGTTGCGCTGGTTTGAGTGGATCAGACACAGCAGTGCTGCTGGAGTTTTTAAACACCTCAGTGTCACTGCTGGACTGAGAATAGTCCACCAACCAAAAATATCCAGCCAACAGCGTCCTGTGGGCAGCGTCCTGTGACCACTGATGAAGGACTAGAGGATGACCAACACAAACTGTGCAGCAGCAGATGAGCTATCGTCTCTGACTTTACATCTACAAGGTGGACCGACAAGGTAGGAGTGTCTAATAGAGTGGACAGTGAGTGGACACAGTGTTTAAAAACTCCAGCAGCACTGCTGTGTCTGATCCACTCGTACCAGCACAACACACACTAACACACCACCACCACGTCAGTGTTACTGCACTGCTGTGTCTGATCCACTCGTAAAAAACTGACTTAAAGTTATAAATACAGTAGCTAACAGTAAATAACCTCGTTTTCCGATCTGCAGCTGTATGCTTTTGTGCTTGCAGGATCACACGTGGTGAAATTCCTCATGATGGTCTTTGGGAATGCTCTTAATTCCCACACAAACTTTATGGAGCGGCTCACAGAACGTCTTCATCTCCGTGAAGCGTCTTCAGAGGATGAGAGTGACATCATTATTGCTTTCGTTGCTGTTGTATCTCGGGCTGCAACGGACATTGAAGCTGCTCTTCAGAGAATTCCACAAAGTAAGGAAATTCCTTCAATTCACTACTTATGCAAAACTGTGTAGTTATGCATGAGTTAAGAAACTTATCCATGCTATTTTGCAATTTACATAGGTAGGTTGTGGCAAAAAATGACATAAAAGAACTGTAAAAATAATATTTTAACTACTCTTTGATGCCTGTTTAAAAACATTTCCTCATTCGGGTTACTTCCATACCTTATACTGATGGCGAATGGTAAAAGCTTATTTCTGATTATTATTTTAACACTATACAGAGTCAATAAAATAAGTGAGATTGTTCACCATTAGAGCAATTTTGCCGCTTGAACCTACCACGCATTAGCTATGATGTCACTGAACTGGAGCTGTGGATGTTAGCTATGATCTCACTGAATGGATGTTAGCTACACTGTCAAGTCGGAGCAATTGATTCATTTTGTTTTAATGATTTGAATCATTCTGTATGAGTGACATTAGTAAATTCATAATCTCATTAGCATTTATCTCTCTCTCTCTCTCCTAGCCACCCGGCCTGTTGTTCTAGTGGTGCTCCACCGCTCCTTAAATCCATATGTCGTTCCTCCAGACAGCAGACGGAGTGTTAACAGGAGTGATGTGTTCACTGTGGACTGTCTGTTTAATGAAGGCCGAGGTCTGCTGAGATGTGAGCGCAACGACCGGGCACTGAAAGCAGTTACTGACCACCTGATATCTAAAGGAGCTCCAGTCAGGACGCAGGAAACTGTTAGACTGGTAATAAAAGAAAATAAAACATTATTTATATCACTGTGTTCTAACTCAGATTTTCATTGGCTGCACTGATCTCTATGGTGCAGGCGCTGCTGATCTGACTCTGTATTTCTGTTTTTATGGTCCTGAATCTTCGTGTCTTTGTGAATCGCTGCTCTCGTTGTTTTTCAGCAGTTCCTGCAGTGGAGACGGCCCACAGTCACCACTCAGTACCTGCAGCAGCTTTCTCCAACATATAAAAGAACCATTTTGGTCCTTATTGGGCTCTTTTTTGGCATGATGTCTGGCATACTTATTGGACGCTTTGGGGTTGTTCCTGGGCTCTGTTTTGGGGGGGGTATTGGGGCATTTACTGGGTACCTTGTTCACTTTCGTCTTTATCACAGAGAACTAAACTCAGAACGTGTCACTGTGACTTTACTCTGAAATTTGTAATGTGCATTAAAGTTCAAACTGAAAATACAATCTAAAACAAAATTTGAAATCTAAAAGTAAATTATTGAAAATACTGTATGATTGTATTTAAGTACGTAATAAAATAGCTATTGCTTATGTCTCTAATCCTCTCTGATATTTCTCAAGCTCATGCTGAAATGTACTGCATGATATGAAAATAAAATAATAACATTTTAAATCCATTTAAACTGCTGAACATCTTAATGAGAGGTCTGATGAAGTAAAGGCCTGAGAGTATTTCCACCAGTCCAGCGGATGTCAGGGTGCAGGGGTGGGGTCATCTATAGCATAATATTACGTTTAACTTCATTCATATTTTTAACAGACATTTAACAGCATAATCTGATAAGAAGTCAGACTACAGTCTAAACTGGAACAAACACGAAAACGTTTGGAAACAAGGAACAGAAATAAAGGCTCGGTTAAACCACAACCACAAGTCTTACACTCTCAGGAAAAAAGGAACTAAACTATCACTGGAGTGGTTCCCTCAAGGGTTCATCTCAGTACCTTTGGTCAGGGAACATAACTGTATCATAATCCACCAAAATTATATAACCCTACAATTTCCAAAGAAGTTGGGATGCTGTGAAAAATGTAAATAAAAATTAATGCAATGATGTTCAAATCATTTAAACCCCATATTTAATTGAAATTTTATTGTTTTTTGAAAAATATTTGCCCATTTTGAATTTGATGCCAACAACACGTTCCAAAAAAGTTGGGACAGGGGCAACAAAAGGCTGGTAAAGTTAAAGTTAAGTGTAATGCTAAAAAAACAACAGGTGGTTAATTGGCAACAGGTCAGTAACATGATTGGGTATAAAAGAGCATCTCAGAGAGGCTGAGTCTTTCACAAGTAAAGATGAGGAGGGTTCACCACTCTGTGAAAGACTGCACCATCAAATAGTGCAACAATTCAAGAATAACGTTTCTCAACGTAAAATAGCAAAGAACTTTTGCTTTTCATCATCTACGGTACATAATATCATTAAAAGATTCAGAAAATGTGGAGAAATCTCTGTATGTGAGGGACAAAAACCAGTATTTTTGACCTATTAAGAAGGCCTAGTTGTCTTTTTCATATCTAATCTTTAAAAAGGGCAGCTCCATCTCTGGTACCCAGTGCCTACATTGGTGCTTAACAAACACCTGTTTATACACTGGCCTCCTTGTGGCTTGAGGTTCAAAGGGTTCACCTGACGCCTCTGCTGTTTTAAACAGTTCTGGTATTTTCATCTTTTTTAAGAGTGTGGGAACAATAGTAGAACCCTTTTTTGTGCCATATAGACCCATATCCCACACACGTTCTATCAGTCTCAAGAACCATTTTACCATGCAGAGAACTATTCAAGCATGAAATGGTTCCACATAGAACTCATGGTACTAAAAAGACCAATCCCTTTACTAAAGAGCCTTTGAAGAACCATCTTTTGTTAAGAGTTCTTCGTAATCCAGATAGGCAGCTAGTCTCTCGTTACTATTCCTGAACAAATGCTTTCACTGTTCCCAACAGGCCTAATCTCACCAACCAGCCCGTTAACAAACCATACTGAGCTGTGGTGGCTGTGATAAAGCAGGATGGCACTAAAGTGTGCAGGACAGTGGGGCTCCAGGACCAGGGCTGGGAAACACTCAAGTAACAGCTGTGTTTCTGCAGTGACTTCTTTTTTGAAAATATAAAATATTGTAGTACTTTGTATTATTTGTAACTTTAAAATGGAATAAAGGCTCCACAAATCTGCCTCAGAGGTGTGTTGTGTGATTAGTGAGAGATGTGTGTGATTAGTTTGAGATGTATGTGTGATTAGTGTGTGATTAGTGAGATGTGTGTGTGATTAGTGTGAGATGTGTGTGATTAGAGTGTGATTAGTATTTGTGATTAGTGTGAGATGTGTGTGTGATTAGTGTGAGATGTGTGTGTGATTAGTGTGAGATGTGTGTGTGTGTGATTAGAGTGTGATTAGTATGTGTGATTAGTGTGAGATGTGTGTGTGATTAGTGTGAGATGTGTGTGTGATTAGTGTGTGATTAGTGTGAGATGTGTGTGATTAGAGTGTGATTAGTGTGATTAGTATTTGTGATTAGTGTGAGATGTGTGTGTGTGTGATTAGAGTGTGATTAGTGTGATTAGTATGTGTGATTAGTGTGAGATGTGTGGGCTCCATGACCAGGGCTGGGAAACACTCAATTAACAGCTGTGTTTCTGCAGTGACTTCTTTTTTGAAAATATAAAATATTGTAGTACTTTGTATTATTTGTAACTTTAAAATGGAATAAAGGCTCCACAATCTGCCTCAGAGGTGTGTTGTGTGATTAGTGAGATATGTGTGTGTGATTAGTTTGAGATGTATGTGTGATTAGTGTGTGATTAGAGTGTGATTAGTGTTAGATGTGTGTGTGATTAGTGTGAGATGTGTATGTGATTAGTGTGAGATGTGTGTGATTAATGTATGATTAGTGTGAGATGTGTGATTAGTGTGAGATGTGTGTGTGATTAGTTGTGATGTGTGTGTGATTAGTGTGAGCTGTGTGTGTGTGATTAATGTGTGATTAGTGTGAGATGTGTGTGATTAGTGTGAGATGTGTGTATGATTAGTGTGTGATGTGTGTGTGTGATTAGTGTGTGATTAGTGTGAGATGTGTGTATGATTAGTGTGTGATGTGTGTGTGTGATTAGTGTGTGATTAGTGTGAGATGTGTGTATGATTAGTGTGTGATTAGTGTGTGATTAGCGTGAGATGTGTGTGTGATGTGTGTGTGATTAGTGTGTGATTAGTGTGAGATGTGTGTGTGATTAATGTGTGATTAGTGTGAGATGTGTGTGTGATTAGTGTGTGATTAGAGTGTGATTAATGCGTGACTAGTGTGTGATTAGTGTGAAATGTGTGTGTGATTAGTGTGTGATTAGAGTGTGATTAATGTGTGACTAGTGTGTGATTAGTGTGAGATGTGTGTGTGATTAGTGTGTGATTAGAGTGTGATTAATGCGTGACTAGTGTGTGATTAGTGTGAAATGTGTGTGATTAGTGTGTGATTAGAGTGTGATTAATGTGTGACTAGTGTGTGATTAGTGTGAGATGTGTGTGTGATTAGTGTGTGATTAGTGTGAGATGTGTGTGTGTGATTACTGTGTGACTAGTGTGTGATTAGTGTGAGATGTGTGTGCGATTAGTGTGTGATTAGTGCGTGATTAGTGTGAGATGTGTGTGTGTGTGTGATTAGTGTGTGACTAGTGTGTGATTAGTGTGAGATGTGTGTGTGTGTGATTAGTGTGTGATTAGTGTGAGATGTGTGTGTGATTAGTGTGTGATGTGTGTGTGATTAGTGTGTGATTAGAGTGTGATTAAAGTAATTTGGCCGATTTTTCTGCTGCTGCTACAAAAACAAGTGAAACACAAGCGAAACTGAAAGCTCTTCAGGTTTTCCCACGGGTATTCCTGCTAGAAGCCTCCTGCTCTCTGATTGGCTAACAACTCCTCTTCACAAACAGTCCACCAACAGGACTTGGGCGGGGCTTGGCTGAATACGGGTGGGGGCAGAAACGACCCCACTGCGAGAGAAAAACAACACGGACTCCTGAAATCCGCCGACATGGTTGAAGGTTTGTGAATCTTTCCCTCGTTTTGTGGCTGTTTTATAACCCTTACAGAGCAGCTCAGTCATTACAAAGGGCGGACAGACAGGTGAACGAGTTAACGTGGTCCGTCTGTCGGTGTTGGTTTCTCTTTTATCAGTCGTGTCTTTCGATGACCAGTGAAGACTCATGTTCACCACAGTAACGTGCTCACCTTCGCGGTTTGGGTGACATTTAACGTTCCTCTGTTTTTGTGTTAATATCGAAAAACTGAGAAAACATTTCCATCTGAATGACACGCGCGTAAAAAGTGGTGGGCAGTTCTGGCCACAGCTCAAAGTCAACAGGTCCAGATGAGTACAGACGCAGTGGTTTTGGAGCTGTTGACTTTTTTTAAAAGCGGTATCTGCAGTTACAATAACAATAACAGTAAAATGTGTAAGGAAAAATAAATTAAGTGAAAGGATTAGGAGGAAATTAGGTGGTCAGTAAAGATTTACATATTCATGACAGTCCGACCACAGAGAGTGATGCACACCTGTGCCTTTGCAGTTCGGGTGACATTTAACGTACCGCTATTTTGTGTTAATACCATAGAAATGAGACAAAGTTCTTCAGTCGGAAGGAAAATCATGCACTTCTAGACCACGCCTACATCCGTGCACACATTCACTTTCCTCCTAATCCTTTCAGTGCATTTTAAATACACATTTTACTGTTATTGTTATTGTAACTGCAGATACCGCTTTGAAAAAAGTCAACAGCTCCAAAACCACTTCGTCTGTACTCATCTGGACCTGTTGACTTTGAGCTGTGGCCAGAACTGCCCACCACTTTTATTTTGAAAAAGGAGTTAACTGTTAACTAACTGGTACCTAACAAATGTACTGGCCATTACTTATTCTAACAGTAGTGAGTATACCTTACCTGTAAAGTACATTTAAATACACCACTATGACTTTATTTGCAGGGAGTAAACAATTATTGTTGGTAATACTGAATACTGTTATTATGGAATTGAGCCAATGGGACAGAGCCAAGTGTTTTACAATGACTAGGTAGACTAGACTTCAGATTCATGGTGTAGTTGATCTTATACACACACACACTCACATTTTCTGAAACCGCTTATCCTTCTAGGTCACGGGGGTTTATATTTATAAATGCAAAGGCTACTTTATATTATTTCATTAATATTTTAAATTTCAATAGCATTTCAACTAAATTACATGCAATAAAATCAACTGTGAGTAGTGCAACTAGGTGCCGGTAAAGATGTCCAACCTTTGTATGTAATGCAATAACTGCATTATACACATTTTTCCATTTTGAATTTCATTTCAGTAGCAGTTACGCTATAATCAACTGTACAGTGCTGTTAAAAAGTATTCACCCCCTTCCCAGTTTCTTCTGTTTTTGCATATTTGTCACACTTTGTTGCTGTCACTGTTTCAGATCATCAAACTACTTTTAATAGTTCATCAGTTCAGTATCAGTTTGGGCTGATGTTTGTGTGGTTAAAAGTAAAAGCGCACCATTATCCGTCCTGTGAAACTGTTGGAGCTGGACTAGTTTAACCAGAGGAGGCCCAGTAATGTAATTTGAGCATGATCTGACTGTCTGATTCACATGGGATAAAGGATCTGTGTAATTTTCCCAGATTGCCTTAAATTATACCAAACAGCCCAGTTCAGCATCCTGTGGAATTAAACAGGCTATTTTTGTTTCTGTGCCTTTATGCAAATAAGCTCTGTTCTGATTGGCTGCTCTGTATTGTGCCTCATTAAAAAGCAGTCTGAGCTAAAATACTCCTCAGAACTTCAGTGTGAGTGGGCGGAGCTGAACGAATGTAGACTGAATAGATCCTCATGACATCACAGAAAGGATGAATTCAAAACAGTCTGTTTTTGCAGCGAAGCTTACGTAACCAGACTGTACAGACTGGAGAGTGAACACTGTCCTCAGACTGTAACTGTGTGTGTTTCTCTCTCCAGGATCGCGTGTGGTGAACTACTTCATGATGGTGTTTGGGAATACTCTTTATTCCCACATACACTTTATGGACCGCCTCACTACACGTCTGGAGCTCCATGAAGTGACTGACCTGGAAAAGAGCGACAGCATTATTGCTTTTGTCGTTGTTGCGTCTCGAGCTGGAACCGACCTTGAAGCTGCTCTTAGGAAAATTCCACAATGTAAGACACTTCCTTCAGTTCAGTATACAGAGCGTGTCATGAAGGCACTTACAATCACTATAGTTTATAGTTTACTGAAAGAGGAATTCCACTGATTTAGTGTTTGAGATGTAAACAAAGTCATTCAGAGTGGTTTGGTGTGAAATGGTCCTGTCACACTACCAGAGTGACTTACAACCTGATCATTTTACACAGGTAGGCAAAGGTAGCGTTAGGAGTTTTGCTCGAGGACTCTTTAGGCTACGTTCGCACAGCAGGTAAAAGTGGCCCAAATCCGATCTTTTTCTTCATATGTGACACAGATGTGTGTCAGTGTGAACAGATAAACACACCCAATCTGACATTTTCAATTCTGATTAGAGACGCTTTCGTATGTGGTACTGAAATCCGATACGTATCCGATCTGTGGCAATGCGACTCAGTCTGAACAGCCAGAATTCATGAGACTTTTACGTCAGTCCAACTCGACATTCGTCAAAATACATTTAGGCTGATGTTTCTGTACAAAAAATTAGAAGAGACTCATCAAACCGCTCCGTGTACGTACGAAAGCTGCAGCATCAGAGAACAGTTTAAAGTATTCGAGGACACGAACCAAAGAAGTGGCCGTGGCCGAATAACGCGCCCTTTTTACAGCGAACTCGAACACATTCTGGGTGATGAGTCCAGCTGTCAACCACTGGAACTTCATAATCGCTCCTGTGATGCTGGCGAAGACGAAACTGACCCCTTTGGGAGCGACTGGCGTTCGCTGGCCGTCATGATTGTTTACCTCTGGACGAGCCACGTGAAGCTCTGTTCTTTTGCGCATGCGGGTCGGTTTAGGAGCTGATCTGTTCAAACAGATCACATTTAAAAGATAATCTGAGCAGCCAAACAGAAAAATCAGATTTGGTGAGAAAATCAGATTCGGGCCACTTTTACCTGCTGGGTAAACGTAGCCTTATTGGTATAGTGTAGGGTGCTCGTCCAGCCGGGGATTGAACCCCAGTCTACAGCGTAGAAGGCAGAGGTGGTACCCTCTACACTATACCAACCACAACTCCCATAGTACATCTGGTTCTGATGTCACAGTTACAAGCCCGCCATCAACCAATTGTGGACAGTTACTACACAGTTCCTCCTCTCCTGAATTTCGAATCACTCTCACCTGTTCTGTTTGTTTATATACTGGTTCATTTTGTTCACTCTTTGCAAAGTACTGCCAGTTGCCTTGTCTATTGTGTACTGAGCGCTCTCTCTGTTTTAGCCTCCTGTGTTTTTGACCCTGTTTGGCCCTCGTTTACCGTGTCTGATTTTTCTTTGTACTTTGATGGTTTTGGTGTTTGTTTCTCTGGCTGCTGACCCTTGTTGTTTATGGACTCAGATTTCAGTTTACTGATGTATCTGTTTGTTGCTCTCTTGGTTCTGACCTGGCCTGGATTACTGACTACCCCCTATTGTTAATAAAGCTGACTTTGTTTACTTCGGCAGCGTCTGCCTAACGTGACAGGTCCATTGTAGAGAAACATACTAACTTAGATTTCTCTATTTTAATTACCACCCAAAATGACCAGTGAACCTACCCGTTTCTTATGAGGTTTTATATGTAATGTTGAAGATGGTAAAATAGTGATAAATCTGAAAAAAAAACAAAATGTACCATGAATGGAGTAAATAAAATTCACTTTAGAACAAAAAACATCTGTCATAAAACAGTGTTTCAGTTATCAGGCAGTGAATTCATAACCACTTCATGTAGTAACTTTATGTGAAAGAAGCTTTTAGAGGTGGACGTCTGGTTCCTATCACCACCACTGTGAACAAGTTTCTCTAGAACGGAGCGTTTCACACCAAACCACAAAAGCGCTTTTAAAAAATAGTGGAATTGCCATCTAGATATTTGAAAAAACTCCACAAAACTGATAGAATATGCGAGATTAACTTATTTTTCTGCATTACTGCAATGTTAACACCTGAGACCAAACACAGCGCTGTGACACACCTTGATCTGGTGTTGACAGAGCAAACAGAAGGTCACTTGTTAAATACATTATTATATCTCTCCTCCTTCCAGCGTCCCGGCCTGTCGTTCTCATCGTTCTCCACCACACGTTTGACCCAAATTTCGTTGCTCCAGAAAGCGGACTGTGTGTTAACAGGGCTAACATGTTCACTGTGGACTGCCTGTTCTATGAAGACCAAGGTCTGCTGAGATGTCTGCGCAACGACGAGGCGCTGAAAGCAGTCACTGACCACCTGATCTCTAAAGGAGGGTTGCCTAAATCACAGGAAGGTTATCACCTGGTAATAAAAAATAAAACTACATTTCCACCATTATGTACTGTTCAGGAATATCACTGTCACCTTATTATTTAGGTCGTTTTTCCACTGCACAAAGTACCAGAACCTTCAGCATCAGAAAACTGGAACTGTGCTTTTTCCATTGGCCTTCAGTCCAATGGCAACCAGAAATACTACTTATTTCCCACACGCATTGTGTTTCACTCACGAGCTATTTCTCCACCACACAGGGTTGCCAGATTCTAATTTTTTCCTAAAAATGCAGGTTATTCTGTAAGTGCAGTGCAGGGGGAGATGGCACTCTCGCGGGGTGCGTTTTCTGCTTGGACTACTTTTTAAAGTGAGCAGAGTCGTAAATAAAAAAACATGTAAAAAAAGAAAACAAATGATCATGTAAATGTATATCGATGTATAGCTGGCAACCTGTTCTGTTTCTGACAGCAGTGGAGCAATCTAGAACATAGAACTTTGAGTTTCTTCCCAGAGTTTCTTCTAGAGTGAGCGACAGCATCTGCGCCCACTCAACCAGGTCTGCACCCTAGCAGACACACATTTTGTCTATTATACGTAATTTTTTGTAGAGCGACGCTTGACGCCTGGACTGTAAATTAGCCTTTACTTCACCAATCAGAGCAGCAGAACGTGAAATAGAACGGTACGTTCAGGTGTCGATTGCTGTTTAAGTAGTAGAACACAGAGGGAGTGTGTTATCGCGAAATAACATCACGGCTGAGATTTGGTCGCCGTAGGTCATCACGGCCATGATGTTATTGGCGATAACACACTCCTCGAATGTTCTGTTGCTTTTATACAACAGTTAAATAGATAAAGTAATAGATTAATAAACTGCCTCATCTTCAGAGTCTGACCAAATCGGCTGTCGGTCAAATGTGATCTTAAAAGTGTCCATTTTCTGTTTGTGGCAATGTAATTAGTAAAATCATTCAAATAGCTTGAGCGTCTCCTACAGCTGTCAAAGTTGTTGCTTAGCAACAGCGTCTCAGCGGAGTGATACAGTGTTTGTAAAAAATCCGTGATGTTGTGGTGAAATAACAGCACGGTTAGAACACTTCTCAACCAATCAGCTCGCGTGGCCGAAACTAACCGTTGTAAAATTTGAGATTTATTTGTAAAGACTTTGCTACAGTGACTTAACCTGGTTACTAAGCTAACGCTACTAGCTTTACGCTAGCCTTCTCAGAATCTCTGTATTTTCCTACTAAACAGAGGAAAATCTACTCTACTCTGATTTCACACGGCTCAGTGTAGCTGTAGACATTAGTGTGAGCAGAAAGGTGCACTGTACTATTTCATATCAGCCAGCAAGTTAAAACTACACTCTTAAAAAGATGGTTCTTCAGGGGTTCTTTAGTAAATAAAATGTTTCTCATAGAACATGAACACTCAAAGAAGCCTTTGCATGATTGAGTGCGTCTTTACATGGTGAAATGGTTCTCCATATTGATGGAGAATGTGCTGTGTGTGGTTCTTTATAGCCCAAAAAATCTTCTGTTGTAACAAGCTTGACATTGTAATAATAGAAGAGCCCTTTTTGGTGCTACATAGAACCGTATACAACACATTCTCCATCAATCTGAACACCCTTTTCACCAAAAAACCCTTTAATCATGCAAAGTTTCTAAAATGTTTCTAAATAGAACCATTTTCTTTACTAAAGAACCATCTTTTTGTAAGAGTGAAGCTTTACATCGTAACTATAGAACCGTTATTGGTGCTCTTAGCAAAAAAAGGGTCTATATAGTACCAAAAATGTTGTTTTTGGCTTGTAACAATAGTAGAACGTTTGGTGCTATATAGAACCCTTTTCAAAAAGGTTATTTATAGAACCATCTACAGCACACTCTCCATCAATCTGAACAGCCATTTCACCATGCAAAGGCTTCTTTGAGTGTTCATGGTTCTATATAGAACCATTTTCCTTACTAAAGAACCCTTGAAGAACCATCTTTTTAAGAGTGAGCAAGCAAGGTAGCTTATTAGCCAAACCAGATGCTTTATAGACTTTATAAAAACAATATTTGGCAAAAAAATATATGGTAAAAAATATAGAATATAAAAAAGACGTGTCCGTCAGGCTCTGTTTTAGCTGAGTGATTTTTAAATATGCATAATGATCATAAAACTTACCAACTAATCACTGCCAATTCATAAAGAAGGCACTTTTAGTCAGCTATTTTGTTTTAATCGAGTTTAAACGGGACAACGTTAAAATGCTTTGGAGAGCTGATTTCCTAGATAATGCTCGCAGTGCCAAGTGGAGTCTGAGACACGCGTGTTTTACAGTGCTTTGCTCACTGTGTGGTCACTGTATAATGTTTCCTGCCCTCCTGTCTTCCCTGATTGTGTCTCACTGCTCTTGTTGTTTTCCCTGCAGATGAATTATCCTGCAGTCACCAATCAGTGCTGTACAAAGAAAACAAGGAATCTCTGGATAATTATCGGGCTCTTTGTTGGGGCAGCCTGTGGAGTGCTTTTAGGGATCTGTAATAAAGCTGGGCAGGTCTTCCTTGGGGCACCTCTTGGGGCGGTGACCGCGTACCTGCTTCACTTCCGTCTTTCTTACGGAGAACCATCCACAGCCAGTTTGACCTACTGACAGTTGTGATGCCTGTTAAACTTCAGCAGAGTGATGATCTGAAATGCGTGTATACAGATTACTGAGTGTCCTGTATGATCTTATCTAGTAGAGCTTTTGCTTATGTTTACAATCTTCTATAATCAGTTATGATTCTCATGCTTATTGAAATGCAGTTTGCAGTGCTCTAACTTTTTGTCTTGGGGGGCCGTGGTGGGCCAAAGAGACACATATACAGATGAAGAAATTAGTTAGGCTCCAACCAGAGCTTTTAAAAATGTATTTTGTAACATTGAGCTATATTTTGTTACCAAAGTACTTGAAATCTACATTTTTAAAGTAAATTAAGAATTTATATAGGTTTATATAAAATGGGTGAGGGGGTGGGCTTAGGGTAATGTTCTGGAAGGCCAAATCAAAGTTTAGCCTGCTGGCCACACTTTGGACAGAGCTGTTTTAAACTCTTTTACATGTAAATCATCATCGTGTCTTGTGCAGTTCTTGACATTTACGTTAAAAATAAATCTAGTTATAAACACTCATCCTGGGTTTTGTGTGTGTCTCAGTAACATAGACAGCTCTGATGAGATTCGCCTAAAAGTCCTTTCACTGACCCAGCTCTTGTGGTGATTTGGGCCTTTGACTCACCACAAAAGTGAGGTCTGAACTGGAACAATATTAGGAAAGATCTCAGAATTACAGGTGAGACTTCACAAAGATACGAACACAGAAAAGGACAATTTGTTCACAGTCTGAACTGATAGCATAAAGAGACGCTGGTGAAAACAATGAAAATGAGCTTTTTATATTGCTGATGTAATCTAGCCCAGTGGTTCCCAACTCGGTTCTTAGGGCCCCCAGATGGTCCACGTTTTTCCTTCATGCTTAAGTGTTGTGAATTTGGTTGTATCAAAAACGTGGACCGTCTGAGGGGCCGGATTATTATGAAACACTGTGGAGACTCTCGACAGCATTATGGGGTGAACAGTGACAGAGCAGCACTTTTCTATCATGTATAAACTTTATCAGATGATTCATAAAGGAATAATATGAAGTAACAATATACAATATTAAAAGAAAACATGGGGTGAATTTCAATAAAACATTCCCATGTGTAAAAGTCAGCCGATATCAGGTGGAATAAAAGTGTTAGATGGGCTCTAACGAACGTTTATTAGCACTTACTAATTAATGGTACACATTAAAGTATTTTAATTAAGTGGGGCTGTAATTTGCTGCAGTTTGACTGATCTGTATACGAAAAAGTGAAAGTGAAAATATTTCTATTCCAGTCAGCCTGTTTCCCACCCGTATTCCGTCAAGAAGCCTCCTGGCTTTGTGACTGGCTAATAACTCACGCTCACAAACAACTCCTCTAGCGCAGGAGGGCGGGGCTTGCCCGAATACGGGTGGAGAAAAGACGACGCAGTCAGAGAGAAGCAGAACACAGCCGGACTGCTGAAGCTCGCCCGACGACATGCCTGCAGGTCTGTGGGTCCTTTTCACGCTTTGTCGACTGAGGTGTAAAAGCTTCTGTAGCCTGAGAAGAACGAGAGAATGAGGATTACTGGACCGGTGGAACCGGACCTGTCCATGCAGGCCTAACGTTAACCTACACTGGAGAGGGGGTTGGACCTCTGCGTGCCAGGTGACGGGCGGAAGTGGCCGCTCTTGTGGCAGCAGGAAGGAGCCACTTTTATTAGTGGCTGCCACTCTTAAAAAAGATGGTTCTTCAAGGGTTCTTTAGTAAAGAAAATGGTTCTATATAGAACCATGAACACTCAAAGAACCCGCTGCATGTTTAATGGGTTCCTTGCAGCATAAAAGGGTTCTTCACATTGATGGAATTGCATAAATGTGCTGTAGATGGTTCTATATAGAACCTTTTTGAAAAGAGTTCTATATAGCACCCTTAAGGGTCTTCTATTGTTAGACACACTTCTAGAAAGATGGTTCTTCAAAGTTTTTCAGATTGGTGGAGAATGTGCTATAAATGGTTTTATATAGAACCTTTTTGAAAAGGGTTCTGTATAGCACCCAAAAGGGTTCTTCCATTTTTACAGTGTCAAGTTTATAACAATAGAAGAACCATTTTGGGTACTATGTAGAACACTTTTCAAAAAAGGTTCTGCATAGAACCATCTATAGCACATTTTCCATCAGTCTGAAGAAGCTTTCATGATGCAAAAAACACTTTAATCATGCAAGGGGTTCTTTGAGTGTTCATGGTTCTATATAGAACCATTTTCTACACAGATTGTACGCACTGATCTGTAGGAGACTGAGGAAGTGAGATTGTACAGCGCTGAATTAACTCTTACAGCGCTGGAATCGATCAAACGACATGTTTTGTTGCGAAAAGAAGTTAAAACATCTACAGAGACACGTCTGCACTGTTTAATGCACAGCAACTGTTTAGTTGCTGAATTTAACATATTGGGAAAAAATAAAACACAAAATATGGCTTGTGCAAAAGTAGTTATGACTCATTTTTTTATTTTATGCTTTAATGTTTTGAAATATGTTGAGCACAACAATAGAAATTTAGCACTAAAATTAGCACAAAAATTGGCATATTTATGATGTCACAAATATTTGCCCACAGCTGTATTTTTGTATTCTGTATTGTAAATATATGCCTAAACATGCTAATAAAATGGTACAGTTAGGCTGCAGAGTCTCTCTTGCTAACTCAAAATAATGATAATAATAATACTGTAACAAGTTCTTAACCCTCTGTTTTACAGTGTTGCCTCAGGGCAACAAACTCATTTTCCTCACTTTACAGTAAACATTATACATGTTTAATGACCATGACAGGGTTAACAATAAAGGGCAGAGTTTGAGTAAAGCAGGTACTTGGCCATACTATGTCTTAGTGGACGCTTTTAAACCTCTTTCATTCAGTATCATTTGTTTTTGTTAGGAGAATTTACAGAAATATGATTGTTGCCTAGAGGCAACATTGTGCGACAGTGGAAGTAACCAGTCACAAGCCAGGTCTCTCCACTTCAGAGAACACAGCTCTCTATCATTTCTTCCCATTGTCGCACAATGTTGCCTCAAGGCAACATACATCAAAAGGGCAGCTGCACACATTATTATTTAAAAAATGTTTTGGAATTTAATAATTAGGTCCACTCTATGCAAGAAAAGTGAATCAAATGTTTTTTTTAGAAAGTTTTCATAATGCGTGCAGTAGAGGGTTCTGCAGCACGATTTGCATCCCTCAGCCTCGTTGGTTTGTTAGACTCCTGTAGCACCACTTTACGAGGCGAGTGTGCATGTTTATAACAGATGTAGTAATTATTACTTTATTCAATTTGCCTGGAGTGTCTCTCTAACTCCCATGTGTCAAACACAAGGTCAATTTAGGCCTGTGACACAGTCCTATTCGGCCCACAATGTTTTCTATTCCTATTAGCCCGTTTCACCCTGATCTGCACTACAATGCCCAGCATGCACTGCAACATAGTATGCAACTTTCTGTTGGAAGCTCTGTGACTCTTCGTTCTCTCACAGACTTTACTTTTACCTGAGCAACAACCAGAAAGTTCTCAATGAAGCATCTGAACAACAAACTGAATAACAAATGTTCTCTGATCTGCAGCTGTGTGTGTTTGTGTCCAGGATCACGCCCTGATGAAGTACTTCATGAGGGCAGAAGGGAAACCTTTTAATTCTCACATGAATTTTTTGGAGCGTCTCACAGCACATCTTCAACTCCATAAAGCATCTTCAGAGGAGGAGAGCGACGTCATTATTGCCTTTGTCGCTGTTACGTCTCGAGCTGGAACAGACATTAAAGCTGCTCTTCAGGGAATTCCAGAAAGTAAGACACTCCTTCAGTTATTATTCAGAGCTGTGCAGTTATGAAGACATGAAGGAAGACTCTGTTCTCAACTTTACTTTAAGTAGATTTAGAAATAAAAACCTAAAATTACTGTAAAAATGTTTTTGTGCTTTAAACATCATCCTTACACTGGAGGCACATTTTAACATGGAATTTAGTTCTTTTTGTTCTTTTTTTCTGATTTTATTATTTTTGAACTCATCTGCTCTGTTTTGCAGTTCATTTCTCCATTTTGGATTATTGCCAGGGATATTTGTTAATTTTCTTTTTTTCTGATTATTTTAAACTGCACAGGACAATTAGTGAAATGATCTAAAACTGTATTATTTTTTATTCTGTTATTACTGTTGTGTTAAAAAACCCCTCAAACCAACTACAACTACAGCCTGAAGTGCTGTTTGCCAGGCTGCAACTGTAAATGAGAATATGCTCTTAATGACTTACCTGGTTCTCCAGGGTATATTTTGGTTTGTCCATCAGAATTTAAATGACCAAATCATAAGGCAAATTATTCAGTAACTGCATGAAATAAATGCAAATTTTCATTTATTTATTTTTTGTAAAAGCTCCCCTCAAATTAACAGAACATGTGTTTTATGATACACATATTACTGTATGCTTACAATTTACTGCTGAAAGCCAAAAATCTTAGACGCTCTTTGTATTATTTTATAAAAATATTTTTTTGTGGAAAAATGGGTCGACTTTCAGTAGAAAAAAATTATGAGTTCAGCTTCTTTTATTATAAGGGTTTAAAATTACATCACCCATCTATTTGACTGGAAAGAAGACAGTTACAGCTTTCATATGACCCCCACCTTTAGAATATAGCTTATGAAATATGAAAGTTATGAAGAATATGACGAAGTGCGTTTTGGAACCACTGGTGGTCTCAAGGAGTTTAAGAGGTTAAAGGTTAAATAAAAAATCTTTGATCTGATATTAATGATGACCCTCTCATTTATCTCTCTCGCTCCTTTCCAGCCCCCCAGCCTGTTGTTCTCGTGGTTCTCCACCACACGTTTGATCCGACTTCCATTGCTCCACAGAGCAGACTGGGTGTTGACAGGACTGATGTGTTCACTGTGGACTGTCTGTTTCATGAAGACCAAGGTCTGCTGAGATGTGAGCGCAACGATGTGGCACTGAAAGAAGTTACTGACCATCTGATATCTAAAGGAGCATCAGAGGCTGTTTTGGTAAGTTTTAAAAATAAAATATTATTTCTATTATTTTATGTTAATTACAGTTAGAGATCTTCATTCGTTTCACTCGAGCCATCAGTGCACACACTGAAGTGATATGATGACCTGACGTGGCGTCTTATGGTTGATCCTCTATTTTGGGGGAGTCGGTCAGTCTAGACTGCTTTCCTTGGTTCTGCTTGATCTCTAGCTCAGACTCTCACTGAATATGTTGGCAGAGCTGATCAGCATGTGGATCTGCAGGACCAGATCAAAGAAAAGCAGAGTCAAATATGTGGACTCTTAGTCAGTCAGAACACAGGAAGCATCACCGTCACATCAACCTCAAACTCATTTTATACTATAATCATAAAGATTTAATGGAATAATAATTCACCATCATTTACTGAAGTTATAGTGTTTTGTATCACTAACTAGCTCTTTACAAGTTAAAGTAAGACTACACTACTAACATTAGCTGAGGTAACAAGATTAACCTGTTTACCTTAAAGACTTTAGACTGGCTGCACTTTCAGTGTAAATGTCCAGCAACATGAGATCCACTGTGGACTTTGTGGAGTTTAATACAGTAAGTTACAGTCATTAATAGTGTCACTGATTTCAGTAAATAACAAGGCCAGCTGTTTACACGAAAAGGCTACCTACAGTGAAATATGCCAGTAGCCATGCAGACAAGCCAGTGGCTGCACAGAATATGCTTTTATAAACGATACATGAGCTTTTAATGGCTTTAATTCAAACTGACTCAAAAGAAAAGGCCTTTATGACACACAGAAAGTCTGAGAATGAAAGGAGTCGGCGTGTCCAGATCTTTACTCCGCTCTTTGTTTGTGTGGGTCCACTTTGTCAATTACTTTATCCATATTCTGTTGTTGCTGCTCCTCTGGAGGTGGTTGAGATGCAGCTCCTTCTCCTTTGATTTCACTTTTATACAAGACGAGTCTGTCAGTCTGTCAGTCTGTCAGTCTGAGAGAGCAGGCAGAGCTGAGCGTCTGTGTTTCTCAGAGACTCATCTGTGTTTACTGTGCTCTGCCCGTTGTGTGGTTACTGTGTTTCCTGAGCTTTGGTTTCAGTTTTGTCTCACTGCTCTTGTTTTTTGTTCCAACAGTTCCGGCCATGGATTCTCTGTCCAACCAGGACAATGACTAGGATCACTGTTGTGGCAGGTGTATCAGTGGCATTGTTCTTTCTTTATAGATTGTACAAGAAGTCAAGTTTCTTCATGATTTTACAGCCACGTAAACGTTTGTAATGTTGTAATGCACTTTACGTGTTATTAGTGTGCAGAATACTCCGCGGTCATTGCTGGTGTTGTTTGTACTCCACTGTTAGTTTGTTTATTTAATTATCTATTCATGATTTGTCATCATTGCTGCTTGAAGATCCACAGAAATGTAATAAGATGTTGCACTTAGCTTGTTCAGAAATAGAATAAAAACCCATAATAGACTGACTTTCCCAATAATGCAGTGTCTTAACTGCACAGGAGCATCAGTGAGACAAACTCTTACAACTCTTATAAAGAGCCGATATTTGTGAGTCTTCCTGTAAGACCAGCTCTGGTTTCTGTCCACACTACAGGATAGGAGGTGATACGGTGTCACACTCACAGCTGTAACTCAGTGAGTGTGTATGAGTGTTTTCGAGGCACTGAATATTAATTCTGCATCTCTTCTGACTGGAATCACCACAGATGTGACAAATTTGGATAAACACTTTAACTCAACTGAAACGAGTCAACATGGATTTGATATCTTCATATGTGGACAAGAAACATATTTATGATGATGAGAACTTCAGTAAATGAGTCATATTTGATCAGAACACAGCCGCAGGGCTGACAGCGCTATAGGCGTAACACTCCAACAACGTAAACACACAGGGCCGCATTCAGAGTTGGCGACTTTAGGAAGCTGGTTATTTAAAATAGAACGTTATGAGATAAACAGGGAAAATATTCTATGTTAAGACTTCCTGAGTGGGAGTTTAATTTGATGGACTGATAAAGATTATATTTTGAGTGAAATGTCAATTATAATATTATTTAGCATAAAATCAAGAGATTTGATATGAAATCTAACAGCACCGTAAAATATTAACCGTTTTCTTCCAAAATGCTTAAAGAAGGAGAAAGTCGAAAGAAAAAAAGTGAACTGGAGAACAAATATGATCAGAAACTTAACAGCAACCTGGAAGAGCTGATCGACCCCAAAACTGCCCCCATCAGATAAACAGCACTTAAAGCTTTCATCTCTGAGAGAGAGGAGAAAATCAAGCTGCTTCAGATCTGAAAACATCCACAGGTGTTTCTGTCCATCCTTCCACTGTGAGAAGACGACTCAGCGCTGTGGGTCTGAAAGGATGTGTAGCTGTCAAGAAGAACCTCACTGAGAAAAGGAGACGGACACATCAAACAAAGAAGCTGAACGATGGACTGACCACCCCAGAGTCCAGACCTCAACACCACTGACTGAAATTTGGTGGTGTGTCTGCAGATTCTTTGAGGAACTGCGCTAAGAGAAAAGCAACTACAACAACTACAAGTAACTACACTAAATTCTCAATAATGTAAAAAAGAATGATTGATTTTGAACAGAAGGGTTTAAAGGGTTAGAATAAAAGTCCAAAATGTCACAAGGGAGAACTTTATTTCCCCTCCTTTGCACTCTTTCATTTTCAGTCTCCCGGTTTACAGTTTTAATGCTAGCGTTAGACAAGTTACCTCAAAAAAATCAGAGTAATTGATGGAGCAGAACATCCAACATTTCAGACGATTTCAGGAGAAGAAAAAGATCCCCAGACTGTATTTATGGGCTATGTACAGTCATATAAAGTGGTAAGTCCATAAACAGCTTTTAGTTTTTCAATATTTCAGACATACAGATACACAGCCTTCGTTTATACAGTGTTCGGCTGATATAATTCCACTGAAATGACACTTAAGTGTAGTGCGTTCAAGAAACATTTGTGTTCAGCCAGAGTTCTTACTAGAACCAGAAAGTTTGACCATACCAGCCCAGTTTTATCAACCTTACACTGGTTACCAGTTAAATTTCGCATTGATTATAAAATTCTCTTACTGACCTATAAAGCTCTAAACAGACTCGCCCCTCAGTACCTGAGTGAACTTCTCTCTCACTATGAACCATCACGCTTACTTAGATCACAAGGTGCTGCTCACTATTAGTACCTAGAATTAATAAGGTTACATCAGGGGGGAGAGCCTTCTCATACAAAGCCCCCCAGCTTTGGAATAATCTTCCAGTCAGTGTTTGGGACTCAGACACAGCTTCAGTCTTTAAGTCTAGGCTAAAAACTTACTTGTATAGTCAAGCCTTTGGTAATTAGTTTTCCCTGTCGGTTCTATACCTGCCAGAGTCTCTGCTAACACTGTAATCTGTGATCAGTCACCCATTGCAGAACTGACTTTCTGTGTGTTTTTCCTTTCTTTCTTTCCTTCGCCGTGTTGAACAGCTGCCCATCCTGTGCGTCTGATGCTGCTGCCTCTTCTGCCTTGATCGGGTGCCACTGCTCGCCAGCCCTCTGGACCGGCTTGACCACCATTGAGCTTCCTGCTGTACAACGCCGTGCAAACCTCAGCCTCACAACCTGACCCCACTGATGCTGCTGCTGTTGCTACATGAACTAATCAAAATTAATCATTTGAACTAATCAATCATTTAAACTAATCAAATTAATCAATCACCCATTGCAGAACTGACTCTGTGTGTTTTTCCTTTCTTTTCTTTGCCGAGTTGAACAGCTGCCCATCCTGTGTGTTCTGATGCTGCTGCCTCTTCTGCCTTGATCGGGTGCCACTGCTCGCCGTGCAAACCTGACCCTCACAACCTGACCCCACTGATGCTGCTCCACCTCTTTTCCCTGTTTTTGTACTATAATACTTTATACTAACAATGTTTACTATCAGGTGTCGACCAGAGGAGGATGGGTTCCCCTTCTGAGTCTTGGTTCCTCTCAAGGTTTCTTCCTGTTTTTCTTAGGGAGTTTTTCCTTGCCACTGTCGCCTCTGGCGGCGCTCATGGGGGCTCGGACCCGGATTTCTTTCTGTAATGCTGATTTTGTTTTGTAAAGCTGCTTTGTGACAACACCTGTTGTAAAAAGCGCTATATAAATAAACTTTGCTTGCTTCTAATGACTCTTATTGTGGAAAAGTGAAAGTGAAAACATTTCTATTCCAGTCAGCCCGTTTCCCACCCGTATTCCGTCAAGAAGTTTCCTGCTCTGTGATTGGCTAGGAACTCACGCTCACAAACAACCCGTGTAGTGCAGGAGGGCGAGGCTTGCCCGAATACGGGTGGAGAAAAGACGACGCAGTCAGAGAGAAGCAGAACACAGCCGGACTGCTGAAGCTCGCCCGACAACATGCCTGCAGGTCTGTGGATCCTTTTCACGCTTCTATAAACGCTTCTGTAGCCTGAGAAGGTCAGATCAGCTCATTTTCAGAGGAAAGAATGATGTTTACTGCGCAGCACTGGTGGAACCGGATGTGGCGATGAGGGGCAAAGCACTGGGACGCTAATGAAACAGCCTGGCAGAGCATGCAGAGCAAACAACGACAGAAAAATCAACACATTTTTTCCAAAATGATAAATAAAAAACAGAAATTCTGCATTAAAATTTAGTAGTAAAAATGGCAATATATAATATATGACGTATATATCTTCACACAGCTGTATATTGCATATCCTAAACATATGCCATGAAACAGTTAGAGTAAAAAACGGTACAGTGTTCAAATGCTTTCACTTCGTAACTTGCATAAACCTGTTTATGTAGTGATTCCAACGTGTAAAGTGAACACTACTTATTCCATATGCTAAAGAGTAAGTTACGTTAGTTCAGTTTATGTTAAAGTACTTTTGGTTTCACATTTGGTTTAGTTTGTAAGACCTGTTTTATGAACAGATTGAAACTGTTAAAGGAGAATTTATGCAAAATTCACAAATTAACACATGATTTCTGGCCATAAGTAAAGAATTATGGTTAAGGAGGTAAATGCATCCCTTACTAACCCAAAAAGAATAATAATAATAATAATGATACTGCAGCAAGTAATTAAATACACATTCCAGACTAAAAGTAGCATTTAATGTGTTGTTTGTCATGTTTTGTAATATTCTGTATCATTTTGTGCTTTTTGTCTATCAGTGTGTCCAGAATTCTGTTTGCATTATGCAGATTCTTCACACAACCATTGGGAATCCCCCCTGCTAGCATAGCCACTAATGTACGCTAATATACAGTGACTTCCCAGAAGTAATGTTAATGTCCTTATAGATTAGCCAGCTACGGAAAACAAAACAAACAAACAAAAAAACAAAAAAGTTTCTAACTCATGCATCTGCCCAAACTCCACCGTCGGTACACATTTTAACTCAGAAAACATCCTGTGGCTCCACTGGAGGGAATGAGTTTGCGTGTTTACAACAGACGTCATAATGATACTCCATTTATGGTCCCTGGGTCATGAAGACAAAGCTGAGACTGGGCCGAGTCGGTCACAACTTCTGTTGGAAGCTCTGTGACTCTTCGTTCTCTCACAGACTTTACTTTTACCTGAGCAACAACCAGGAAGTTCTCAATAAAGCATCTAAACAACAAACTGAATAACAAATGATGTTCTCTGATCTGCAGCTGTGTGTGTTTGTGTGCAGGATCACACCTGAAGAAGTACTTCATGAGGGCAGAAGGGGAACTTTTTACCTCTCACATAAAGTTTTTGGAGCGTCTCACAGCACGTCTTCAACTCCATGAAGTGTCTTCAGAGGAGGAGAGCGACATCATTATTGCCTTTGTCGCTGTTGCGTCTCGAGCTGGAACAGACATTAAAGCTGCTCTTCAGGAAATTCCAGAAAGTAAGACACTCCTTCAGTTATTATGCAGAGCAGTGCAGTTATGAAGACATGAAAGAAGACTCAAACATATTTTGAAATAAAGATCTAAAAGAACTGTAAAGTGACTTTTTGTGCTTGAAAAAATCATCCTTTTGTATTTTCCAGATCTTACACTGGAGGCACATTTTAACATTAGTTGCTCCTTTTTTTGAATTCATTATTTTTAATGCATAAAAAGTGAGCTGAACTCACCTATTATTTTTCATTGCAAGTGTTGCGAGTAAGAGAATAAAAGAAGAAACTCCTATAGTCTGTTTTGTAGTTTATTTCTTCACTTTGTATTTTTTAATTTTATTTTTTTTCTGATTATTTTACTGCACAGAACAAATAGTTTGATGATCTAACAAATGACAAATAACAAATAATTAAATACAGCCCCATTTCCAAAAAATGTTGGGACGCTGTGCAGAACGTAAATAAAAATAGGATGCAATGATATGCAAATTAATTGAGCCATATTTTTTTAAATACTACAAAGACAACAAATCAAATGTTGAAACTGGGAAATTTTATTGTTTTTTGAAAAATATATGCCCATTTTGAATTTGATGCCAACAACTGTAAGTGTTTGGGAACTGAGGAGACACTGCTGTAGTTTAGAAAGTGAAATGTTTTCCTGTTCTTGTTTGATACAGGATTTCAGCTGCTCATCAGTTCAGGGGCTCATTTGTCATATTTTTCATTTAATAATGTGCCAAATGTTTTCAGTGGTGACAGGTCTGGACTGCAGGCAGGTCAGTTTAGCACCCGGACTCTTTTAATACGGAGCAATGCTGCTGTAATACATGAAGAATGTGGTTTGTCATTATCTTGCTGAAATAATCAAGGACTTCTCTGAAAAAGACGTCTGGATGGCAGCATATATTGCCAAAACAGGTATATATCATTCAGCATTAATGGTGCCTTCACAGATGTGCACGTCACCCATGCCATGTGCACTAATGCCCCCCTATACCATCATGAATGCTGGCTTTTAAACTGTGCCTGGTAACAAGCTGAGTGGTCTTTAGCCCGGAGGACACAGTGTCCATGATTTCCGAAAAGAATTTCAAATGTTGATTCGTCTGAACACAGGACACTTTTCCGCTTCCCCTCAGTCCATTTTAAATGAGCTCAGGCCCAGAGAAGGTGGCAGTGTTTCTGGATCCTGTTTATATATGATTTCTTATTTGTGTTTTAGAGTTTTAACTTGCATTTGTGGATGCAGTGATGAACTGTTTTCACAGAAAGTGGTTTTCAGAAGTGTTTCTGAGCCCATGCAGTGATTTCCACTACAGAATCATGTCTGTTTTTAATGCAGTGCTGCCTGAGGGCCCACAGATCACGGCCAGCAAATACTGGTTTTTGGCCTTGTCCCTTACATACAGAGATTTCTGTTTTGGAAGAAAATGCTCTTTTATACCCAATCATGTTACTGACCTGTTGCCAATCAAGCACCAGGTGTTTTTTAAGCATTACACAACTTTAACAGTCTTTTCTTGCCCCATCCCAACGTTTTTGGAATGTGTTGTTGGCATCAAATTCGAAATGGCAAATATATATCAAAAACAATGAAATTTCTCAGTTTCAACTTTTAATTTGTTGTCTTTGTACTATTTTCAATGAAATATAGGTTTTAATTTTTTACACATCATTGCATTTTGTTTTTATTAACATGTTGCACATGTTGCACTTTTTTTGAAATGGAGTTGTATGTTTGAAAAAAAATAATAATAAAGCCTTGGTCTGATATTAATGATGACATTAACATCTCATTTCTCTCTCACTCTCTCACTGTCTAGCCCGGCCTGTTGTTCTAGTGGTTCTCCACCACACGTTTGATCGGTATTACGTTGCCCCAGAGAGCAGACTGGGTGTTGACAGGACTGATGTGTTCACTGTGGACTGTCTGTTCCATGAAGACCAAGGTCTGCTGAGATGTGAGCGCAACGAAGTGGCACTGAAAAAAGTTACTGACCATCTGATATCTAAAGGAGCATCAGAGAATGTTTTGGTAAGTTTTGAAAATCAAATATTATTTCTATTATTTTGTGTTAATTACTGTCAGATTTTAATTCATTTCACTGGAGCCATCAGTGCACACACTGAAGTGATATGATGTCTTGACGTGGCGTCTTATGAGTGATCCTCTATTTTGGGAGAGTTAACGAACAGCAAACATCACAGTGACATCAAGCTCAAGCTAATATTTTTACTCTAATCGTAAACATTTAATGAATAAAAGATTTTAACATAATTTATTGAATTTATCGTGTTTGTTTCACTAACTAACTCTTCACAAGTTGATGTAAGACTACACTACTAACATTAGCTGAGGTAACAGGCGATTAGCATTTGTCTGCTTACCCTAACGACTTTAGACTGGCTGCCCTTTCAGTGTAAATGACCAGCAACTTGAGATTCACAAAGGATTCTGTGGAGTTTAATACAGTAAGTTACAGTACAGTAATAGAGCCAGCTATGTCAGTAAATAGCTACACTAGCAGTGTTCGCTAAAAGGCTACCTACAGTGAAATATGCTAGTAACTGAGTGAAATATGTCACAGTCAACTGTGTAAAATGTTCCAGTGGCTGCTCAAAATATGCTTTTGTGAACTGTAAATGAGCTTTAAGTGGCTTTAGAATCTAAAATCACTCAAATGAAAAAGCACTGAAGCTGCAGATCAGTTAGTAAAAAGGCCTGTAAATGAAAGAGGAGTGTAAATCTTTACTCCACTGTTTGTTTGTGTGGGTCCACTTTGTCAATAAGGCTGATTTTATCCATATTCTGTTGTTGCAGCTCCTTCTCCTTTGATTCACTTTTATACAAGACGAGTCTGTCAGTCTGACAGTCTGAGAGAGCAGGCAGAGCTGAGAGTCTGTGTTTCTCAGAGACTCATCTGTGTTTACTGTGCTCTCCTCATTGTGTGGTTACTGTGTTTCCCGATTTTTACTTTAATTTAGTCTCACTGCTCTTGCTTTTCCCTACAGGCCCAGGCGAGGAGTATCTGTCCACACACCTGGATATCCTGTGCTGCTGTAATTATTGTAATTATTGCATTAGCAGTATTATGTGTTTGCCTCATTTTACTCCGTAAGCCACATGAGTAGTGATGGATGTTTTGAATAAATAATCTTTATTTTCTGATCATGTTAACAAGTAATGTTTACTAACCAAAGAATATTAATCTTCACACTGTAAAATAGGCCTTAGCTTCACAGCCTGTTTGTAAAAGGGGCCTCCTGAAGCTTGTTAGGATCTGCTGTGTGAGCAAGAAGAACTGCCCTTGAGATAAGAACCAGCCCTGGAACAGGTGAACTTACAATGCAACCAGTCAAAAGCTGATGTCCTTGGGTACTGGAACATTCTGGTACAACTAAGATAAGATATTTTTAAAAAACATATTTCATGTATGATTGGAAATAAGGGTTCCCAAGTGCAGATGTGACAGTTCCCATGTACATGTAAGGTTTGAAAATAATGGGAACTAAGACGGTATAGAATTCCATAGAAAAGGAGGGGCGATTTCTTCATCGCCCCAAACAGGATATAAAAGTGGGTGTTTTTGACATGTTCTTTGCATTGTGGTTGTCCGGGAACCATCTTGCCATCCAAGCTCAATAAAGCAGAAGGCCTTTTCCTTCCTTCCACAAGAACTCAGCGACTAAAGTCTTTTATTTTACTTTGCTTTTTACACTTTGACATTTTTCTTATTTTGTTAGAGGAAGTTATATTGCAGTTAGCTCTTAAGGTAACAGTATTAGAACACACTAGGAGGATCCATCTCTGTCCACGGGCCTGGAGCACAGAAGAGAGGCTTTTGGGCCCGACAGTAGTCACAGAAGGTTTCTCCATGACTTTAAGGTGATGTTTGTAATGTTTGTAATGCACATTATGTGTTATTACTGTGCAGAGACCCCACAGCTGGTCTTGTAAGTGCTCCACTGTTAGTTGCTCACTGTGTTCATGGCAAGCTTAGACAGCAAAACATTCAGTTTGTTTATTTATTTATAAATAAATGTATTTATATCTGTTTATGATTTATGATCATAAAATCTGTTTATGATCATTGTAGTTTGAAGATCCCCATAAATGTAATCAAGTTTTTTTTCTTGTTTTACTTGTTACTTGTTCAGAAATGTAATAAAACCTAATATAATAAACTTTCCCAATCATGTAATACAGTTACTGATAATGTAATAAGGTCTCTTAATGCTTTTGTGGTTCTACACAGAAACCAGCCTGGAATGAGGAGCATCAGTGAGACAGAATCTTACTTTCTCTAACTTTCTCTCATGGAGAGCCGCCATTTTAAGACTGGCTCTGGTTTCTGTTCACACCACAAGATTGATGGTGATACGGTGTCACACTCACAGCTGTGACTCAGTGAGTGTATCTGGGGTGTGAATATGAATTCAGCATCTTATTCGATGAAAATCTCCATTTACATGCATCAGACACTTAGTGTAGACGTTACCATGACAACGAGCATCACGTGAGTGCAGTCAGAGTGAGACGAGCAGCAGTGAGCAGCGCTTGTGTTTTTAATCACTTTAAAATGATGTCAGACTCAGGAAAACGTCCTTCACATGTCCTTATTAAAGAAGGCCGAGAGGAAGACGTCGTGTTCTGAGACACATAAGCTGGACGTCCGTCCCACCGCCGTCTTTTAGAGATCAGAGCATAAACTTCGTCTCCTCTGCAGACCAGTTTCTGCTCCGCCATGTTGAACGGTATTAAATTTCACTATGAAGCGACGAACATGATCAGAACGGACTTAAACTTTCTGGGTGTTTAATTCGGTGGACTGATAAAGCAGATTATGCTCTGAGTGAAATCTCAATGATAATATGATTTAGCCTAAAATCTAGAGACATTAAAATCAAATGAAATTTGCATGCTTGAATCTGACCAGACGAGGCAACTGCATGAGCTCAGAGTGCCCCCCCTTCAGATGTATACTCTCAGCACCAGTCATTACGGGTGACACCCCAGCCAAGGGAGTCCCCTTCCCCCAGCACACCCTGGGGAGGAGGGCGTGGCCCCTCAGTTCGGTTCAAAGGCTTTGTGGTCCTTTAAGGTGAGAGCAGAGACCATGTAGAGAGGAGAATTAGCACTCTGAAATGTCTTCAAGGTTTGCTCAAACACTAGAGGGCGCTCCCGAGCGAGTCCAAAATGAATGGGTTAATATGGAGCATTTGAGCAAAATCATAGTTTATAAATGCTAAAACATTTTTAATATGAAAGATTTCAGTCATTTCCTGGACACAGAGCAGCATAAAACATTTCAACACTGCTGTTATATTTTGATTGATAATGCCAACCAATCAGCACTCAGTATCAGTAATGTTAGCATCCTGCTGCACAAAACCCTGTTTGCTGTATAAAAAGGAAACATACAGGTGAGTTTTCTTTGCTTTTTTAGTGAAATACATTCTTCTACTTTGTAAAATTAGAAACTATTTTAACTTTTCATTTTTGACTATTTAGCTCCATTCACCCCCATTCACTGAGGACTCGCTCGCTGGCGCCCTCTGCTGTTTTGCAGTCCTGTTTTTGATATAACAGGGGAAATAGGAAGAGGCCAGGCTCCTCGTACACCGGCTCTGGCGAGAGCTTTTTAAAGGTGGGATAGCGTAGCTGGTTCAAGAAATGTTTGTGTTACGAGGACTCTTATTGTGGTGGGTGGGGCTAGGAAGTGTAGAGGGTGTCTGTGAGCTTCAGTCAAAGAGCGAACTATTAGAAAAAAACTCTGCTTATGTGCAGCGCAGCTGACAAGAGCTGGGAAAAAGCACCTGCGTCTCTTTTAGTGGTGGTGATTCTACAGTAACCAGTAAAAGAGATTGTTAATTAATTAAATGATTGATTGATCAATAAGTTATATGGACCCTGATGAATGTTTATTAGTACTGGGAAACTCACTAATTAGAGGAACACGTTACAGTATTTTTAACTAAGTGGTGACGTCATTTAGTACAGTATATCTGATCCGTCTGAGAATCTGAAAGTGAAAGCATTTCTGTTCCAGTCAGCTCGTTTCCTGCCCGCTTTCCGCCAAGAAGCCTCCTGCTCTGTGATTGGCTGGTAGCTCACAAACAACAGCTCTAGCGCAGGAGTGCGGGGCTTGTCTGACGCAGTCAGAGAGAAGCAGAACGCAGCCGAACTGCTGGAGCTCGTCCGTCAACATGCCTGCAGGTCTGTGAGTCCTTTTCACGCCTCTGTGGTCTCTGAAGGTCAGATCAGCTCATTTACAGAGGAGAGAATGAGGATTACTGCGCTGCACAGGTGGAACCGGATCTGTCCTGCAGGACTGACGTTTCTATGGTCGAATCTCCAGTGATGTCCTACTTCCTTTGTAGTGCACTACGCAGGAATAACGGCTTCTGCACTCAGAGAGTGAATTATATGTGGAATAGAAAGACTTTTATATTCAGCCATAAGCTGGACGACTATATGACATTAGGGCACTGTTTGGGTGTAGGAGCCTAGTTTTATTCCCTTTGTAGTGCACTATGTAGGGAGTACAGAGACATTTGGGATTCAGCCAGACTGTGCAGCGCTGAATTAACTCTAGCAGTGCTGGTTTAACACCTGCAGTGCGGAATCGACTCGTACAGGGTCCGTTTGTGTTTAGCTGAACTCGTAGAATGTGTAATGGAGCAGCTGGGCAGAGCATGACTTGCTAAACTACAGCTGTCTGTAAAAGTTTGGGCGCCCCTGGTCAGACGTACAGAGGTCCAGAGAGGCCATGAGGTAGTTATAATTTTCTGGACTGTTATCCTGAAATCACAGCTATCTTAGTTGTGTCTAGAACATCTATGTCTATTACAGCAGCACAAAGTACAGTAAAGAGCAGGACAAGAGCAAAAGTATTGCTGTACGCTAATATACAGATACATACACTGATCAGGCTTAACATTATGACCACCTCCTTGTTTCTATGCTCATTGTCCATTTTATCAGCTCCACTTACTGTATAGGTGCACTTTGTAGTTCTACAGTTACAGACTGTAGTCCATCTGTTTCTCTGTGTACTTTGTTGGCCCCATTTTACCCTGTTCTTCAGTGGTCAGGACCCCCATGGACCCTCACAGAGCAGGTACTATTTGGGTGGTGGATCATTGTGCAAGTGGATCAGACACAGCAGTGTTGCTGGAGTTTTTAAACACTATGTCCACTCACTGTCCACTCTATTAGACACTCCTACCTTGACAGTCCACCTTGTAGATGTAAAGTCAGAGACGATAGCTCATCTGCTGCTGCACAGTTTGTGTTGGTCATCCTCTAGTCCTTCATCAGTGGTCACAGGACGCTGCCCACAGGACACTGTTGGCTGGATGTTTTTGGTTGGTGGACTATTCTCAGTCCAGCAGTGACACTGAGGTGTTTGAGGAGCTGATAAATGGACAATGAGTGTAGAAACAAGGAGGTGTTCATAATGTTATGCCTGATCGGTGTAAATAGAAGAAGAAAAGATATAAAATGAAATATACTAAAACAACCATAAAATATAATGTGCAGTACAAGAAAAGTAAATATAACTGCATAAATATTATGCAGGTGACAATGCAGTGGTGCATGTCATGTCCAGTGGATTAACCGAGTGACTATACACTGTAAACAGCTGTGTAATATGCCTGGGTGTATAAACAAGCAGCAGCTCAATTTGCATCATTTATGGATGTATAAACAAAGTGGCAGTTCATAGTAAAGAGTAGAGAGATCTAATGTCCAGTTGGTGCTCAGTGAGTCTGTCCTGTCAGTAGCCCAGTGTACAGTAATGTCCCGGCACAGTGACAGGTGTTGTGCAGTGAGATCGCTCTTGGTACGAATGATCTCCTGTACTGCTGTTATCTTGAGATCATGGCATAATTAAGTTGACAATCCATAAAATTACAGCCACAGCTCATGGCCTCTCCAGACTTCTGTAAGTGACATGTTTTGTTGATTTTCTAAGTGTAAATAAATGATAATTTAAATAATAATAATAAAATTTATATTTATAACAATATTTTCTAAATTATACACATTGAAAAATAAAATAATGTGTAAAATGTGGCCTGTGCAAAAGTTATGGCACATTTTAGGTTATTTTTTTTTCCCCCAATATGTTAAATTCAGCAAATAAATATAAATTGTGCACTAAAACCTGCAGGAAAAACCATATTTCAGTGAGTTCTTTGCAGATAATGTGTAAACTTAATTTCTAACTTAGAAAATCAACAAAACATGTAATTTGTCCAGGTGTGCACAAACTGTTGTGTCTCACTGTACATCCTAAAAATATGCCATAAGACGCTGAAGTAATAAACGCTACGTTTTCGTGTGCTTTGACTACATGATTTGCATTGATTTCATCTGGTTTATGCAAAAATGCCAGCGTCTAAAGTGAACAGTGGTTATTCCATGTGGTAAAGAGTTAATTGCCCAAGTGAGCTATTGAGTCATAGAGCGCTGACGACACTAACTGACAGTAAAGACAAATGTAATGCAGTGGGGCACCAGTAAGCACAAGGCGTGGTCATTTTAAGGTACTTTTTTTAAGACAAAAATCATTTTACATGTATGTAGACCTGAATTACGAGCAGATTGAAACTGTTAAAGGAGAAAAAAATAAACAATAATAATAGAAATAATGATAATAACAATACTGCAGCAAGTAATTAAAGGGTCATTCTAAGTTAAAAGTAGCATTTAATATGTTATTTGTGATTTTTTGAAATATTCTGTGGCTCAGCTTGCATCCTCCACTCTCACTGCTGTGACAGAATTCACAATTTTGTGTCGTTTTTGTGCTTTTCGATCATCAGTGGACCCATCATTCTATTTACATCATGCAGATCCTTCATACAACCATTGGAAGTCGCTGCACAGCAGTACAGAAATTCTGACCGCTAGGATAGCCACTGATGTAGAGGTTAATATATCGCTGTTGTTGGACGAAAAACCTTGGATCTCCATTTTTAACATTTCAGTTTGAAAATACCTGTTTACCTTTACATTGTGTGTAAATTTCATGATGAATGGACTAAAAGAAACGACCCAAAATGACTTGGAAAAATTCTGGTTCCATTGATTTACATTAAAAGTAAAGCAGGTTTTTTCCGTCTCCTGTAAAGTTTACATTTTGGAGATACGAGGTTTTCTTCCAACAACAGCGACATACTGTAAGTTACTAGCAGAGTAGCTATGTTAGCTGGCTTCCTTCTAGATTTTCCAGGTAGCGAAATAAATAATAAACAAAATAAAAAACAGCCTGTCCTCATGTATCTGACCTAAAGCATTAAAGGAAACCTTCTGGATTCATCAGAAAGGGGTTTTTAGTCTTTAAACAGGAGAATATTACAGTACAGACTCCTTGGCACTGCTGTAGAGGTGAGTGTGCGTGTTGACAACAGATGTAGTGATGGTTATTTATTCATTTTGGCTGGAGGGTCCGTCTAACTTAAGCCGGTCATAACTTCTGTTGAAACATCTGAGACTCTCCGTTCTCTCTCAGACTTACTTTTACCTGAGCAACATCCAGAAAGTTCTCAATAAAATATCTAACTGACAAATTAGATAACAAATAACTTCCTTTTCAAATCTGCAGCTGTGTGTTTTTGTGTTTCCAGGATCAAGTGTGGTGAAATTCTTCATGATGGTGTTTGGGAAAACTTTTTATTCCCATATGAACTTTATGGAGCGTCTCACAGAACGTCTTCATCTCAGAGAAGTGTCTTCAGAGGAGGAGAGCGACGTCATTATTGCCTTTGTCGCTGTTGCGTCTCGAGCTGGAACAGACATTAACGCTGCTCTTCAGGGAATTCCAGAAAGTAAGACACTTCTTCAGTTTCGTATGCAGAGCTGTGCAGTTATGAAGACATGAAGAAAGACTCTGTTGTCAACTTTACTTAAGTAGATTTAGAAATAAAGACCTAAAATTACTGTAAAAATGTGACCTTTTGTGCTTAAAAATGATCTTTGTGTATTTTTGCCAGACTTTACTCTGGAGGCACATTATAACATGAATTAGGTTTATTTTGCTCGTTTTTCTGACTTTATTATTTTAAAATATTGAGATATTGTTGCAGGTGATAGAATAAATGAAGAAACTCATCAGCTCTGTTTTACAGTTGTAGTTCATCATTTTGGATTATTGCCAGGAATTTTTTATTAATGTTTTTTTTCTGATTATTTTAAACTGGATAGAGAAAATGCAAGAAGTTAAATGATCAAACGAATGATTATTTTTCCAGCTGGATTCTGCTGCCTGCCAAATAAGAATATGTTTTTAATTACTTGCCTGGTTAAATGAAATCCTAGCTACATTCATGAACTGAGGGAACTCATACTGGCTGTCGCTCCTCTTTAATAATGCGAGGTGGTTCTAGATCAGGTTAGTGTTTTAGCCATGTTGACTACGTTAATGTTCCCTTTTTTAGAATGTTTTAACATCAGTTTTATGCAGTCAGAATGTCATGCAAACTGGGATTCGCTGTAATGTGTGGAGTTCATGCTCAACCTGCTCAAACTGGAACTGCCAATGTAAACTGAAACATGACTAAATGAAAGGTGTATTATAAATAAAATGCATCATTATTATTATTTTGATGATCATTATTAATATTAATTGTCACATTAACATCTCATCTATCTCTCTCGCTCCTTTCCAGCCCCCCAGCCTGTTGTTCTCGTGGTTCTCCACCACACGTTTGATCCGACTTCCATTGCTCCACAGAGCAGACTGGGTGTTGACAGGACTAATGTGTTCACTGTGGACTGTCTGTTTCATGAAGACCGAGGTCTGCTGAGATGTGAGCGCAACGATGTGGCGCTGAAAGCAGTTACTGACCATCTGATATCTAAAGGAGCATCAGAGACTGTTTTGGTAAGTTCTAAAAATAAAATATTATTTCTATTATTTTATGTTAATTACAGTCAGAGATCTTCATTCGTTTCACTGGAGCCATCAGTGCACACACTGAAGTGATATGATGTCCTGACGTGGCGTCTTATGGTTGATCCTCTATTTTGGGGGAGTCGGTCAGTCTAGGCTGCTTTCCTTGGTTCTGCCTGATCTGTAGCTCAGACTCTCACTGAATATGTTGGCAGAGCTGATCAGCATGTGGATCTGCAGGACCAGATCAAAGAAAAGCAAATATGTGGACTCTTAGTCAGTCAGAACACAGGAAGCATCACCGTCACATCAACCTCAAACTCATTTTATACTATAATCATAAAGATTTAATGAATAAAGTGTTTAAACATGATTTCCGGAATTTATCATGTTTTATATCAGCTAAACTAACTCTTCACAAGTTAAAGTAAGACTACACTACTAACATTAGCTGAGGTAGCATGATTAGCATTTGTCTGTTTACCCTAATGACTTTAGACTGGCTGCACTTTCATTGTAAATGTCCAGCAACTTGAGATCCACTAAGGATTCTGTGGAGTTTTATACAGTAAGTTACAGTAATTAATAGTGTCAGCAATTTCAGTAAATAGCTACACTAGCAGTGTTCGCTAAAAGGCTACCTACAGTGAAATATGCTAGTAACTGAGTGAAATATGTCACAGTTAACTGTGTAAAATGTTCCAGTGGCTGCTCAGAATATCCTTTTGTGAACTGTAAATGAGCTTTAAGTGGCTCTAGAATCTAAAATCACTCAAATGAAAAAGCACTGAAGCTGCAGATCAGTTAGTAAAAAGGCCTGTAACTGAAAGAGGAGTGTAAATCTTTACTCCACTGTTTGTTTGTGTGGGTCCACTTTGTCAATAAGGCTGATTTTATCCATATTCTGTTGTTGCTGCTCCTCTGGAGGTGGTTGAGATGCAGCTCCTTCTCCTTTGATTCACTTTTATACAAGACGAGTCTGTCAGTCTGAGAGAGCAGGCAGAGCTGAGAGTCTGTGTTTCTCAGAGACTCATCTGTGTTTACTGTGCTCTCCTCATTGTGTGGTTACTGTGTTTCCTGGTGTTTACTTTAATTTTTGTTTTTTTTTCCTCTACAGGCCCAGGCGAGGAATACCACTCTATGCTTCAGGATATTTTTTCTATGTGCTGCTGTAATAATTATTGCATTAACAGCATATTTATTAGCTTTCATCATTATACACTATTTGCTACGCAAGTAGTCACAGAAGGTTTCTCCATGACTTTAAGGTGATGTTTGTAATGTTTGTAATTATGCATTATGTAAATTTGCATTATGTGTTATTACTGTGCCGAGACCCCACAGCTGGTCTTGTTAGTGCTCCACTGTTAGTTGCTCACTGTGTGCACGCTAAGCTTAGACAGTGAAACATTCAGTTTGTTTACTTAATTATCAATTTATGATTCATCATCATTGCAGCTTGAAGACCCACAGAAATGTAATGAAGTGTTTTACTTAGCTTGTTCAGAAATAGAATAAAACCTAATATAATAAACTTTCCCAATACTGTAATGCAGTGTCTTAACTGATAATGTAAGAAGACCCTTTTTAAAATGTCAAGTCTCCCTGTAAGACTGGCTCTGGTTTCTGTTCACACCACAAGATTGATGGTGATACGGTGTCACACTCACAGCTGTGACTCAGTGAGTGTGTATTCGACAGGAAACACCACAGATGTGACAAATCTGAATAAACCACTTTAACTGAAGCGAAATGAGTTAACATTAATTTGATGTGTTCAGATGTGCAGATGAGTCGCATTGCAGTCAGATGAAAGAAACATATTTATGATGTGAAAAACAGTGAATCAGTCAAATTTGACCAGAACACAACCAGAGGGCTAACAGTGTCTGTGTTTACATACAAAGATTTGATTACATACATTCTGATTATGGATGAAGCCTGAGGTGTTTATATTCACTCTACTCAACACTGATGAAAATCTCTGTTTACATGCTCACTACAAGTAATCAGACACTTAGTGTAGACGTTACCATGACAACCGGCATCACATGAGTCCAGTCAGAGTGAGACGAGCAGTAGTGAGCAGTGCTTGTGTTTTTAATGGCTTTAAAATGATGTCAGACTCAGGAAAATGTCCTTCACATGTCCTTATTAAAGAAGGCCGAGAGGAAGACGTCGTGTTCTGAGACACATAAGCTGGACGTCCGTCCCACCGCCGTCTTTTAAAGATCAGAGCATAAACTTCGTCTCCTCTGCAGACCAGTTTCTGCTCCGCCGTGTTGAACGGTATAAACTTTCACTATGACGTGACGGACATGATCAGAACTGACTTAAACTTTCCGATAGGGAATGTAATCAGATACAGGCTGGGGTGTACGATATACGATAAGGAAAATAATAAAAGCTGGTGAAATGCTAAAGTGAAGAAATATATTTTTAAATGTTAATTAATAAATTGATTAATTGATTGATTGATCAATAAGTTATATGGACCCTGATGAATGTATATTAGCACTGGGAAACTTACTAATTAGAGGAACATGTTACAGTATTTTAACTAAGTGGTGACAACATCCAGAAGGTTCTCAATAAAATATCTAACTAACAAATTAGATACCAAATAACTTCTTTTTCAAATCTGCAGCTGTGTGTTTGTTTATTATCATTATTATCATTATTATTATTATTATTATTATTATTATAATAATAATAATAATAATAATAATAATAATTTTATTTATCTAGCACTTTTCATGCCGGTGGCAGCTCAAAGTGCTTTACAGACAGGTGATAAAACATAGTTATAGAAAAGATCTTTAGTACTTAATTAGAATCAGAAGAAAATGAAGAAGATTAAATAACAAGATAAAAACCACGAGACATTCAGTTTTAGTTAAAAGCTAATTTAAAGAGATACGTTTTTAGGTGCTTCTTAAAAGTGAGCACTGAGTTTGACCGTCTAATAAAAGGTGGAATTGAGTTCCACAGTTTAGAAGCAGAATAACTGAAAGAGCCTCTCCATGTTTTCTGTATTGTACAGAGGGTCTCTGTAGAAGGCCACTATCTGCAGATCTTAGATTGCGTCCCGGAACATAAACAGACAGACACTCTGTGATGTAAGCAGTGCTTTAAGGTTGTTTTGAGCTTTAAAGACTAGTAGCAGAACCTTGAAATCTATCCTGAATGATACAGGCAGCCAGTGCAGGTCTATCAAAACGGGACTGATCTGATCTCTCTTTTGTTTTTGTTAGGATGCTGCTGTGTTTTGTCCGAGTTGTAAGGGATGTGTAGTTTTCTTAGGAAGTCCAGCAAGAAGATCATTACAGTGATCAACTCTGCTGTAACAAATGCATGAACAAGTTTCTCTGCGTCGCTCTGAGAGAGAAAAGGCCGAACTTTAGCGATATTTCTTAAATAAAAAGCTACTTTAGTGATTGTGTTTACATGTGGGGTAAAACAGAGCTCAGAGTCTAAGATCACACCCAGGTTTCGTACTTCAGATTTGGTAGATGAAGCTAAAGAACCAAGTTTCTCAAAAATCATTTTTCTCTGAGTTTCTGTACCAACAATCAGTAATTCAGTTTTTTCATGATTTAATTGTAGAAAATTTTGCGACATCCACTGAGAAATATCTGACACACAGCTGGTTAGTCTGTCTACAGAGTCTTGATCTTCAGAAGGAATATAAATGTATAGCTGGGTGTCCACAGCATAGCTATGAAAATTTATACTATGTTTCCTAATAACATCACCTAGAGGTAGCATGTACAAAGAGAAAAGCAAAGGCCCTAAGACTGAACCTTGGGGGACTCCACAAGAAACGGCAAATCGTTTTGATGAATGATTTCCAGGTGAAACCATGAACTGCCTATTACTTAAATATGATTTAAACCATTCTAAAACTGTGCCTGAGAGGCCAGAATGTCATGCAAACTGGGATTCGCTGTAATGTGTGGAGTTCATGCTCAACCTGCTCAAACTGGAACTGCCAATGTAAACTGAAACATGACTAAATGAAAGGTGTATTATAAATAAAATGCATCATTATTATTATTTTTATGATGAATATTAATATTAATTGTCACATTAACATCTCATCTATCTCTCTCGCTTCTTTCCAGCCCCCCCAGCCTGTTGTTCTCGTGGTTCTCCACCACACGTTTGATCCGACTTCCTTTGAATGAAATGTCAAAAATAATATGATTTAGCGTAAAATTTCCTGCCTGTATGTTGATCCATGCCTGTTACGACCATGAGTATCGGAATGGCCTTAATAAAGTCACTTTGTGCCTGCAACCTGCCTCAGCCCCTACATTACACTTAGAAACAACATAATCTCCTGGAATTACTACTGTTGCATTTTGAACAAATGATAATATAAAAAAACAATAAAAATAATAATCATAAGGACACAGTACTGGGCAAAAGTCAAAGCTGACCACTCCTTTAAGTTAAGAAAAGTAAAAAAAAAAAGTCATTCCTTTTTTAGAATATATTTTTGAGGAGATTAGATATAAGAGAGTTCCCAATACTGGAGTTTAAAAACTGATTAAAATCTACAGAAAAAAATGTGTCTCCTAACAACCACCTGGAAGAGCTGATCGACCCCAAAACTGCCCCCATCAGATAAACAGCACTTAAAGCTTTCATCTCTGAGAGAGAGGAGAAAATCAAACTGCTTCAGATCTGAAAACATCCACAGGTGTTTCTGTCCATCCTTCCACTGTGAGAAGACGACTCAGCGCTATGGGTCTGAAAGGATGTGTAGCTGTTCAAGAAGAACCTCACTGAGAAAAGGAGACGGACACATCAAACAAAGAAGCTGAACAATGGACTGACCACCCCAGAGTCCAGACCTCAACACCACTGAATGTGTTTGATTACTTCAGAAAATGATCAACCAGCTTCTAAGACTGAACTTTGGAGGTGTGTCTGCAGATTCTTTGAGGAACTGGGCTACAGCCCAAAATGTAGAATGTGGGCTAAAAATTAACATATGAAGTGCATATGAAAGCATTTTATTGTTCTGTTTGATTTTTAGAATGAAAATCCAAAAGAGAGTTCTCCAAAGGAGAAAACTAAATGACATATATACATCATGTTTTACTCTAATGTTTATTAAGCCTTTGTTTCAATCTAACTCTTTAAATCCCAAATGTCAAACACGAGGCCCGCGGGTCAAAACAGGCCTGTGACAAAATGCTATCTGGCCCATGAAAGTATTTTAATTTTCTATTAATATTAGCCCATTTCACCATACGCTGCACTACAATCCCCATCATGCACCACAACATAAACTGTGCTCTGACTCCTTCCCCAACAGCAACCTATGAGACAATGTTTACACCTCAGTCCTACCACACCGGTCATATCACCAACAGGTCAACCAGTATAAACACTTGCAGATAAATCCTTTATCCTTAACAGGATATAAAACTAAAAATATAAAAATGATAGCTACGACAGTTCTAAACCGCTCTCTCTCTCTCTCTCTCTCTCTCTCTCTCTCTGTCTCTCTCAATCTCTCACACACTCTCTCTCTCTCTCTCTCTCTCTCTCTCTCTCTCTCTCTCTCTCTCTCTGTCTCTCTCAATCTCTCACACACTCTGTCTCTCTCTCTCTCTCTCTCTCTCCACACTCAGTCTCTCTCTCTCTCTCTCTCTCTCTCTCTCTCTCTCACTCTCTCTATCTCTCTCACTCTCCCTCACTCTCTTTCTCTCCCTCTGTCTCTCTCTTTCTCTCTCTCTCTCTCTCCCTCACTCCCTTTCTCTCCCTCTGTCTCTCTCTCTCTCT